>NC_028638.1:23366818-23443143 GCF_001406875.1 Solanum pennellii
GCTTAATAAAAGCAGCTTTAAAAAAGTACTTTTGAAAGTGCTGAAATTTATTTTTAAAATAAGCAGTTATGCGTTTGGATAAAAGTGCTGAAGTTGCTATGTCAAATGTGAAAAGGGAAAAATGGAAGAAAGAGATGTTAGGGTTATGTGAGTAATTTGGAGATTGTATAAAAATATTAAGGGCAAAAAGATAAAAATGTGGTCAATTTAAAACAGCTAATAAGCTAAAAAAAAAAAAAAGCACCCCTACCCCAGCTTTTAACTTTTGGCTTAAAATAAGTTTTTTTTAACTTAAAATAAGTTATTTTGAGTATTGCCAAACACCTAAATAAGTCAAAAACCAGCTTTTAAGTCAGTTTGACCAGCTTTTAAGCTGAGCCAAACAGGCTCTAAGTCAGTTTGACCAGCTTTTAAGCTGAGCCAAACAGGCTCTTAATAAAAGCAGCTTTAAAAAAGTACTTTTGAAAGTGCTGAAATTTATTTTTAAAATAAGCAGTTATGCGTTTGGATAAAAGTGCTGAAGTTGCTATGCCGAATGTGAAAAGGGAGAAATGGATGGAAGAGATGTTAGGGTTATATGGGTAATTTGGAGATTGTATAAATATATTAAGGGCAAAAAGATAAAAACGTGGTCAACTCAAAACAGCTTATAAGCTAAAAAAGAAAAAGCACCCCTACCCTAGCTTTCAACTTTTGGCTTAAAATAAGTTTTTTCAACTTAAAATAAGTTATTTTGAGTATTGCCAAACAGCTAAATAAGTCAAAAAACAGCTTTTAAGTCAGTTTGACCAGCTTTTAAGCTGAACCAAACAGGCTCTAAGTATTGATTGTACAAGACATGTTTCTTTAACTGCATTTGAAATATATAGCTTCGATTTAATTATTAGTTAATTTTAAGCTTTAGGTCACTTGTATATTTAATTGTGTGATTATATATTGAATATATGCAATTCAAAAGTGTTGTTGTAGGACGCCCATTGTTAAAGTCCCGCTTTATAATTGTTTCTCTGGATGATGTATAAAGTTACACTCAATAAGTGTTGCTCTACATGAGATATAAAGTTGCACTTTATAAGTGTTGCTCTAGATGATACATAAAAGGTAACACTTTTGAAGTGTGCCAATAACAGTGCAAATGCAACACTTTTGAGTGTAGTATAATAAAAAATAGGTGTCACTAATGCATTACAATAAAGCATGCCCTTATACCTCTTTGGCTGCGCTTTATAAGTGTAGCCAAAGATGGTGACATTTAAAAAGTGTTGCCTAATGTCAAAGGTTATGCTTCTTAGGCCACCCCCTAAAAAGTGTTGCTTAAAGTCCAAAAGTGTAGCCTTTTACCAAAGATCACACTTTTTGCTAGTTTAGGCTACACTTTAGTTGGGTGACCGTAGGCCTAAAATGGTGTAGTGCATTCAACTTTTTGGGCAAAACATTATTAGCCAATTTATTGGCATGAACCAAACTTTACTTAAGCTATTTTCATTATGTTATCACTAACCAAATCAATTAGTTTCATGAATGTAATATAATTATTCCTCAACATGAACAAGTCGACACTATAACATTTTAACAGTAACTACACTTTATAGCCGATTCATAGTAATTTCATATTCTCGAAACACAAGTAAACATTATATCATTTCTTAATTCGTGTAACTAACACTCAAATTATTCGAATCCAATCTATAGGTCTCATTAGTCATTATCCAATCAAGAAACCAACACATAAAAATCAGTTAGCACCACATACCAACAACATGTTCAAGATTTACATCTACATACTTATTAGAATCGAAAACAAGGATAACTAGGGAGATGAACGTTCAACAATGTCATTGGGATTAACCAACCCTAGTTTCGAAATTCATGAGTTTAAAGCGTTTGAAAAGCCTCTTGGTGGAAGAATTTAAGGAGAGAAACCCATACCTTATGTAGAATTAAATCTACGAAGATCACCTTGCACGAAATCTTGAAGAAAACCTTGAAATCTCCTAAGAGAATCGAGAGAAACTTTTTGTTTTTCCTTTTTGTTTGTTCACTGGTTTGCGTCATGAATTTCCTAGTGTTTGAACGTGAATCTAAGTCTTAGGAACTGATCTTGACTCATTCAATTTAGGATAATTAAGTAAATTAAATAAATTAATTAGTTAATCACTAAAATGCCCCTCCTAAGTTGACTAAACATAGGAGAACATTTGACTTAACCAAAATTTGGAAATTGGCTAGGGTCTCGGCCAAATTTTGAAATTTTTATTAATTAATTAAATTGTTAATTTAATTAATTAAGGGACCTAGATTAATTACTAAAGTACCCCTAAGTCTTTGGGACCATAGCTAACCCTTTTGGACCATCTTAGGTTAGGTACTAAGTTGTCTCTTTAACTAGTTACTAGGTTGGTGTCACCCAATGAAGTCTTAGGTTGTCGGGTGCACTGGATGGTTTATTTTTGTTTTTCCTAGGTTATTTAGCTAGTAAGGTCAGTTAGTTAGAGTCTAGAGTTTGATAGACAGTTAGGCCCCACATGGGGGGACCCTTGCACACGCCTGCCCCCTAACTACCGTAACCGAATTTGGTTAGGGTGGTCCCCTCCCTTGGCCGTTTCTTCACATGTGCTTGCACATGTTTTGCTTGTAATTTCCTAACTAACTATTCATGATGGTTCATTTGGAATGTTTACTTATTGTCCCAAGGATCCTCACCATGTCCTTGGGCACTACTTAATGTACATGCACGTTTTAATTGGTCATGTGCTACGGTGCCTAGGTTTGACACATGGATGCCTCATATCTATTATGCAAATACTATGAAACATATGTTTTTAGCTTAGAGTCTTTATTGAAGGTACATCTCTTAAACATGCTCATTAATACTTAGAAATTTGGCGAACACCCTTTAAGCCATCTAAATATTGGGCATTGAGATGCCTATTTACCCCCAATACCTATTCTTAAAACTTAATAGGATCATCACTAGACAAGTATATTTTCTAGAATGTTACAATGTATAAAGATCATAAAATAGTGAAAACAACTTAGTTCGTTAAAGGAAATGTGATAACAAACTCAACTTTACTTATATAAGAAAGTAATATCGCCTCTGTGGGAGTTTCTTTAACCGACAACCATCACTATGATCCTAAGTGATAATACAACGTCTTACCTCACGTTACAAGAGGACCGTCCTTCACCTAGCCATTGGTATAGGACCTTACTCAACTTAGTGAATCCACTAGCTCTCCTTAGGTGATCATCTAAAAAGTATGACACATCAATTGTCATGTTGGCTACATGGTTTACATGGAGACTTGAGTTAATATTAACTCTCATATCCACATCGGTTCTCAATACTACTCCCAAAAATGTACCTTAGATTATACTTTAAATAAAACTTCCTTCCTTTGGGTAGAGATAATTTACTGAACCCATTAGCTTTATAAATCTCCTTTTCGAATCAATGTTCCCCTTTTAGTTCAAAAATCTTTTGGAAATTCTAGTTCTTGTCTTTACTCAAATGTGAAACATTTGTAAAACTCTAGGGAATACTTAGTTCCCTTATATCTTTTGAGAAATTAACTCAACTCTTGCTCTTTACTTAACTTTAAGTCTTTAAAACAAAGTGAAAATATTTATGAAAGACTTGAGAAAACTTATAACTTTACTTTGACTTGCTTCTTACTTCTAGACTTGGCTCTTAACTTGTTTGACTTTGATCTTAACTTTCCTTTAATTGAATTATGGATTAAATAATCATGATCTCATGTTTATGGATATTTCATGATGTTTATGTGTACCTTAGAGTGTTGGAAACAACTAATAATGAGGGGTATATAACTTAGGAACTAGTACGAAAAGATAGGGAAAGAAGGGGGTCTCCATGGGGTACTTGTGCTCTGAGAGGCGCGGAGAGCCATAGCGTGACGGACAGAGGATGTCCTCACGTGTTCTGAGAGGCGCGGCGTGTCAGAGCCTGAAAGACAGACTCTGTCCTGAGGCGCTTTGGAGGCACAGTGCCCCAGCATCCCCCCAACGGGTTTTTTGACTTTTATCTTTGTTTTTCATCTCTAAACCTTCCCAAACATCCATGGATCCCACCCCCAAACACTTAGGATCCCTACTTAATTTATTACCCAATAGTTTTGACCCGAAAATAGTCCTAAAACATAGATTACAACTAAGAACAATCAACAACAATCCAATCAACAAAAACATCAAACTTTCTTTCAAGATTCCAACCTCTAACACGAGTTAATTCATGAACTTGACTAATTTGAATGAAATTGGTGTGTGGGTGAAATAAACCAACAAAAAATATCCCACAGACCTTGTTAGGGATCACCCCCGACGAAAATCCACGAAGCTAAAGTTGGTGTTCTTGCGTCTTCTTCTTCATTCTCCTCTTTTTCTTTGCTTTCAAAACCCTAGTCTATTTTCTAAGTGCGTAAACTTAATTGGATCAGCTTAGACACCAATATGTTACTCCAAAACAAAATAATTAATTGACTTAAGGAAAAGACAAAAACACCCTTAATAAATCCGGTTTTGGAACTTTCCCTGCTCAAAAGCCCATCTTCCAAAGGTCATATATCACTCATACAACCACCGAAATTTGCAAACTTTGTGTTGTTTGAAAGATATTCCAACGAGATTTCCATCATATAAAGAACTCACCCAAAGTCATCCTAACCTGGAAGTTATAGTTGTTTGAAAATGGCTAAAACTCACTTTTGAAATCTGGAAATTTTTCTAGATTTCCTTACTTATTTCAAATTTGATTCTTCTTATCTTCTCAGATTAACCTTAGTTTATCTAGAATCCGAGCTGTTACAGTCTGATTACATGATCAGTAATTATCTTAGGTGGAGATGAAGATGATCTCTGACAACTTCTACCTCTCTTTCCTTATGGTGAGAGTTGTCTATTCAAAACCTTGTAATCTCTTAGAAGATCTTATATCTGCTTAGAATAGTTCCTTGGGAGGGTTCAATATATTTCTTTACAAATATACCATATGCGAATTCTTTCTCTAACATTCATCCTCGAATGAGAAATCTTTCTCTAAGCTAAGGATGGTAATATCATTTCAGTATTCAACCACAAAAGCAAGTAATAATATGTTTACGCATAATCGTATAAAGTGCTAAGAAGAGAATCTAGTACCTTGACCTGCATTCTCTTCGGATTTGAAGAGATGTGATATCTCTTCTTCATATCCTCCTCAGCTTCCCAAGTCGCTTCTTCAACAAATTGGTTCCTCCATACGACCTTTGACCGAAGAAACTTCTTTTGTCCTCAACTTGCGAACCTGACGATCCAAAATCTGAACCGGAACTTCTTCATAGTACATGTTATCATTAATGAAAGATCACCGGGACACTTTTTCAACATAGAAATATGGAACACCGGATGAACCGCTTCTAACTCTTGGGGTAGCTCCAACTCACAAGCCACATTGCCCACTTTATTGGAGATTCTATAAGGTCCAATATACCAGGGACTAAGTTTCCCTTTCTTACTAAACCTCATAACTCCTTTCATAGGTGAAACCTTAAGATATACCTAACAATCTACCTCAAATTCTACTGGCCTTCTTCTAACATCTGTGTAAGACTTTTGGCGGTTTGTGCAGTCTGCAACGTTTCTTGAATCAATTTCACCTTCTCCATAGCTTAGTGAACTAAATCTAGTCCTATCAACCCTTTTTTGCCAACTTCTAACTACCCAATAGGAGATCTGCATCCTCTTCCATAAAAAGCTTCATATGGAGCTATTTAGAATATATGTTTAGAGCTTATATGATCGACTTCAAAGGAAATTGGTATGATCACCTTGGAACCCAAACCTTTCTGGAAAGATTTCCAGAATTGTGTGGTAAATTGCGCACCTCTATCTGAAATAATGGAGATCAGAACTCTATGAAGTCTTACCACTTCTTAAGGGTAAAACTTAGCATAATCCTCAGCCGAATATATAGTCTTGACGGGCAAGAAATGGGCTGACTTTGTCATACTGTAGATGTTGACACCCAATTTTGACCCTCCCCGATAGGAATTAATCACGAGCTTCTTATTTCCCAATCAATTTAAAATAATTGATTTTATAAAATTCAAAAACTTTTCAAAGTTATTTTAGGTGATTCATGTGATTTTCGTAATTTATAAATAATACTTATATTTCATGTAATGATATGTGTGATTCGTATATTTTATGAATATTTGAAGTCATGTACAAAGGTTTCTCTTATAGTTTTAGACAACTATTTCATTAAAGTTTTAGTTTGAAGTCAAATTAAAGTTTTAGTTTGAAGTCAAATTAAGTAGTTTATATTCAAATTAATTATTTTGTAACTAAATTAATTTTTTACTTCGTACCATTGAGAATCTTATCAATTAATTTTTTCTTAATTCGCTTTATTCAGTCATTAGCGAGACCGCTAATTAAACCTTTTGAATAAAATATTAATTCTATTTGACTATGTTGGGGTTGTAAATCACTTCCCTCAATTGCAATTCTTACTCCTGCAACCAAATTGCAATACTCAATCTTGGATCATTTTTTGCAATTGTAGCAGGCCCAATTCTCACAACAATATCCTATTTGGAGCCCACCCCTTTCTGAAATTCTTATAGCCCAAACACTCTCCAACTCCAGAAAACTTACTCAGGACCATTTCTTATGCATAAACTCTAATTTATGCCAATTTATCCCCCACCCCCTAAACGTTACATTCAACATTAGTTCCCCTACCCGATTCCTGCGAGAGCAAAATCCAGCAAGCCCCATAGAAACCAGATAGAAATTGCAACCCGACCCACTTCTCTAATTCCTCCAATCCAACCCGTGTTCCTTTCCCACTTCAGTGAAGAGACGCGCTAGCAAAAGGAAGAAACCCAACAAAACGTCAAAATACAAGATCAATTCCAATAGCGATGGAGCAACAAACGCGCTTCACGCGATAATGAGTCGTGGAAAACAATACGAATGCAGAGGCCAGTACCCTGAGTTTTGTTTTCTTCTTCACGTCGCTCTCAAGTCGTACCATCGCAGAAGCACCAGAGTCACGCATTTCCGTCCTCCCCACATGAGATCGCGCCACATCAAGGGTCAAGGATGAAGGATTAACCAAGTGCGTTCATCTCTCTTTACTCTTCAGATATTGAGTCAAAAATTCAGAAAAAGGGTGTTCGCCTAAAATGGGTGAATGTTTTTTACGTTTGAATTTCAAAATTTGGACCTGGAATCGAATTTGAATCCATTTCCCCCCTTTTTTCTAACCCTAATTCCCTTTATATAAGATTTCTTCTTCCTCATAAGAAGAGAGGATTTTTAGGGAGGTGACAGAGTTCCCAGTCTAAAAAATAGAGAGAAAATATAATTTAGTCTTTGGGTATCTCGAGTCATTACGATTTGTTAGAGTTCGTCTAGTTCCAACAAAAAGAAAATATTAGTCTTGCTAGTGGTGGAATTGTCTTCGTAGCTAGTTCGCCCCCGTCTCTGTTTTCTGTCTGGAAAGAAGTGAATTCCTCTTTGATTGTTGCCTTAGTTCGTAATTCCCTCTATGATTTTGTTCATGTTCTCTGCAAAAGTAATGTTGAAGTTGAAATGTCATAATGACGAATTAGGTGTTTCTCTCTGCCTAATGATTGTTAATTCATTTCTTTGATGTGCATTTAGTTGACAGTTATTTCTTTTATTTATTATGAAAATATTGTTGTTTGTTTAAATTGAATGTCGTACCACTTATTTGCTTAGATTTCTTTAGTTTCGTGTCTTTCTGTTTCGTCATGAGTCAAATTTCCTCTGGTTTAAGTTAAAATTTCGGATTATGTTTTTTTTTTTTAAATTTGTGTTTATTTAAACGTTGTTAATCATAGGCAATAATAAAGCCTCATATATATAATGTTGATTCATAGATTGATTATTATTCATTCTTTTTGGGTATAATCCAAAGGTTGTTTCTTAGCCATGTGCACCCTAAAATATTAGAAGGATGAAATGATAATAGCTAGTATCATTGACGATGTGTATTCTTGTTAATAAAATTTAAATTTGATCTCTTATGGGTTGCTTCCATTCGATATCGCACCTGTTCGGATCTCGATGCCCTTGCGTGTTTTCCTTGATTTCATACATGCTTCTAAGTCTTAAGCCATCAAATAGTGAGGTTTTGAGCATGTACCGTCTCTGTTAAAAATTCTAAGTTATAATTATTTCTTAAAAGAACGTGTTCATTTTTAGTTATAGAAAGAATTTAAAGTTGATAAGGTGGAAAATGTTTGTTACTTGTGCTTTTGTCATTTCTTATTACATAATCTTAAATATAGTAGCTATACTTTGTTGTTCATTTCTCTCATATCGAATTCATAGTGCAATCATTTAAAAAAAGATCTTTCATATACTAATTTGCTCTCTTTTATTTGTTGTGAACCCATCCGAGTCCATATTGGACTCAATTTCTGTATTTCTCCGAGTGCGTTTCCTCCCGAGTCGACCCTCATTCCTGTCCGGAAGAGGGGGCTGAAATACAGAGCTCATGAACAAAGTACATGTTTTGGAAGCCTCCATAAAGAGGTTATATACTTGTTGGATACAACAGTATGCATGGGTATACAACAATTGTATACACGAAATACAGGTCTAAAAATTAATACAAGTGTTTGGGGAGCCAAATTAGGATGTATACGTTGAGTATATGACCCAATGTACAGGGAAAGGAACCAAAATACAACCCATATACGACAGTATACAATCAGTGTATACGTAGATTTTTCAAGAAAAATAGGCCCAAAAGCCTTAACAATTTCCAGCAGTCATTTTGGTGAAATTGGTCCTAAATCCATATTTTGGATAAATTTTTTAGATTTAGGAAAGGTTCAAGACTTGGTAATTTGAACCAAAGGCACAAATTTGACACTTCTATCCTTACTCTTTATTTATTATTTTATCCACTAACATATTAATTGATTTTGGTTCTAATTTAATTAATTCCTGTTGATATCCATTTCTCTGTTCATTATAGATATCCAAATTTTTATATATATATATTTACCAAGTTTTATTTTAGTACTATTCATTAATCTTGTTAACACTTAACGTTATCCCTTTAGTTTATTTTTCCCTTCAAGTAGCAAAAAAAGAAAAACAATAAAAATAAGGAAATAAAATTAAAATATTTTTGAATTTTTCTTACTTAGTAAAACTTTTGAAAATTTTTCTAAGAAGTCTTTTAGTCAAATCGTCGGTCAACCGCGAGTTAGCGGGAATTTCGAGGGCCTTACACCTTCTCGGAATGTACATTTGAAATTGAACCCTTTTTCAACTGAGTTTTATCTGTTTTAAATCTTTTGAAAAATAATTTTAGTTTTTTTCTTGATTTTTGCTAAAATCAAGTGGCGACTCTATTAATTCGGAAAACTAATTTCTCTTAAACCATAAGTTTAATTGATTTTTCAAAACTTAGTCATTTTTTCTTTTACTAATATTTTTTTGTAAAACAGAAATGGGACCTCTATTGGGGATTAATTAAATTCTAACCAAAAGGATTTGACTATTTTGACTAATTGTTATTATTATATTGCTTATATGTGGTTAATTTATTTAAATTATAAACTGGCATTGCATTTCGTGACATTTCCGTTTTATATTGTATAGTATATTAAAGGATGGTTTGCGGAACCGCAGTCGGACTTTTTTTACTCAATCTTTTTCCATAATTAGCAACAATTTATTGGTTCTCATGCGTCCAATGGTTGTCGCGAGTTGCAGCCGAAATTGTCCGTTTGGGTCTCCAGTCTTTTCAAAAGCCACTCCTAGTCAACTAGCGTAGAACCGAGCCAAATCCCTAATTTAGGAGCATTTGAACTAAGATTACCCAACACCCAAGATGTGTTGGGCCCATTAGAATCCCACCTTGTGTATACTTGGTCCAAATTGGCAATAAATAGACAACCATGCTTACGTGTTAATTGAAGGACGTATATGTGTTTTTAAAATGATTTATTGTTTATGGAGGTGGGGGTTAACTAATCTTTGTCTGCTACTCTTGTATAATGGATCTGTCACACGAGCCCCTAAAAACAAGAATGGTTATTGTCCCTGATCCTTTCCTCAAATTATGGTGGAGGTTCATGAATAATGATAACAAGATGATAGTCCAGAAATACATTGGCTATCTTTTGTCACTGCTAGAAATGAATGCATGGCCATGTCTAATCGGAACTATGTTGAGATTCTGGGATAGTGAGAACATGGTCTTTCGATTTGAGGAAGTGGAAATGACGCCAACCATTGAGGAAGTCCTTATTAGCTATTAAAGTGTCGCCATGTGCAACAAGAGAAAACGTCAGCCAGATACACATCTTTTAAATCCCAAAATATGGGATTTCATTGAAATAAAAGAAAAATTGTCACTAGTCAAAGCTGGGTGGATGGATAAGCTTCCCGCTCCGTACATTCCTTTTAGAAAGCTGTATTATCGATTTGGACATGCGAGGGCTTACGAGAAATTCAAAGAGGAGTTCGTATCAAAAGAAAAATAGAAGGAGACACTTCCCCTTGCCTTGAAATATGCTTAGTTGGAACGATGGTTTTTCCTCAAGGGCCAAAATACACCATTCATCCTAGTGTGTTTACGGTCACTCATGCCATCTTCGACGGAGCGAACCATAAATCGTCAACCAAGTACTACACCTTAGCGCCCATGATCTTGGCCAACATTTACAGAGCTTTATATTGTTGAAAAAGAGTCTCGCTGGAACTATTGAGCCTAGTCAGAACATTCCTTATATTATTGCAGATGTTGGAGCCAAACATCAGGTCTGAATCCATCGACTTAAATAGAAGTTCGATAAGAATGAATTAGAGCATCAATGCCATCATTCAGAAGATGCCAAAGTCATAGCTCAGTTGAAACAAGAGCTATGAAGAGCCAGACAATGCATGACAGGATTAGATCACAACATGGAACAATAAATTTAGTCGTTGGATGGGTTCAGACATTAAAAGGGAGCTCGATTGGTGAGAGATCATCTATTGGCGAACAAATATGCTATTGGGGAAGAGGTCAGCATCGCCAAAAGGAATAGACTTGGCGAAGGACCAGAGCAGACTTGAATTTTATTTATCACCCCATGCGTGGGACTACTTTATATATACTTTGTTTTTCAATTTATTTATATATCAGACGTTTTGGATGTTACAATGAAGTATTGGGGATAATGAGTTGGTTTAAAAAGGCATATAAATCCTTCAATTCGTTATGCCTACCCTTGGAGCAAAATGGTCACATGCATGATTAGGACGCGATATATGTGTTATTAACTGTTTTTTATATATGTTGTTTTGAATGAGGGCATCATTAACCTACTCCTTTCCAGAAATTTCCGATAAATATATAACGGTTTACGAAATGTCTGACAAAATTTCTCGAGTCTTAAGTTTCTCAACCTAAAGCAAAATCCTATCTCCAGATCCTAAAACACTACTCTACCATCTCAGGAAAGGTGAGATCATAGCTATGGACAAAGGAAAGAGCATCCAGACTAAACCAATCGAAGAGGAGATGATCGACATATAGAAGCAGCTTTGAAAATGCCTATACGATCTACGTTTTCCTCCCGAGAACCCTAAATTAGTGTGCGTTAAATAAAGTTATAAGGAAGGGGTCGCCAGAAAACCTTCTCCCGAAGGACGTTTGGAAGAAGGGGACCAGAAAGTCACACTTGAAGCATATCCACGGGAACGCCAAACAAGGATGGAAGCCATTTCTTGCGCCCTCATTTTTTAGCATTATCGGGCCATGCGTATGTTAAGGCTCATTGAAAGAGCATATTCCAAAGTGGGATCAGGGGATCTCCACAAGACTTGTGAGTGTCATCCCAACCCAAAAGGGCACACGATAGAGGAGCGTATAGAATTAAAGAATGCGGTCCTCCGTTTGCTCGATATAGTACTGCGAACAGTTGGGGTGACGACGTCATCATTACATGTGATAAACCGCGGATCGATATACCAGTCACTGAAAGGAATATAATCTATCATTGCTCATTCACTCCTTTCAAGAATACAATGTTGGAGGTATATTCAGAATTGGTTTGAAACTGAGTCATCACCCCTTTCTACAAGGACGTGGACATGTTATATTCCCTTTGGTTAGATGTTCGAAAACGTTGCCCCTATCACAACGCCGCAGACCATAGAATTGAAAAGTGTCTGCATTCCGCCACGACGTGGAATATCTCATCAGTATAGAAAAGATTCAAGTTGAGTCTATTCCCCGTGGCTGATTGTACAACAAGAAGAACGACTGAGATGGGGCCACCATTTATCTTAAAAGCTTTGTTGTTATTTTTCAATTTCTTTGTAATCGTAATGAATGAATGAATGAAAAATAAGTATTTCCTTTACTTGAACTACATAGGGCCTGAATTCTCCTTGTGAGATACGTAGGCAGCCTTTCAAGGCCCGGCCCCTATCCCTTAAAATTTTTGTTCTCCTCCTTTTATGCTACAAGGAAATGTGAAGCTTAGATCAACAGACGTCAAAGAAATGCAGCAAGAAGACCTTGGCTTAACGTGATCTAACCTTTCTGAGATAGTGTCACAGTAAAACAAGAAAACTCCTTCTTGTTCAAAAGATAGTTTCCCTTTCCTCGTGGGTTAAGATGTGCTCAAACAAAACAACTTTGTGTGTTTATCTGCTCTCTATGTGATATCCTGCATTTCGTATTCTAAACTTAAACAGACAAATCTGCCTTTGAGTTTTTTTGCTCCCCAGGTACTTTGAAACTGCTCTGTGTCGATTAAACTGGCTGATCATCCATACTTAACTAGATCCAAAGGTCCTGCATATTCCTTCCCCGACCAAAATTCAAACAAGGGAAAAGCGATAATGGGAGACAACGACGAAGAGATTAGTCTTACTGACATTTTGATGGCTCAACCCACAATAGCGGATCCGAATGAACTGATAATGCAATTAATTCAACAGATCGCGGAGATGAGAGTGGAAGTGCAAAGGAGACAGGATTTGCCCCCACAAGATTTTGCTGCTAACGTTGTTAATGGTAAACCTCCTCTCTACTTCCCCTCTTCAAATATTGACCCACCTCAAAATCTGCTGTCTACTCCTGCTCAAAATCCCTCGGTCATCAATTTGACTACCCAAAATCCTCAATATGCCTCCACCTCCTACCAGACTCTGCCAGCTCCTCAAATAACCATTCCCAAATAACACCTCATCCTCAAAATACCCATCATCAAACCGCTCCACCACCACAAAACCAGAATCAGAGCCAAAACGAAAATGCATTCCATCCCCAAACTTCTCACCACCACCAAAACCAAAATACTAATACCCAAACCTATCCCCAAAACTACAAAACTACACAGAATGCCCAAAGTCCATCCGAAGATCCACCCCTACCTAAAATAACAACTTTGCCGGTCCCCGTCCAAACCGAGCATGATGTGCACGGTTCTTAGCTAGACCATTATGAGTAGCAGGAAAGAGAGTTGAGGGAAAATAAAGAGGCGAAAGTGGATATAAAGGAAAAGATTAGGGAAGTAGTGAAGGAGTTCCAATGCATCCCCAATGTTGATGGTTAGAACTATGAGGACTTATGCACTCATCCGAATCTGGACCTCCCAGAAGGGTTCAAAATTCCACAATTTAATGCTTTCGAAGGAGTAGGGAGTCCTATGGCCCATCTTAGAGCCTACTACGACCAGCTCATAGGGTTGGTTGAGATTAAGCTTTGTTGATGTGGGTCTTTAGCCGAAGTCTATGCGAGGAAGCTCTAGAATGGTTCACTTCCCATGAGACCAGACAATGTCCCAGTTGGAAAGCCCCGTCCAAGGAGATTATCGATCGTTTTGCTTATAACGTGGAAATCATTCCAAATCGCTACTCCCTGGAAAAGGTGAAGCAAAAGTCCACTGAAAGCTACAGATAGTTTGCATACATGTGGAGAAAAGAAGCAGCTAGGGTTCGACCTCTGATGTCTAAAAAAGAAATAATTGAAGTGTTTGTGCGGGTGCAAGAGACCGAATATCATGATAGAATCATATTTCTCATCGGAGCAAAAGTTGCTGAGATAGTCAAGGTTGGTGAGACTATCGAAGATGGTTTGAAAACCGAGAAGATTGCATGTGTTTCTACATCACCTGGATCATTGGGTTTGTTGAAGAAGAAAAGAGAAGACGTTTCTTCTGTCTCATACGAAGGGAGGAAGACCCCCAGAAGATCATCATCCTATCAAGGTCGTCCACGACCCTCTAAGAATATTTACTAGGCTTTCTACACGCAATCCAATTATCCAAATACTCCTCCTCCTGTCTACCAAAATACTACCTCCACATAACCAAATGCCCCCCCCCCCCATCCTAGTTACCGAACTACATCTCCCGTTTACTAAAATTCTCCTCCGCTTTACCAAATTCCATCTCCTATTTACAAAAATATTGCTCCTAACTGTGACAATGTGCAGTAAAACTACAGTGCACCCCCACCAATATATCAAATCCAAGATCCAGTATACAAAATTGCCCCCACGAATTACCAAACTCCATCACCACATTAAAAAAATTCATATCCAAGAAGCCAAAATCCCCGTCCAAATACCCGAAATTACCAACAGATGCCTTCTCCACAACAAGGCAACTATGATCCCCCTCGACCCAGATTCGAGAAGAAGACCCCATAAAATTTACCGCGCTCGCCGAAAGCCGAACAAAGTTATATGAAAGACTGGCTGCAGCTGGATACATTCACCCGGTGGGGCCCAAGACGGTGGATACTAGTTCCAAATTCTACAGACTCGATCATAAGTGTGCGTATCACTCCAATAGTGTTGGACATGATACTGAGGACCCCTTCAATCTCAAACACAAGATTCAAGATCTAATCGACCAAGAAGTGGTTTTTCTTCAAACAGCTGCGCCCAATGGCAACACTAATCCTTTGCCGAATCATGGAGGCATTAATATAATAGAGACAGATAATTACTGGTGCGTGACGAAAGTGATAATTTTGATTTCCCATGATGAGTTAGAAAGGGTTGTGGCCTCGCTAACTGTTAAAGAGAGAAAGGAGTTTGTGATCCTGACACCCGCAAAGGCTGTTACCTTGGTGCCATTCGAAGCCCCTGCTAGGCCGAAGTTTCTGATTGAAACCGCTGCCGCTCAGGATAGGACCCGATCTGGGATGTGTTATACTCCCGAAGAGTTTGTTTTTGGATGACAAAAGAAGGATCAAGGGAAAAGTCCGATAAGCGAGGGAGAAGCAGAGGAATTCTGAAGGAAGATGCAGCCAAATGATTAATCGATTGTTAAGCATTTGGAGAAAACACCATCCTAGATTTTTGTGTGGGCCCTGCTGATGAGCTCACAATTGCATATACAGTCCTTGATGAAGGCTCTTGATGATAAGTATGTATCTGTGGGCACAAGCAGCCACAATTTGGCGGCTATGATCAACCAAGTTACACGAGGGCATCAAATTAGCTTCAGTTACGAAGAGTTGCCCTTTGAAGAGGGATCGCACAACAAGACATTGCATATCACTGTCATATGCCGCGAAAGGGTCATAAACTATGTCCTGGTGGAAGATAGCCCCAGTCTCAACATTTGCCCATTATCGAACCTAAGGCAGTTAAGGTTTGACTTGGGAAAGATGGAACAAAACAAACTCAATGTAAGAGCCTTTGACTGAGTACAAACAGACACGTTGGGAGCGGTGAATCTAGTCATCCAAATGGGTCCGGCAGAATTCAGTGCACAGTTTATGGTCTTGGACATTAACACCAGCTATAACCTTCTTCTAGGAAGGCCTTTAATTTATATAGCTGGAGCCGTGCCTTCTATTATTCACTTGATGATGAAGCTCATTTGGAAGGACGAAGAAATGGTTATTTACAGCGAAGGGAGTCACTCCGGCAGGCAGACACCCATTATTGAGAAATCTTGCAAGGTACCGACTTCTACATGGTGGAATTGGTAAATGCCACCGGTGAGGAATTGGCCCCACAGCCTTCTATGCCTGTTGTGTACAAGATGATTGCCACTGTTATGCTGTAGAATGGGTTCGAACTAGGTTTCGGATTGGGAAGGAATTCCCAAGGGATTATTGAGCCTATTCTAGTCCCCGTCAAAGGAGCTAGATATGCTTTGGAGTACATCCCCACAGATGATGATATAAAGATTAAAAGCAGTGATAAAGCATTATCTAAGACGATCCCACATCTGTATCAAACATTTATAGTCTGAGAGTACGCTGATTATGATGGACTCGAGGAAGGAATCTTCAACCTTTTTTAAGCCCAATAATCTTGGTAGAAGGACACTGTTTATGCATATTTTGAAAATTAGTGGCGGTCCGGAAGAGGTCCGAGACCCACCATTTTGTTTTTCTTTAAATTTTTTGAATTTTCAAAATTTCCCCGTGATGTTTAAAAAGGCAACATGCCACTTTGCTATGGACAAAGTTTGCATTGTTTCCCATTTTGAATGAAGCCTTGTTTATTGAAAAATTACATCTCTAATTATTTGCTTTAATTTATTTTCCTAACTTTGTCTCTTTATGGTTTCAGTAATATTAATTTCTAAACCTGTCAATGTCATGTCATGTCACGAGCTGAACGAATAAAATGAGGCAGGTGATGACGAAGGTGAAGAATACGAAGAGGAAAATGAGGTACCGGACAATGTTGCTGAGGAATTTCTGCACTTTAAAAATCAGCATAAGCCAAATTTGGAATTAGCTGAAACCGTGAATTTGGCAGACCAAGAGTATGTCAAAGAGGTCAAAATCAGTGTCCACTTGAATGAAGCTCAAAGAAAGGATCTGATTTATTTGCTTACTAAATATATTGATGTGTTTGTCTGGGAAGTCAGCGACATGATAGGGCTGAGTACCAATGTAATGTCTCACAAGTTGCCGATTAACCTAGGATTCAGTCCAGTGAAACAAAAGGATCGGAAGTTCAAGCCTGAGTTAAGTTTAAAGATTAAAGAAGAGATCATTGAGTATCAATTAGTGGAAGTGACGCAATACCCGACTTGGATGGCCAATGTTAGTCCGGTCTCCAAAAAAGATGGAAGATCATAATATGTGTCGATTACAGAGATCTCAAGAAAGCCAGCCCAAAGGATAATTTTCCATTGACGAACATTCACATTCTAATTGATAACTGTGCTAAGCATGAAATGCAGTCATTTGTGAATTGTTACACGAGTTATTATCAGATCCTGATGGACGAGAAAGATGCAAAAAAGACAGTTTTTATTGCACCTTGGAGTGTATATCATTACAGGGTGATGCCCTTTGGTCTCAAAAATGTTGGGTCTACTTACATGAGGGCAATGACAATCATATTTCATGACATGATTCACAAGGAGATCTAGGCGTATTTGGATGACGTCATAATTAAATCCTGCAAGTGTTCGGACCACTTGACACATTTAAAGAAGTTCTTCGACCGTCTGCGTCATTACAACTTGAAGTTAAATCCCGCCAAATATGCTTTTGGGGTGCCAGCCGGCAATTTGTTGGGATTTATAGTCAGGAGAATGAGTATTGAGCTCTACCCTTCCAAGACTAAGAAGGAGGTGATGAGTTTCTTAGGAAGTTTGAACTACATCAGTCGATTCAAAGCTCAATCAAATGTGGTGTGCGAGCCTATCTTCAAGCGGTTGAAGAAAGACGCTTTGACAAAGTGGACTGAAGAGTGTTAGAATGCTTTTGATACTATCAACAATTATTCGACCAATCCACCGATATTGGTTCCTCCGCGAGAAGAAAGTCTATTATTTCTATATTTGTCAGTCTCAGATAATGCATTTGGATGCGTGCTTGGGTAGCATGACGAAACAGGGAAGAAAAAGCAAGCCATATATCATATAATCAAGAAGTTCACGCCATATGAGTCTCGTTATACTCCTTTAGAGAGAACATGTTGTTCTTTGACTTGGACCGCTCAGAAGTTGAGACATTATTTGTCTTCTTATACAACATACAAAATTTCCAGGATGGACCCATTGAAGTACATTTTACAGAAAGTGATGCCAACCGGAATGTTGGCCAAATGGCATATGCTTTTGAGTGGATTTTATGTTGTTTATGTGACCCAGAAGGCGATAAAAGCACAGGTCTTGGCTGATCAACTTGTAGAAAATCCTGTCGATGAAGAATATGAACCTCTCAAGACTTATTTTCACGATGAAGAAGCATCGATTGTGGGTGAAAATATATTTGAAATATATCCTGGCTGGAGATTTTTTTATGGAGCAGAAAATCACCAAGGAAAGGGTATCAGAGTGGTCTTAGTATCAGAATCCAGTTAGCACTATCCAATGGCAGCTAAGCTCCAGTTCAATTGCACGAACAACATGGTTGAATATGAAGCTTGTATCCTCGATTTTAAAATGGCCATTGACATAAACGTCCACGAATTATTGGTTGTTGGAGATTCGGATTTATTAACTCATCAGGTTCAGGGAGAATGGGCTATTAAGAATTAGAACATTACGCCGTCTGTGCAGTATATAACGAAATTGTGCAGAAGATTCCATAAGATTGAGTTCAGACACACTCCCAGAACATAAAATGAGTTGGCTGATGATCTTGCCACCACCGCCTCAATGATTAAACATCCGGATAGGGATTATATTGTTCCTCTGGATATACAGGTGACAAAACATCCATTCCATTGTTCACATGTCAAAGCAGAACCAAACGGTTTGTGATGGTATTTTGATATAAATAAGTACTAAGAGACCGGGGGTAATCCTGAAGATTCCACATCCAACCAGAAAAATTTGATACGCCATATTGCCCTTAACTTCTTTTTTAGTGGAAAGTCCTTTATAGGAGGAATCCCAATTTAGGTCTTCTCAGATGTGTCGATGCTGCAGAAGCTGCAAAGCTTAGTGCACAAAGACACGCTGGAGTTTGTGGTACGCACATGAATGGCCTCACTTTGGGGAGGAAGATCCTTCTAGCCGGTTATTTCTTGATGACTATGGAGCATGATTGTTTTAAGTTTGTGCAGAAATGTCATAAATGTCAAGTGCATGGAGATTTTATCCAAGTGCCGCCTCACAAACTCACTGCTATGAGTTCACCTTGGCCATTGTAGCTTGGGGCATGGATATCATTAGTTCAATAGAGTCAGCCGCTTCCAACAGACACAGATTTATTTTGGTTTCCATTGACTATTTCACCAAGTGGGTGGAAGAAGCTTCTTACTAGTCTGTCACAAAGAAAGTTGTAGCTGATTTTGTTCGCAACAATATGATATGCATGTTTTGTACCAGAATCCATCATTACTTATAATGGTACATATCTCAACAATCACTTCATGAGAGATTATGTGAGCAATTTAAGATTACGCACCGTAATTCAACCGCCTATCGGCCTACAATGACTGAAGCTGTAGAGGCCGCCAATAAAAATATCAAGAAGATTTTGAGGAAAATGATCGACAACCACCGGGGTTGGCATGAGATGTTACCATATGCTTTGTAGGGTTATCAAACGACTGTCACAACGTCTATTGTAGAACCTCCATATTTTCTAGTATATGGAACAGAAGCAGTCATACCTGTTGAAGTCGAGATACCTTCTTTGAGAATCATCCAAGAACCAAGATTGAGTAATACTGAATGGGTCGGCAAGCGGGTTGACCAATTGACATAAATTGACGAGAAGAAAATGGTCGCCGTTTGTCATGGTCTACTATATCGATAAAGAATGATTCGTGCTTTCCACAAAACAGTAAGAGTAAGAACTTTTGACATTGGTTAACTGGTCCTTAAACACATTTTTTCTCATTAGGATGAGTACAAAAGGAATTTTTCACCGACAAGGAACTTACATGGTTCATAAAGTATTATATGGAGGTGCCTTGGTCCTGTCGGAGATGGATGGCACCGCATGGTCGAAATCGATCAACTCTGATGCTGTCAAGAGATACTATGTGTGAAGCTTCAGTTTGCACTTTTGTCACTTACTTGTATCGTTCTACTTGCTTGTATTTGCTCTGTTTAGAATTTTATCCCTTTTGTAATGAAATACGTCTGACCTGAATTCTCAAGAATGAGATACGTAGGCGGCCTATGTCAGTATCGGTCACCCCATTTATCCCTTTTAATATTTCTTTTTATTTGAACTACGTTCGACCTAAATTCTTAAGAATGAGATACGTAGGAGGACTATGATGACCTCGGTCGGTTTCTTTGTAAAATTTCTTATTGTTATTGATGTTGGAAGGGAACTACATTTGACCTGATTCCTGCCTCAACGGAATACGTAGGCGCCACAAGGGCTCGGTCATATTTCTCATAAGATTTCTATTCCTCTTTACAATAGAAACTGGGACAGAATTTTTGAGAGGGACTAAAAAATTATCGAGAAGAAGATTTTTCCTCAACAATTCAAGAGGAAGTCACTTTGAAGATTGCAACTGGGACAAAATTTTGAGAGGATCTCAAAAATTCCCTGATTCACTCACCAACTGTTAGAGATAAGCCAAGACCAACAGGGACAAAAATTTTGAGGATGGCCTCAAAATTTCAAATAGGGTTTACCGACAGTCTAGAGAGGCTTCGACTACTCCTTAGCGAATAATCATATAGATCTCCAATCATCAGACTCAAAGAAGTTCGCTAAGCCTGATATGACATAATACTTGGCAGTAACCTTTTACAAAATACTACTTTTTGAAAATTTATTTTTCTTAAAGATTTTCCCTGTTTGTGTTTTCATTTGTTTTGGCATAAAATATTTTGCCTTATCTATCAAGAGTCGGGAGATCAGAAAATCAACCGGAGTTAGCAGGAAGAAGTAGACAACAGAAGAAATCAACACAGATCAGTTTGTTTTAAAATTTAAAGATTTTCTGTGGACGTATGTTTTTAGGTTCTTGGAAGTCAGCAATTCCTCCGATCAAGGAGTAGGGAGAAGTCAAAGGGCGAAGAGCTCTCCCAAAATTAACAATTTTTTCAGTGGATGCTGTAAATACTTATATTGCTTGTATAGAAGACTTGAGAACGTAAACAACATTGTTTAATTGAATTCCCAACAACATGAAGTCTATAATGAATATATAATTGTGTTCAAAGATGAATCAAATGAAATTTTGAGAAAGACGTGTTACAACTTTTCGCCAAAGACCTCATCTGCATCATATTACCATACATGATAGTATTACTATTGGAGGGTCATTATATTTGTATTGTCGATTAGAATGACACACTACCGGAGGATCATTTTATTTGTATTGAAAATCGAGATGATATCACTGTCCAGAAAGCACCCAAAAGTTCATTAAGTGGATCGATTGAAGCACTATCTTCATTTGGTACCAAAGACATTCATGCCCCGCGCAGAAAATCAGGCATCAGGGAAGTTAGTCATGCCCCACAGAAATGTCATTTCTCGCAGAAGATCATGCATTGCGGAAAACCATGCATAGCGAGTTTATATCCATGCATAAAAAAATATCATGCATCGTGAGTTAATATTCACGCATCACGAAAAATCATGCATCGCGAGTTGATTTCATGCATCGAGAAGATATTCAGGCATCACGAGAAGATATTCATGCCCCGCAGAAAATCATGCATCGTGAGAAGACATTCACACCTCAAAAAAAATTATGCATTGCAAGAAGATATTCATATGCATCGCGAGAAGATATTCATACCTCACAGAAATCATGCATCGCGAGAAGATATTCACGCTTCACAGAAAATCATGCATCGCGGAAAATCATGCATCGCGAGCTTATATTCATGCACCGCAGAAAATCACGCATCGTGAGTTAATATTCATGTATTGCGAGAAAATTTCATGCATCGCAAAAAGTTATGCATTACGGAGAAGATGTCATGCATCATGGAAAGTCATGCATTGCAAGAGAAATTCATGCATCGCGGAAAAATCATGCATTGTGGAGAAGAAGTCATGCATTGTTAGAGATGAAATTGATGCATCGCGAAAAAGAGGTCATGAATAATGAGAGCAAGAAATCGTGCATCCCAAGAAAAATAGTTTTCCATCAACATCAATGGCATTTCATTTATTTTGATAAGAACAACCACCAAGAGAATTTTTGGACGACATCAAGAGAAATATCAACACTGCATCAGCATTTATTTATTTTCACATCAAATGAAAAGTAAATTGAAGATTATATTGCAAAAATAAGACGTAGGATTTATTTTCTTTAAGTCAAACCAATCAAGTTGACATCAAACATTGAAGGAGAGAAATTGAGTGTCAACACGTTAAAAGACACTGTCTCCCTTTTGAATTGCATTTTTATGCTAATGAGTTTATGTCAGTCTGTGTTGAGAGCATCCGGAAGGATGAATTCTCCAAAAATGAACCAAAGGTGCGGACGACACCAAAAAGGATGCAGCAAAACGTGGAAATTTTTTTAGCAGCGAACTGGGACATAGTCCAAGGAGTAGTGTCAAACTCTTAGGACGCGAGCAGAGGAGCAACTTCCACCACAATCAAACCACACCCCTATCAGAAGAAATATGGGTTTTTCCTTAGGTTTTGTCAGTTTCGGTCTCGCATCCAAAACTTTGGTCTCTGCCGGAAGCAAGTTTCCAATCTGAGTGACGATGCACCAAGATCTTTTGAAATTATGTCCATGTAAGTTCATAATTATAGGTATGAAGTGCACCACATTCATGGCTAAAAGGTTACAAGCCTCCTTTTCATAACCTACTTAATTTGTCACTTACCAAGGACCAAAAGTTATCTAGCATAATAAATTTCCTTTTCAACCGATCAACTCGAACTACAAACAACCTGATTCCTAAGGTTTAAGGATATGTAGGAGGACTCAATGTCAAAAACTCGGATGTATTCCAATATTCGCTCTTAAATCTTATTCACAAGTATTATTGTCCCCCTATAATTTGGTATCGAGATGGCTTAGAATTCTATCAAAATCGTGCGTTAAATCAAACGTATCGAATTACAGGTGGCCTGAATTCTCATATAGCTTGAGATATGTAGGAAACCCGTTTCCTGGGTTCCTCCGTAGCTCCTAAAGTCCGTACCAAATCCCTTCCTAAAGATGAAGTTGTGGTTGGTCAAAATTGGATTGGTAAATTTCATTCTCCTCGAATTTCTTGCATCAATCCGAGTAAATCGAGGGACACTTGTTGACACCCAATTTTGACCCTCCCCCATAAGAATTAATTTACAAGCTTCATAATTCCCAAAAAATTTAAAATAGTTGATTTATAAAATTCAAATACTTTTCAAAGTCATTTAAGGTGAGTCAGGTGATTTGCATAATTTATAAATAATACTTATATTTCATGTAATAATATGTGCGATTCGTATATTTTATGAATATTTAAAGTCATGTCCAAAGGTTTCTCTTACATTTTTAGACAACTATTTCATTAAAGTTTTAGTTTGAAGTCAAATTAAGTAGTTTTTACTTCGTTAGGATTGAGAGGCTTATCAATTAATTATTTATTAATTTTCTTTATTAAGCCATTAGCGAGACCGCTAATCAAACCTTTTGAATAAAATATTAATTCAATCTGACTATGTTGGGGTTGTAAATCATTTCCCTCAATTGCAATTCTTACTCCTGCAATCAAATTGCAATACTCAATCTTGGGTCATTTATGCAATTGCAGCAGGCCCAATTCTCACGACAATATCCTATTTGTAGCCCACCCTTTTTGAAATTCTTATAGCCCAAACATTCTCCAACTCCAGAAAACTGACGCATGACCATTTCCTATATATAAACTCTAATCTCCTGGCAATTCATGGCCCCCCTCCCAATGTTATATTCAACATTAGTGCCCCTACCTGACTCATGCGAAAGCGAGATCCACGAGACCACAGAAACTAGCCCAAAATCGTGACCCGGCCCACTTCTCTAATTCCTCTAATCCAACCTTCATTGCTTTCCCACATCAGTGAACAGACGATCTAGGAGAAGGAAGAAACCCAGCAAAACGTATAAATACATGAGCAATTCCAATAGCGATGGAGCAGCAAACGCGCTTCATGCGAAAATGAGGCGTGGAAAGCAATAGGAATGCAGAGGACAGTTCCCTGAGTTTCATTTTCTTCTTCCCGTCGCTCTCAAGTCGTACAATTGCAGAAGAACCAGAGTCACGTGTTTCTGTCCACTCCACTTGAGATCGCGCCACGTCAAGGGTGAAGGACGAAGGATCGATCAAGAGCGTCCATCCCTCTTTCGTCTTAAGATATAGATCTTAAGATATAGAGTCAAAATTTCAGAAAAAAGGGTGTTAGCCTAAAATGGGTGAAAGTTTTTACGTTTGAATTTCGAAATTGGGCCTTGGAATCGAATTTGTATCCGTTTTCCCCCTTTTTTCGAACCCTAATTCCATCTATATAAGCTTTCTTCTTCCTCATAAGAAGAGAGGATTTTTTTTGGGAGGCGATAGAGTTCTCAGTCTAAAAAAACAGAGAGAAAATATTTTTTAGTCTTTGGGTATCTCGAGTCGTTACGATTTGTTATAGTTGGTCGATTTCCGACAAAAAGAAAAGATTAGTCTTGTTAGTGGTTGAATCTTCTTTGTAGCTAGCTCGCTCAAGTGTCAGTTTGCTGTCCGGAAAGAGGTGAATTCCTCTTTGCTTGTTGCTTTAGTTAGTAATTCCCTCTCTGATTTTGTTCATGTTCTTAGCAAAAGTAATGCTGAAGTTGAAATGTCAGAGTGACGAATTTGGTGCTTCTCTTTGCCTAATGGTTGTTAAATCGTTTCTTTGATGTTAATTTAGCAGACGGTTATTTCTTTTATTAATTGCGAAAATTTTGTTGTTTGTTGAAATTGAATGTAGTCCCAATTATTTGGTTAGATTTCTTTATTTTCGTGTCATTCTGTTTTTTCATGAGTCAAATTTCCTCTGTCCAAGTTGAAATTTTAGATTATGTTTTTTTTTGTTTAAACGTTTATATTCGTAGAGAATAAGTAAAGCCTCATATATATAGTGTTGATTCATAGATTATTATTCATTCGTTTCGGGTATAGTCCACAGGTTGTTTCTTAGCCATGTGCACCCTAAAATATTAGAAGGATGAAATGATAATAGCTAGTATCATTGGCGATGTGTATTTTTGTTAATAAGATTTAAATTTGATCTCTTATGAGTTGGTTCCATTCGATATTGCACCTGTTCGGATCTTGATGTCCTTGGGTGTTTTCTTTGATTTCATATATGCTCCCATGAGGTTTTTAGCTTGTCCCGTCTCTGTTAAAAATGCTAAGTTGTAATTCTTTCTTAAAAGAACATGTTCATTTTTAGTTATATAAAGAATTTAAAGTTGATAAAGTGGAAAATGCTTGTTGCTTGTGCTTTAGTCATTTGTTATTACATAGTCTTAATTACAGTAGCTATACTTAGTTGCTCATTTTTCTCATATCAAATTCTTAGTGCAATCATTTGAAAAAAGATCTTTCATATACTAATTTTCTCTCTTTTATTTGTTGTGAACCCATCCGAGTCCATGTTGGACTCAACTACTGCATTTGTCCGAGTGGGTTTTCTCCCGAGTCGATCCTCATCCCATTATGGAAGAGGGGGCTGAAATATAGATCTGATGAATAAAGTACAGGTTTTGGAAACCTCAAAACAGAGGTTGTATACTTGTTGGATACAACAATATTCATTGGTGTACAATAATTGTATACACGAAATATAGGTCATAAATTAATACAAGTGCTTGGGGAGACAAATTAGGATGTATCCGTTGAGTATACAACCCAATTTACAGGGAAAGAAACCAAAATACAGCCCATATACGACAGTATACAATCAATGTATATGCTGATTTTTCAAGGAAAATAGGCCCAAAAGCATTAGCAATTTCCAACAGTCATTTTGTGAAATTGGGCACAAATCCATATTTTGGATAAATTTTTAGATTCAGGAGAGTTTCAAGACTTGGTAATTTGGACCAAAGGTTCAAATTTGACACTTCTATCCTTACTCTTTATTTATTATTGTAGCTACTGACATATTAATTGATTTTGGTTCTTTAATTAATTCCCATTTATAACCATTTCTACGTTCTTTATAGATATTCAAATTTATATATATATATATTTTACCTATTTATATTTTAGTACTATTCATTAATCTTGTTAACACTTAATGTTATCTCTTTAGTTTGATCCCCTTTAGTTTATTTTCCCCTTTAAGTAGTTAAAAAGAGAAATAATAAACATAAGGAAATAAAAATACAATAATTTTGAATTTTTTACTGGGTAAAACTTTTGAAAATTTTTTGAAAGTCTTTTAGTCAACTCGCTGGTCAACCGCGAGTTAGCGGGCATTCCGAGGGCCTAAGTTCTTATCGGAATGTACACTTTAACTTCAAACCCTTTTTCAACTGATTTTTATCTATTTTAAATATTTTGAAAATTAATTTTAGTTTTTTCTTGATTCTTGCTAAAATCAAGTGGCGACTTTGTTAATTCGAAAAATTGATTTCACTTAAACCATAAGATTAATTGATTTTTTTTCAAACTTAGTCATTTTTTGTTTTACTAATATTTTTTGTAAAACAGTCGACAATCACCCAAATAGAATCATGTTGCCTTCTCGATCTAGGCAAGCCTACGATGAAGTCCATATCCATCATCTCCCTCTTTCGTCCTGGAAGCTCTATATTTTGAGTTAAACCTCCAAATCATTGGTGTTCTACCTTCACTTGCTGAAAATTTGAACACTTGGAAACAAATTCAGCAATATCATTCTTCATGCCTTCCCACCAATATACGTCTCTCAAATCATGGTACATTATGGTGGAACCCGGATGAATGGAATATCTGGAGCTACAAGCCTCGTCCAAGATCCTCTCTTGAAGTCCATCCACCTAGGTACACATAATCTGCCTTGGTATTTGAGCACACTATCTCCCCCTTGTTCGAAAGTCAATACTCTTTGGCTATTAGCACTTCCCTTCAAATCAAGAAGAATATGGTCTTGGTCTTGCTTTTCTTTCACTCTTCTCACAAAGGATGATTCATCCATTTTGGTTACCACTATGACTCCTTCTGTTGAGTTCGTAAGTCTGACTCCCAAACGTGCAAGTCTGTGCACATATTTTGCTAACTCATGCTAACTCCCTCTTTTCTTCTTCGTTAAGGCATCAACAACCACATTAGCCTTACCTGGGTTGTAAAGAATACTCATGTAATAATCTTGAGAAATTCCAACCACCTTCTCTGTCTGATGTTGAGCTCTTTTGGAGTGAATACATATTGAAGGCTCTTGTGATCAGTGAATATATACACATGAAGACCATATAAATAATGACGTCATATCTACAATGCAAACACTACTGCAACCAATTCTAAGTCATGAGTTGGATAATTCTTTGTATGAACCTTTATGACCTTTCCATTCTGCATTAACACACAGCCCAAGCCAACTTTAGATGCATACAATACACCACAAAGCCTTGATTACCCTTTGGTAAGGTCAAAATTGGAGCGATAGTCAATCTCATTTTCAACCCCTGGATGCTTTTCTCACAAGCTTCATACCATTGAAACTTGACTATCTTCTGAGTTAACTTGATCAAAGGAGTAGATATAGATGAGAATCCTTCAACAAATATGCTATAATATCCAACTAAACCCACGAAACTCCTTATATTTATCAGAGATATGGGTCTAGGCCAACTATGAACTGCTTCTATCTTCTGAGTGTCAAATACCTTCACTAGAAATAACATGGCCTAAGAATGCCACAAACATAAGCCAAAGTTGGCACTTGGAGAACTTGGAATACAACTCCTTATCTCTCAGAGTCTGAAGAACAACCCTTAGGTTACTAGCATGATCTTCTTCATTCCTTGAATTATGTCATCAATGAAGACGATGACAAAAAGATCTAAATAAGTTTTGAAGACTCTGTTTAAATGATCCATGAACGCTGCAGGTGCATTAGTCAAATCAAAGAACATAACCAGAAATTCATAATGCTCATACATTGTGTTAAAAGCTGTCTTGGGAATATAACATTCCCTAACCTTCATTTGATGATAGCCTGATCTGTGGTCAATATTGGAAAAGCAAGAAGCACCTTGAAGTTGATCGAAGATATCAACTATCCTTGGAAGGGGATATTCATTCTTGATGGTCACCATATTTAACTAATTCTATTCTATACACATCCTAAGGGACCCACCCTTCTTCCTAGCAAACAAGATTGAAGCGCCCTAATGTGAGACACTTGGTCAAATAAAGCCTTTATCTAACATATCTTTCAACTGATCCTTTAGTTCTTTTAACCTCTGCTGGTGCCATCTGTATGGCAGAATAGATATAGGATGAGTATTTGGGATGACATCTATGCCGAAGTCTATCTCTCTTTCAGGAGGGACTCCAGGTAGATCATTCGGGAAGACTTCCGGGAACTCACTGACTATAGGAACTGACTGAAGGGAATGTACCTCAACACTTGAGTCATTAACTCGGACTATGTGATAGATACATCCCTTAGAAACTAACTTCCTCGACTTAAGGTATGAAATAAAATGACCCTTAGGCACCGCTGAATTACTAGCCCACTCTATGACTGGATCATTTGGAATCTGAAACTTGACAACTCAAGTTCTGCAATCTATTGATGCATAACAGGCATAGATCCAGTTCATACCTAGAATGACATCAAAATCTACCATGTCTAACTCAATTAAATCATCCATGGTACTCTTGTCACTGATGAAAATAGGATAATAAAGAAAGCCTTTTTCAACTAGAATAGACTCCCCAGCAGCTGTAGAGACAGAGAAAGGTTCACAAAGATTTTCAGGGAGAATTTCAAACTATGCAACATAAGGAGTTACAGAGGGTAAACTTGCTCCTAGGTCTAATAAAGCATAAAAATCAAAAGTAAAGACTTTGATCATACCCGTGACAACATCTGGAGAGTTCTCTTTATCTTGGCGGCTAGTGATTGCATAGAGGAGATTTGCCCCTCCGCCAGTACTAGAAGAAGTTCCTATAGGTGCAGCCCTGTTTGGCGGTGTAACTGATGAAGATTAGGATCTATTGCCCGGATAATCACCACCTTGCTTATTATTAGGGCATTCTCACATGTAGTGACCCTCCTAAACACACTTTTAACAACTTGTCTGGCCATAACAACATTTGCCAGGGTGGATTCTACCAGATCTACCACACGGAGAACTTCCACCACCTCTTTGTTCCATACTACCCGTAGATTGGGCTGGTCAAGCCTTGAAGTGCGTTGAATCGTGACTGTCATACTCACCTCGATTTCTGGCCGCAGGTGCACTAACAGATGATGGTGCATTCCCCCTTGATTTCTAGAATTGTGGTCGTCTCGAACCACCTTTCTGTTGACCAGACTCATTCCCAATCTTCGCCTTCTTGTTTTGGTACTCTTCTCTTTTTTTTACCTTTTCTTCTTCAACTTGTTGAACATATACCATCAACCTGGATATATCAATGTCATTTATCAACATGGCAGCCCTACCCTCCTTGCTTGAAGCACGACTCAACCTGCAACAAAAAAAATCATTTTGCCTTTCTTGTCTTTCACCATCTACGGAGCATAGCAATATAGCTGGGTGAACTTCTACCCATATTCATAAACAGTCATGGAGTCCTGTTTCAGAATAAGCAACTCCCTCACCTTGGTTCCTTCAGTTCACGAGGAAAGAACCTCACCAAGATGGATTCCTCGAAGCAATCCCAACATGGATGTGGTGCATCCTTAGCCCTACCATCCTTCCATTGGTCGAACCATGATCTAGCCACACCTTTCAGTTGGTATCCAACCAATTCAACCCTCTCAGCATTGACCACATGCATTACCTCACACACCTTCTTCAACACCTCTATGAAGTTCTCCGGGTCTTCAATACTGTGTGATCCAATGAAACTAGGGGGATTTATCCCACGAAACTCATGAATCCTCAAAGTATCCACCCTTTCATGTCGAGCTCCTCTATGAGGCCTGATATGATTGGTACCAACATGACTCGACATCTAGATAGCTTCGCGGAATTTAGCATTAGTAACCTCACCTTGAGGTTTTTCCTTTGGTGCATTTGGAACCTCTTGTTCCTCAATATTCCTTCATGAACGACCTTTGACTGCACTTATTGGAGGCATGAAAATCTGAAAATACGTATATACACGAATTAGAGAGATACTTTTATAGACAAATTCTTCGCACGAAATAATATGAAAGAAGTGAAACATTCCTAAACGTCGCAACCTCCTAATCATGGAGGTGGCGCACTTCACACCAATGATTAAGACTCTACAGACACGATTTCATAGATTCCCTCGGACTCTTGAACGCTATGCTCTGATAACAAGTTTGTCATGCCCCGAGCCTACACCCTTGGCGGGACTGACACTAGAAGACCATTGATGGCCCTCAAACTAACCCCTGTCCTATCTACTTAAATTAAGGGAAGACAAAGCCTCAACTTTGACACGAGTAACACATACAAAAAGGGAAACACGTCATAACATTGTCCAAAATGACACTTGAGTCTTTATAACTGAAAAAAACTCCAAATTGAAATACTTTAGTCTACAAAGTCTCTAATCTATCGAGAGAGGGATGTTGGGACCCCACAACATCCTAAAAACTAAGCTAATATAGAAATGAAAATGATGTCCTCCAGAATGCAAGGAGGCTCACCACAAACTATGAAGATCAATCTTGAATCAACGAAGCATTGGGTGCTCATCCTGGGTACCTACGTCTGCATCATGCAATGATGCAGGCCAACTGATATCAGTACATTGAATGTATGAGTAAGCGAGTTGCAGATCTAACAATGACTTGAGCTTGAGGGAATTAAATGAACTTACCTAGGCTCTGCATCGCATGCAAGATGTATATGTATGTATGTATGTATATATATATATATAAAGCTCATAAAAAAGTGAAAACAATATAGTTATTAAAGTAAATGCAATAACAAACTCAACTTTAGTTATATAAGAAAGTAATATCGCCTCTGTGGGAGTTTTAATAACCGACAACCATCACTATGAGCCTAAGTGATGATACAACGCCTTACCTCACGTTGCAAGAGGACCATCCTACACCTTGCCATCGATATAGGACCTTACTCAACTTAGTGGATCCACCAACTCTCCTTATGTGATCTAATAAAAGTATGACACATGGATTCCCATGTTGGCTACATGGTTTATATGGAGACTTGAGTTAATATGAACTCTCATATCTAGATCAGTGCTTAATACTACTCTCAAAAATGTACTTTAGCTCATACTTCTTCCTTCATTTAGGTTGAGATAAGTTAGTTAACCCATTAGCTTTAAAAATCTCCTTTTGGAATCAATATTCCCCTTTTAGTTCAAAACTATTTTGGAACTTCTAGTTTCCCTCTTTACTCAAATGTGAAACATTTGTGAAACTCTAGGGAATACTTAGTTCCCTTATATATTTTTGAGAAATGAACTCAACTCTTGCTCTTTACATAAGTTGAAACTTTAACTTTTAGGGAATACTTAGTTCCCTTATAGCTTTTGAGAAATGAACTCAACTCTTGCTCTTTACTTAACTTGAAACTTAAATCTTAGGGAATACTTGGTTACCTTATAGATTTTTAGTATTTAACTTAACTCTTTACTCTTTCTTGACTTGAACTTTAAGTCTTTAAAAAAAAGTGAAAACATTTGTGAAAGACTTTAAAACACTTATAACTTTACTTTGACTTGCTTCTTAACTTCTAGACTTGGCTCTAAACTTCTTTGACTTTGATATTAACTTTCCTTGAATTGAATTATGGATTCAAGGATCATGATCTCATGTTTATGGATGATTTCATTATATTTAGATGTACCTTGGGGTGTTGGAAACAACTAGGAATGAGGGGTACAACACTTAGGAACTAGTACGAAAAGATAGTGAAAGAAACGGGTCTCCAGGGGTTCCTGACACTCTGAGAGGCGTGGAGCACCATAGACTAACGGATAGAGGCTGTCCTCAGGCGCTCTAGAGGCACGGTAGGCCATAGAATGAAGGACATACACTTACCTGAGGCGCTTTGGAGGTGTGGCGCCCCAGCATCCCTCTAACGGGTTTTCCGACTTTCTTCTTCGTTTTTCATTTCTAAACCTTCCCAAACTCCCATGTATCCCACCCCAAATACTAAGGATCCCTAATTAACTTATTACCCAATGATTTAGACCCGAAAACAATCCTAAAACATGGATTATAACTAACAGCGATCAACAACAATTTAATCATCAACAACATCAAACTTTCTTTCATGATTCCAACCTCTAATATGAGTTAATTCATGAACTTGATTGATTTGAATGAAATTGGTGTGAAGTTGAAATAACCCAACACTAAAAGAGCCCACATACCTTGTTAGGGATCACCCCCGACGAAAATCCATGAAGCTAAACTTGGTGTTCTTGCGTCTTCTTCCAACTTCTCCTCTTTTCTCCTTGCTTTTAAAACCCTAGTCTATTTTCAAAGTGCTAAACTGAATGGGATCATTTTAAACCCCATTGTATTACTCCAAAACGAAATTATTAATTGACTTAAGGAAAAGACCAAAACAACCACACTAAATCCGGTTTTGGAATTTTCCCTGCTAAAAAACCCATCTTCCGAAGGTCATTTCTCACTCATACGACCTCGAAAATTCAAAAATATGGCATCATTAGAAACTTCCAAAGATCCACATAAAGAATTCACCCTAATTCATCATGATATGGAAGTTATGGTTGTTTGAAAATGGCCAAAACTCACTTTTGAAATATTTCCAGATTTCTTTACTTATTTCCAAATTTGATTTTTCTTAATTTTTTCAGCTTAACCTTAGTTTATATAGAATCCGATATGTTACAATCGGATTACATGATCAGTGACTTTCTTAGGCGGAGACGAAGATGATATCCGACGACTTCTACCTCTCTTTCCTTATGGTGAGAGTTGTGTATTCCAAACCATGTAATCTCTTAGAAGATCTTAGATCTGTTAGGTTAGTTCCTTGGGAGGGTTCAATATACTTCCTTACAAATATACATTATGCGATAAATTTGGAATATTTCTATATATAAATAAGGCATTTAGTTTAATTATGATTCATTTTCGCACTGCATATTTAAAATGGGAGTAAAGACATTTATACGTAGGTTTTAAAGTAGGTGTTCGTATGGCCCAGTGAAATAAATCGCTAGGCTAGATTTGATTTATAATAAACTTTTAGCAAAACAAATCAAGGCCCAAAATGGGCCCAAAACGAAAAGAAAGCAGAAACAAGGGAAAAGGAATTAGGACAAGATTGGAGATATGGGTCTACTTATATATTCTCTCTGTCTAGTAAGGGTTTTCAAAAGGAAAATCTTGTTCTCCACCTCCACATCTAGTGTTCTTCTAAGATGGTACAGAAGACTAGGTTATTAAACGGCGTAAGCTTTTCGTTTTTCTCTAGGTGATCAATACTCAATGTCCTACATGTTGTGTATCATAGGAAAACAACTTTTAGAAGTCCTAACATTGTGTCCCTTTTGTAGGAAATCTCTGTGTTCTTATGAAAGGATAAATATAGCTTTGTATTCCTTTTGTGATGATGTGTTATTAAATTTGTCTACTCAATTAAAATTGTGATTACCGAAGATTGATATGTGGTGTCTAAGACTTTGTATTTTCTCTGATGCAGTCAGAAACTCGATTGGTTGATTTATCTTAATTGATTATGTAGATTCAATTGAAGAAGTTCAACTTTTTCACAATTGATTTAAGTAGTTACAAACACATGAAATTGCCATCAAGTTCAGTGCAAATGGATCACGATAATTCTTAGAAGAGGTATGTTACATGTTTATTTAATTATATGTCAAACTATTAATATATTCATTTAAATTTTTTGGAGACTCAATTATATCGGTCCATATAACTAAAGAATATATGAAGAAACTTGACAAGTAAAACATATTTAAAAAATAAATATTAAATATGTAAGTGATGAAATTTAAAAGACAGTATTGAATATTAAACAACACAAAAAAATTGGATGGTAGAAGGGGAAAAAGTATTCGAAATTGTGTTCAAATTACTATTAGTGTTTCCAAAGTTTAGATAACTTTAAACAATTAAATTATGAAATATAGTCCGACATTTCGATGAGAAACACTCTTTATAACAATGTTTTATTTGGAATCAATATTTCTGGTTTTGGATTGAAAATTATATTAGACTAAATGTGATATTAAAGAAACTACGGGTTAATTTGGACTCTGAAACAAGGCCTCCAAGTATTATAGCAGCCTATCTAGACAATATACTGTATAATTTTTCGAAACAATGCAGTTTTTAACTTTGCCAAATATACTTTCATTATAGTATGATTTTGAGATTTACTTGTTGGATATTTGTATCATAAATAAAATCCATCTAATTATTCATAAGGACAATATTTTGAACATAATTATTTTTGTATACCACCAACTAAATAAAAAACAAGAAATTCGTTTATAATATATAGTCTCATAGTTGTCGTCATTGGCAACTTGAGGAGATTCATTTGTGTAATATAATTTTTATATTCATTCGATAATCCTTTCTAGACGAACTTTTATTAAATGAATGTATCACAACCTTTTAATATGTTGATCAATTTTATTTAAACACTAGAGTTATAGATATCCCGATTAAGCATCTTAACAAAATCTTCTTACGCAAACTTTTAAAAAGTTTCGGCTCATATTCTCAAACTCTCATTATGTTGATGAGTTGACCAAATAAATTTTTTTACACATAAATCCAAATTGGAGCATGAATTAGATTGTTTGGTTATTGAGGAAAGTACATATTAATAAATAAGGTAATGATTTAAGTGGTTAATTTCTCTATGTAGTTGATATTCTGGAATACACACACTAGCATTTACAATATTTGTATCAAAAGTGTCTAACAAAAACACTTTATCGTTTCTTCAGATGCAATCGAAAGTCAAATGGAGAATATTTAAAATAGTTAACAACAGTGTTTCAGTTATGAATATCTATAAAAAATTTTTTACACAATCAAATTATCTAAAAGATTATTTTATAATGAAGGGAGTACATCTTATGATAAACATTTTCTAAAATAAATGATAAGAAAAAATCTATATTGACATAGTGTAATTCAAGTGACTAAAATAAAGTATTTAAATTGACATACATCTAAGCAAGAAAATATTCATATCAAATAAATGTGATGTAGAAGAACCTAGCTTCCAAATGAACAAATTCAAACTTGAAAATGATATTCTTTATTTTTGAAGAACGAGGGGCAAATAAAATGATCAAGAAATATCTTTTTCTTCTTCTTATTCTATGTATATTGTAAATTGATCTGCATATATTCGGTAAAGGGTATAATCTTATACTTTGAAAATAATAAAAAAAGTGGACAATATTCAATTGGACCTTGAAAACGTGAATGAATTAGTCCTAGTTACTCTTTGGATGGAGTAGAAGGAGGATCCTCAAACACAATAGGATCCAATGAATAAGAGAAACTTGAAAAGAAATCATTTGAAGTGAAAATCTAATGTATTTTTCTGTGGAGTGACAACAAAGGTGACTTACCGGTAAAGTTTTTGTCACCTCTTTTAGTATCACCCAAAAAACAAAAAACAAATCATATCTTACATAAAGTTGTCATAGTACGATTAACCTCTGCATATGAAATCACAATATCGAAATGTTCTTCTTTTGAATTTATATTGCATTAAAATAAACAATAAAGTATTCTTAATAAACATTTGTGACATAAATATTGAAAAAGCTTTTGCTTTTGTTTTCAAGTGTCAATTACCTAAATTAATTAACCCTTTAAAATTTTATGTTCTTAAATTATATGTCATAAAAACTCATATATGTTCAAATTAGGCTGATGAATGACATGTTTAATGTTGTTAGCTAATATATATAATGAAAGCTGGAGAAAATGCCTTGACGTTTTTTAAAAAATTGAAGAAATTTCTTATTTAGATTCGTAATTGAGAAAATCCATAATCTAATTGTCTAATTTAAATTTATTGACAAGTGTAAAGATTGCTAATGCATTTCATCTTATAACAGTTAAGGTATAATCTAATAAGATAAATATAACAATTGTATTATACACTTTTAAGTAAAAAATCACGGTTTATATACTTAACCCTTTAAAATCTATTATCAAAATTATAGGGTTGCCAATAACTGCAACTATGAAACGATATATTATAAATAACTTTTGAAGTCTCTAATAGTTAAATTATATACAAAATAAGTATATTAAACTATTTTTTATGCACAATTAGGAAATGAAGTTTCTCTAAGATACAAAATATATTTATAATATGATTTTGAGATATAATACATTGGACCTCATATTTTGCAAAGTGAGTGTAGCGGGAGCAATAATGCACCTCTGATTGTACTCTCCTTGGAAGAGTTTGAAGCTAATTTGAATTATATTGATTTAATTTTAAATTAAAATCTAGATATTTAAATTATACAAAAAACAATACAATGTGCAATTATTTTGATATTAATACAGTAAAAAATGGTCATCTTAAACATTATTCAAATTTATGTTGGTGTATATACCACAAATTACAATAAATATTGTTAAAAATAAAACGGCAAAAACTAAATAAATAAATAACTATTCAGGTTGAGAGGTGAATATCTCACTCTTTTTAAGGACATCCACATCCACTGAGACATAATCTAGAACGATCTAGCAATATAGCTCTTGACGTGTTCCTTATAGAATACTATAGTCCAAAAACATCGTACAAACTGAAAAAACCCCAGATTAAAGGAAGAGTCCATAATTCCACAAAGATACACATTCCTTCAATGTATAATTGCTTTCTTTTGTATAGTAAATTAGTAGAAGACTAAGAATATTTTTTATCTCAACTTTTGTATGGTGAAAAAGAAAGTTGAGACAAACATAAATTTTCTAAGACATTAACTAATTCACTATATATAATAGAGACTAATTATGTGTCAAAAGAAGAAATTCTTATTAATCTACATATTATACCTTTTTTATGACCCAAATTTACTTTTGATCCAAGTAAGTCATAAAATCATTTAATAAATAATAGATCTCATCCAAACATCACTTACTTGATGGACGTACCAGATTAAGTCTTAACATCTATAAATTGATTTCTACCTCCACCCATTAGGGTTAACATACATTCTCTAGGTGATTTCCATCGCTCACAAATGTGGATAGGAATAATGTAGAGAGTATGTGGTAATCCTAGTGGATGGATGGAGGACCAATTTATAGATGTATAAACTTAATCTGGTACGTCCATCAACTAACTGATATATGGACGACATCTGTTATTCAGTACATAATATTTATGATTTTACTTGGGTGACAAGTAAACTGTAACACCCGGGACTTCGAAAAAGCTAAATAAAAAATTCGTGCAAGTCATTTTTTAGTTTTTGGTCTACTTCAAATGGCCATATCTTTTAGAACGTAAAGAATTAGGTGGCCAATGAGATATCAAATTCAATGTATTTGAGTCCTCTTTCCAACACCAACAATTTTTCTAAATTTCGAGCTCTAAGTAAAAAAATAATGGTTGTTTGAGTGAAGCTTTTCCATATAAGGAATTCTATTCATTTTAGGAAATGATGTTTTTGTCTATTCCATTTCCCAATTATCTTAACAAATTGTTCCTGACTCAATTAAGGGTCTAATAAGATTCTAAAACACCTATTAACGTTCCTAAATACATAGGAATTTAGAGCAAGGTTTCAGGTGAAGAAAAATATCTAAGTTCAGGCATTCTTCAAGATTTATGATTTTCGCCAAGAACATCGTTCAATTTAGGTATATAAGGCTTCTCAAAGTATTGGAATTTTTCTTTCTCATGCCATAAATCTAATTCATCCATGAGATCATTATATTAAAAGATTCTTGAGTAGTTTTTGATTTGAGTTTCATTCTTTAACAATGGAGGTTTCGAGTTTCTTGGGTTATGGATCTTGTGTATGAGTTGTGATTTTCGAAAGGAATTGTATGAAATTCTTCATGTATTCATGTTCGGTTTGGGAATTTAGAAGTGCTTAGGAGAAATTTCCCAATTCTAAACACGTTTGAATCCTAATTTTTAACAAAAACATTTATCAAATTCGCTAGGGAGGGGTTCGGGTGCCTCACCAGTAGTGTGCCCAAAACAACCCTCAGTACTTTAAGCCTCAGGCATCTCGCCAGGAGTGCGTCCGAACCAGCCCCAATATGTTAGGTCTGGCCGTGTGCCCGTCGTACAACTGAAGTTTGTTGGGGCCCCTTTTTCCTTGTTTCGTCTGACATGCTTTCCTTTAAGTTGTGGCTACATTTTACCTTAATATATACTACTAAAGTCTCCATTAATTCTTGAGAGATCCTACATGTCCTAATCACATGTCTAAATTTACAAACAAAACTAAAGTGAGTTTAAGAGAAAAATTCAAGAGGTTCTTTTGAGTAATTTTGAGACTATATTCTTTTGTAATCAACAATGGTTTTGAATTAAGTCTTGTGAAAATGAACATAATAATTTGAAGTGTTTCATTCATTATTGAAAACCAGTATAAGGGAACTAATTATACCCAATCATAGCACTTTTACATTGAAAAAGATCGAAATGTTAATTACTAAATGAGATCATAAGTTCAAAAATATTTTAGACATAACCCATAAGAGGATCTTTTTGGTAATTACTTCTAATTGAGAAAGAGCTACATTTTATAGATTTGAGAAATGTCTTATCGTATTATTAAGAGTAGTATTAAACACCGATATGGGATGAGCCCACACAACTCACATTCTATACAACCCCTGAATTTTTTGGAACTAAGGCTCGAACCATCTTTCGTTATGAGTAGGATTTTTCAGAGCACTTTTTAGCATTTTATTTAGTGTTAAGGTCACTACATGTAGAACCTTGAGTTTCAAGAAGAACAAAAGATAATTCATTCAAGTCATTTGGAAGTTTTTGTAAGTTATGAGTCAACATCAAATGACCATAACTTTTAGTACAAGATGAGTTTACTTGTTTGCTATGTTTAGAGTTCTTTGAATTATCTTTCAAACACAACCAAGTTTTCTAAGTTTAGAGTTAGGATGAATGTGATATTCCCTTTTTAAAGGTCTTTGTATTATATGTCCTACGCCACAAATATTGCTAAGTTTAGAGTTCAGTGAGTGAAATATGCCCTTTTGAAGTAAGGCTGTCCAATCAAGGAAATTTACCCAAAAACAGAGCGGGGTACTTTAGTTTTTTCCTTACCCAATAAGATTTAATTCGTTTTTAGTAAGGATTTAGGTGTGTAAAATGATTAAGTTCAATTTATAATCCTACCATACACCTAGGTTTTTAGCTGAGAGTTTAAGAAGAGAAAAGAGGAAAGAATCAAAGCGTTCATCGAGATTTTTGAGTTTCATTGCGGATTTTTGCCAGGTGTTTGATCCCTATGAGGTATGTAAGTTTCATAGTGTTCTATTTGTTCATCCACACTCCAATCATTATTTATATATTCAAATTCGTCCATAAAGATTGAAAGATTTAAGTTCTTGATGAGTGTCCTTGAAGTTTTGATCTGAATCTTTTTAGGTTGGGACTTTGATGAATTCTTGAGATGAAAGTGAGTGTTTTAAGGTTTGCATTGAGTAGATTATAGTGTAATTATGTTCAGTAATCAAATCCAAGTGAGTGGGGAAGAAATCATTTGATTCTAGTTAAATGAAGGTCAAACACAAGTACAAAAATACAAAGGAATTGTTTGGGGGAATGGTGGTACGACTGTAACGACCCTCAAAATGAATTTTGTCAACAGAGCCTAGAATGTGTTTCACGAGAATATGATGTGTTATAGTAATGAATATTAGCATTAGAGGTCAGTTTGAAGAGTTTTGAAGTCAAACGTCAAGGGACGACCAAGACGTTCGACGACTAGACATCTAGGTGCTAGTATGTGTTATAGAGTGCCTTTGCTTGTTGTATATGTTGTTTGGAGTACAAATTTATAGGACTGGACCATAATACCTATATGATCATTTTTAGGTCTTAACGTCCTTGTACAACCACACCTAGGACCCACGAGGGTCCTTAGAAGAGGACCCCATCTCAAAGGCATGATGTTGTCAGGCAGTGTTAAACGACGGACACAACGAACGACCAGTCGATCAAACAACGGCCCTTCCACCTTGATCGTTGATTGAGACTGGAAATCCTATACAAAAATGGGTCTCTGACCCAAACGACGGACCCCATCAAAGGGGCATCGTTTGAACGACAGTCTATTGTTCAAAGGGGCGTGGTTTGGTCTGTAAAGGTTGTCTGCAATACGGCCAAGCTTGGGGTTATTTGGTAAATTCACCCTCTTATTTTAAAGTTAATGGACAATTATTTCTTGTTTATTTAGGTATTTTAAATATGTTTAAACACTAAGACCTAAAATAAGACGTCACTTTTTTAAATAAAAACCCCTCTTCCAAGAAAAGCTCTCTGAAGACTCCATTGAAGCTTGAACTCAAGGTAGATCTACAAGTAAGATTTTGAGTGGTTTCTCAACAAAATCTCGTGGTCTTTCTTCGTATAAGGTATGGTAATTCATCCTTGATTCTTGTCTCAATCAAGGAGCCAATCCAAAGACTTCTAAAAAAAGGTTTCAAAATCATAGATTCTTCTATTTCAAATTCCAAGTATGGGTTCTTGCATGAAAATGTGTTAATGAATGAAATATGATATAATTGATGTTAGTTTATGATTTAAGATAAAAAACTCAATGAACCCATGCTCATGCAAATTCTCAACTTTTGACTTATGAATTGTGTTTGATTAACATGATTAGATAATGTTAGACCTATAGTTTCTTTATGTTATATTATTATTATCTACTGACATTAATGCTATATTATGATGAAATATTGGATAATTAAGAAAAGGTGGTGAAATATTGGATGAAGGCTAAGTTGATTTATATTGCCTATTTTTGTTAAATTGATCTTAAGTGGTATGGTCCACTTATGGTTGCGGTGTTTAATTGATGTATATGATTATATATGTACATTATGATTGTGGACTTGAAGGCATTGAATGTGAAGTAACATGAGACTATGTTGAATATCCATGTGATGTCTTGTGAATTTGTTCATATGTGTCTTGAAGATAATATTTTTAAATGAAGTATAATGTATATGTGAATAATTATAGTGTGTAAATTACGATAAATGTAGTGTGATTATGTTTCGAAGTCAATTCTATGAATAATGGTGATTATGTGGAAGGTGTTCTCATATGTGCTCACACACGCTATGAATGAATGAAATTAATGAATGTAAATGGGGGATTGTAGGGTAGACACTCATCGTGAGTACAGATGAAATGTCTAGACCATCCCTACTATTTCTAAAGAATTCTAGTAATAAAAAGAGGGATCTTGGGGTGAACACTCTTCATTAGTTGAGATGACGCGGTTAGTAGCAACCTCACTATTCCAAATGAGCTTTCGAAAGATAGGTCTGAGGTTAGATGCCTTTTGCGAGTTAAAATATGGTATTCAAAAAGTAACCTCTAGGGATAAGTACTCTTCGTTATTTCAGATGTGGTACTAAATAGCTATCCCTTAACCTATAGTCAATGAATTAAATGAATGTTTAACACCTCCGTGGTGGAGTTATTATTAGCACCGCGATGATTTGAAGAAGGGGTGGATACTTGTAATGATCCGGACCCGAAAAGTTACTCTTTAAAAATTTTGAATAGTTATTTGACTATAATTAATTAATTTGTGGACAATTTGGTTATTGTTAATAATAATGGGTTAAGTTTAAAATATTAAAAGAGGTTAATAGAAATTATTACTTTTAATACATAATTAATTTAGAAAAGAAAATAAAGTGGAGCAGAAAACTAACCTGGTTGTGGCGTGAACAGAGAAGGAAGGGGACAACTGCTTCACGACTTCACGTAAGAAAAATTTCAACTGAAGCTATTCTAATTTCTCATATGACTGCAGCATTAATTTCTTTGCATACAATCATTAATTATTGTGAATATATATATATTAATACTATATTAGAATTGAATTTGGGGTTTGGAGATTTGGAATAAGCTCTTGGCAGAGAAAATTTATGTATGTATTTATCGTTTTCTTATAGAAATTGAGAAAGTGAGTATTGGCCAATAAATTTTGAAAGGGTTTAAGGTATGATTGGGAAACCTATTTGATTTATTAGCTAGGAATTTATTGTATATCAATGTGAGGTTTGAAATAGTGGATCATTTATGGCGTAATTATTAAGAGAATTCATAGAAGAGTGGGTCGTAAGATTATTACCTAAATTGATACCTTTTTCGTGTTTTAGTTTCATGTTGGAAATCTCTTATGAACATCGTGTTACAACTTTAACTATTATACATAATATTGGGTGCATATGAATAAGTATTAAGTATATTATACTATATGAATATAATTCAAAGTATGATATTGAGAAGAGTGGACTCAACCTTAGATTCGGAACTTGAAAAATTATGATAGTTGAAATGTTAATTGGCATCAAGATTTACAAATTTAATTATAAATTCTAGTGAATTTTTAGGTCAAGGTTAAACACATAAAAGTGTGAGTGTTGTTAGTTCTGAAACCTTATTGTGAATATATACTTGAATAGATTCCATTGGTTTAGAAGCTCAACGGAAAGGGAAGGCTCAAGTCCAAGAGTAATTATTCGATTTGCTAAGGCAAGTGGATTTCTAAACTCTTGTTAAGCGTACGAAATTCGTGTATTTCCTTGTGTGATGTTGAGAATGATTTGGAGACTTGTTGCTTATTTATTGGTGTTATATTCCTTGTTGCAAATTGTGCTTTGTTATCAAAATGCCTACCTCCTGTTTTTTAATTTTAGTATGTAATTCAAAATGCATTTGAAACATGGTTGTGATAAGAGTTATGTGATAAGAGGATGTACCAATTCGAGGGTCGCATCGCGCGCCGCGATGGATATTATATTTCAAGGGACGTATCGCGCGCCGCGACAGTTACTATTATCGAGGGTCGTGTCGTGCGCCGCGACAGATGCATGGACAGATATGTCCCCCATGGGTCCCGACTAAGAGACAGCGGGTGTGTATCTTTAAGAAAGACATGCATCACAATATTTGACATTGCATCTCATGGCATTGCACATTTTATTATTGATGAACTTGAACACGTGTTTTGCTGATCTTGTGATTGTTTCTCTGTGAAGCTTGTGACTGTGGAATATTGAGTTGTTATTGAGAATGTGTAAACTGATAGAGTGTGGTTATTGAGTTGTGTTTGGTAAACTGTAAACTGTTAGGCTGTAGCGTGGAGATTTAGATAGGGTGTAAGGAGTACCCGTATTTTGTTCACTTAACTTGTGTTTAGAGATTTGCTTGTTGGGTACCGCGTGGTTTGGTACTCACCCCTTGCTTCTACAAATTTTTGTAGGTTACGAGCCTGGATCTTCGTGATACCTGTCATTCTTTTCGTTTCCGAGGCATCTTGTGGAGGGTTGTGAGGTAGCTGCTTGTCATCTCAGCGAACTTTCCTACTCCAGTTTATGACTTTGTTTTTACTTGAAAGACAACTTCATTTTAGACTTCTATTTTATTTCAATTCTAATATTTACATTAGAGGCTTGTGCATGTGACAACCTGGTTTTGGGAATTGAATTAATATGACTTGGTTTCATAATAGAAATTGTTGTTGGATTGTCATTTACTTCCGCACTTTCTTAGATATTGGGTTTTAGGCTGACTTGTCTTGGTGGGATAAGACAAGTGCCATCACACCTATTTTTGGGTCGTGACAATACTCTTCATGAGTAGAGATGTCGTATCTAATGTACCTTTTGAGATGTGTTCTCTTCGTTAGATGAGAATGAGTTACTTAGAAGCAATCTCCTTATCCCTTAACTAAGCGCCCGCATAGGTAAATTTTTAGGAGATCCATGTAAAGGCTAAAAATATGACCCTACATTAGGCATGTGGGGAGTCTCATTCGGTAGGGGTCAGTACCGGGATTCCATGTCTAGCTCTCATGGTCTATGATGGCTAAAGCTAGCCCCCACACAAAAATGAATGTTATGAACTAAGTTTTCTTAAGGGTGTACTACTTAGGGTAGGTGGTTGAATGGGACACTATCTATCCATTGCACAAGTAAACATTTGGAGTGAGTCTTGGTGTGTCCTTATATGAAATGAATGAATGGGTCAATATATGATGTTAATGAAGTAAGTGTTAAAGAAGTATGTTTATATTATGCCTTGTATGATGAAAGCTCTGTAAATGATGAATGTAGTGTGCCTATTCTCGGGTGATTACTCAGAAGCACTAACTGGAGGTAGTAGTATGTAATGCTACTTTCAAAGTGCATTAAGTTTAACTTGAGAGTTGTCTTAGAGTATAATCTTTATGTGAAGTTCCTAAATGCATGTATGATTCCTCTAGTTGTTTTTAGTAATGAATGTTGACTTGTTGAGTTGGAATGAAGTATGCGTATCTTTGGTAATCTTAAGGATCACTTAGGTGTGTATTGAAGAGGTTGTACGGGCGGTCTCTTCATGTCTTACCTAGGTGAGTTTTAAGATAACTTTGGATAGGAAGAGTCTATATGACAATGGGTTATTGTTAAATGTGACTATATGTTGAGAAGTATGGAAGTTTTACCTTGTATGCTAAATGATGAATTGTATGACGTTTTGTAACTTGATTCATAAAGGCATCATCAAAATAGCATAAAAGTGTGTTTTTACTAAAATGACAACTTTAGCATGTTTTTTTCATAATTTCTTAGTTAGTACAATGTTTGTACTAACTCATACCCTTCTATATTTCAAAGTATAGGTGGAAGGCAAGTGAAGGTTTCATAGAAGTCAAAGCTTGGGAAGTTGATTATCTCAAGATTGGTATGTCCTCATATGTTCGAGAATATAGACTCTGTTGGTTTTATTTGCTTTGTGTAAAGACTTTGTAAAAACTTAGTATGTTTACTTTTAATGTAAAGGCTCGTGACCATATGATATTAATGTCACGCCCCGAGCTACCCCCGAGACGCGGACACAGAACCTAGGACCACAAGTTATCTAACGCTAACCCTGGTGGTATGATCATGAGCATACTAAATAATATAAACTGATGCGGAAGCTAAATCATAATTTAAACTCAAAAGATGGGGAATACCCATATTCCGTAACTGAGATATTTGATAACAATGAGTTTAATACAAAGGAGAGATTAACTAAATACTTAGCTGAAACTAACTATGTCTGAAATAAGCCTCTTATTAGAAATACTGGAAAATGCCCCAACTAAGTCTAGCAAAAACTGAAACTAAAAGACTAAATACGGAAAAAAACTCATGACTATTGTCCTCGGAGAATGAGGACTCACCACTGGATCTGCTGAATTGAAGATCGGAAAATCGATCTATGCATGATCTGGATGTCGAGAACCTTAACCTACATCACGAGAAGATGTAGCGCACGTATGCGTCATTACTTGAAAGTTACTATGCATGTAGGATATAATAAAGCTGAAATAAAACAGAATTGAACAAGCACAAAAGAAAGTATAATAATTTGAACATGATATATTGATTTCTGAGCTAACTTGATGCAATGACCAGTTTATATCATGCTGAAACTGAATACTGAATATAGTGATTACTGGTCAATGCAAGAGAGTCTGACTGAACTGTGGGAGCCAATATACCGTCTCAAATGTATAAAGGCGTGCTGGCATGATCACTAAGCGGATTGCCAACAGAGGGGACTTACAACCTACTTAGCTAGTAGTTTTGGGACAAATTTGGGTACGCTGAACTCTGTCCAACTCGGTATTATGCTACTCCCGTGATTATGTGACTAACTTATTATGAATGAGTTTCTGTAAATATTGGATAGTCAAAATAATGCAGACTAAGAATGCAACAATTAATCTGGTAATTATGCATTTATAATTGAGGCATATATATTTGAAGTAACTGAAATATCTAACCTAGCACGTGTAATTCAAGAACAAAAGAAATACATAGCTAGGGTTCTGAAATTCATGCAATAATTTGAGTTATAACATGATAATCTTATTTGGAAAATATAACTAATTAATTCATGAAGTTATGTTGAAGTTCTACAAACCCTAGGTTTAACCATTATATGGGAATCAATAATTTGTCTGAAAACTAGTGACCTAATGGGTGAAAGGAACCCACTAGTGAAATCCCACACACCTGGTGATAAAATTTACGGAGAAATATTCTGATTATGGGGCTGGAACTGCTAGAACCTTGGTGCGTTCTTGAACTAGGGTTCTTGAGCTTTTTCTCCTTTCTTGTTTCTAATTTTCTATGTTTTGATTTATGATTTTGACTTATGTAAGTTTTGGTTATGTTTCTAGGCTTACTCTTACTAATATATGATAATTTAGGGTCAAAACGACGTACCTTAGAGTTTAGACAAAGTGGGAGATAACCAAAAGACCCCTGCATTAATTCTTGTTGGACAAAACGATGACATGGACTGACGGTCGGTTGTTTGGTCCGTAGGTTTGGCTTGTTCGATAGGCCTTTATTAAAACGAGCATAACTTTTTACACTGAGGTATGAATTTATCAAGGTCGGTGGATATGGAAAGACAATTCAATTTTCTATCTGTGGGTTGATCATGGGTCACCTAATTCATTTTGTGCTAAGAGTTATGACCATATTAAGTTGACCTAACTGCATTTTCCCCTTAACTGTCTGCTAATTCCCACCTACGGTCAGACCTACAGACCGTGGGTACACCTCGGACCGTGCAGGTCATCCGTGCCTCTTGTCAGAGAGTGGGTGAATGGGGTGTCGATCGACGGTCACGGACTACGGACCTTAGTCTGACCTACGGACCATAGGTCCATCCGTCGATCATGACTTAACAAAATTTTCCTGGGCTGAGATTTTGGGGGTTTCTGACCCTATTGGAGGATGTGGAGAACGGACCATATGTCAATCTACGGTGCATTGATTTCCCTGTTGGTTACACTTGCAGATTTTTCTGAAAAGCTGGATTTTGGTCTGTTTTGGATACGGGGTGTCACATTATCTCCCCCTTGGGAACATTCATCATCGAATGAAGACTAAACTAGCTTAAATAGAGGGAGAAAGCTACAAACCCTACTACTTAACACTGAGGACTGAGTTTTTGACTGAGTTGAGTTTGAAAACATGCAAATATGCTAAAAATGCAAGTACAAACCGAGAGAACATGATTCTAAGACAGAATTCACGCATGACTGACTGGAAAGGTGAAGAGGAACTATTACCTCAAGCTGGAGTGGAATCGGAAGGAAAGAGGTGAGGATACTTGTCCTTCATGGCTGCTTCTGCTTCCCAAGTAGCTCCCTCTACGGACTGACTCTTCCACAAGACTTTGAATGAAGCAACTTCTTTGTTTCTCAACCTTCTAACATGACGGTCAAGAATCTCAACTGGTACATTCTCATAAAAAAAATTATCTTTCACCGCCATACTCTCTAATGGCACTATAGAGGCTGGATCACCCACACATTTCTTCAAGAGTAAGATGTGGAAGACCGGATGCACTGTTGCTAATTCTGCTGCAACTCTAACTCATATGCCACATTTCCAACTGTTTTCAAGATCTTGTAAGGTCCTACATATCTAGGACTAAGCTTCACTTTCTTTCCAAATCTCCTCACCCCTTTCATAGGTGAGACTTTCAGAAAAACCCAATAATGAACTTGGAACTCTAGTTCCCTTCTCCTTACATCTGTATAGGATTTCTGACGACTTTGGGCTGTCTTAAGTCTATCTCAAATGAGTTGCACTTTCTCCATAGCATAAAGGACTGAATTTGTCCCTATCAAAGCTGCTTCACATACTTCAAAGCAACCAATAGGAGATCTACATCTACACCAATATAAAGTTTCATAAGGGATCATCTGAATGCTGGAATGGTAGCTATTGTTGTAGGCGAACTCAATAAGAGGAAGGCGTTCATCCCAACTACCTTTGAAATCGATCACACAATCCCACAACATATCCTCTAGGGTCTGAATGGTACGCTCTGCCTGTCCATCCGTCTGCGGAATAAATGCTGTGCTAAGGTTAACTAGAGTACCAAGACCCTTCTGAAATGACTTCTAAAAAAGAGAGGTAAACTGAGGACCTCTATCTAAGATGATAGACAAAGGAACCCCATGTAACCTCAAAATATCGTTAATGTAAAGCTTGGCATAGTCCTCTGCCGAATCTGTAATCTTTACTGCCAAAAAGCGAGAAGACTTAGTCATTCTATAAACTATAATCCAAATGTAGTCATGCTGTCTGCGAGTACGCGGTAACCCTGTGATGAAATCCATATTGATCACTTCCCACTTCCAAGTAGGAATTTTGATCTCTTGAGTCATACCTCCTAGTTACTGATGTTCTACCTTGACTTGCTGGCAATTGGGCACTTACTCACAAAATCTGCTATATCCCTCTTCATGCCATTCAACCAATAGACTTCCCGCAGATCGCGATACATCTTAGTGGCACCTGGATGAATAGAATATCTGTAATTATCAGATTCTGAAAGAATATGCTGCTTCAACTCGCCCGCATCAGGAACACACAATCTACCCTGGTAGCGAAGTACACCATCTCCCCCAAGGGAGAAAACCTCCATTTTCTGATTGTGGACTGCATTCTTATGTTCAAGCAAAATTGGATCACTGTCTTGCTTTTCCTTAACCTCCACTACCAAAGAAGATTCTACTCCTTTCTTAACTATTACACCACTATCTGATATGTTCATAAGGCGAACTCCTAAACTAGCAAGCCTGTGAACATCTTTCACTAGTTCCTTCTTTTCTTCCTCAATGTGGGATACACTACCCATACATATTATACTAAGAGCATCTGCTACTACATTCGCCATACCAGGATGATAATGCACACTCATATTATAATCCTTAAGGAACTCAAGCCATCTTGTCTGGCGAAGATTCAAACCCTTCTAGGTGAACACATATTGAAGGCTCTTATGGTCAGTGAACAAATCTACATGAACACCATACAAGTAGTGTCTCTAGATCTTGAGTGCAAACACCACTGCTGCAAGCTCGAGGTCATGAGTTGGATAGTTCTTCTTATTCACCTCAAGTTGTCTAGAAGCATAAGCTATAACCTTATCTCGTTGCATCAACACACAACCAAGGCCAACTTTGGATGCATCACAATAGATCAGATAACCATATGAACCCTCTGTTAGATTCAAGTCAGGAGCTGTGTTCTCACAATCATCTGTCCGTTGGAACTTGACCATCTTCTGAGTCAACCTATTCAATGGTGAGGCTATGGATGAAAATCCTTCCACGAACCTTCTGTAATAACCCACTAGATCTAAGAAACTTCTAATATCTGTAGAAAAGGTAGGTTTGGGACATTGTTTCTCTGCTTCCATCTTATGCTAATCCCCTCGCTTGATACAATGTGACCAAGAAATGAAACGGATTGCAACTAGAACTCACATTTGCTAAACTTAGTGAATAATTGGCGATCTTTGAGAGTCTGCAGAACAACTCAAAAATGACCATATTTTCCTTATTCCAAGAGTAAATGAGGATATCATTAATAAAGATGATAACGAACATGTCCAAGTACTGTTTGAACACTCTGTTCATCAAATCCATGAAAGCTGCAGGAGCATTGGTTAGTCCAAATGACATAGCTACAAATTCATATTGACCATACCGAGTTCTAAAGGTTGTTTTCAAAATGTCACTATCTCTGGCTCTGAGCTGATAATAACCCGATCTTATGTCTATCTTTGAGCAATGGATAGCACCTTGATGTTGGTCAAACAAGTCATCTATTCTGGGGATGGGATACTTATTCTTGATTGTGACCTTGTTCAACTGTCTATAGTCAATGCACATTCCGAGAGAACCATCTTTGTTCTTTACGAACAACAATGGTGCACCCCATGGTGAAATATTGGGTCTGATGAAGCCCTTATCTAGAAGGTTCTTCAACTACTCTTTCGATTCCTTAAGATCTGCTAGAGCCATTCTGTAAGGAGGGATACAAATAGGCTGGATATCTTGTAGGAGATCAATTCAAAAGTCGATTTCCCTTTCGGGAGGGACCCTAGGAAGATTTTTTGGAAACACTTCTGGAAACTCATTGACTACTGGAACTGACTCAATTGTTGGGGTTTCAGAGCTAGAATTCTTAACCTGAACTAGATTATAGAGATAACCCTTGTAGATCATCTTTCTGGCCTTAAGGTAAGAAATGAATCGACCCATAGGCCCTAAGCTACTACCCTTCCATTATAGGATTAGTTCATCTGTAAACTGGAAATGAACAATCCTAGTTCTACAATCGACCGAAACCAATCCATGTCTAGAATGACATCAAAGGCTACTATTTCTAACTCTAAAAGATTTGCTGAGGTGACTTTCTGAGATACTGTGATAGGGAAATTTCTATAAACCCTTCTAGCTAAAATTGGTTCACTAACTGCGTAGAGACTGAAAAAGGTTCTGAGGGAGTTTCTGGACTAACACTAAATTGGATTGCTATGAAAGGATATAGAAAAGAAAGAGTAGCACCTAGATCTAACAAGGACTAAACATCAAGGTCAAAGACTCGTAATGTACCAGTGACTACATCATGAACGTTCCTGCTCTTGGCGAGCCTAAGGAGCATACAACCTGTTTTGGCGCTGACCACCACCTATACCAGATGAGTTACCCTGCTGAGTTGGGCGACTTGCTGGTGCTGCTGAAGTCGTAGACTGAGCTCTACCATCACCGCCTCCTTGACCCCGTCTAGAAGGACAATCCCTAAACCTGTGACCATACTGACCACACCCAAAACATCCCTCTTTTCATGCAAGACACTCGCCCATATGGTTCTTACCACACTTAGGGAAAGTGGGGTAAGTCTTGTTGCCTGAAACACTTCCCTGAGATTTAAAGCCTGGTGCTCTACCCTTCTGGTAATACCTGTTCTTGAATGATGGAACACTAGCTGATGAAGGGGCTGGTGCTGAAAAATTTTGGTGACTTTGCAAGTGACTTCCACCACCCGATTTTTGCTGAGAATAGTCATAGTCCCCAGTCCTAGACTTCTTATTCTTCTTAGCCGGTTCTATAAGCTTATCACCATCAAAGTGCTGAGAATGAGTCATAAGCCTAGATATGTTCATATCTCCAATTAACATAGCACTTCTGCACTCAGTTTTTACCAAATCCGACACTCCATATAAGAACTTATTCGTCTGAGACCTGGAGTGAGCAACCATGTGTGGAGCATGCCTGGAGAGTTGTTTACACTTTAGTCCACACTCTTGGACTATCATGTTACCCTGCCTTAAGTTCATGAATTCTTGGGCTTTTGCTTCTCTAAACTCTATTGGGAAAAACCTGGCTAGAAATGTCTCACTAAAGCAATCCCAAGTAATAGGAGCTGCATCTGTAGCCCTATTTTCCTTCCATTAGGTGTACCAGATATGAGCAACATCCTTCAACAGGTGTGAGGCAAACTCAACCCGATCATTCCCAGTGACTTGTGTTACCTCAAAGATACTTCTTGATCTCATCCAACAATTCAGAGGATCCTCATTAGTTTGTGATCCTAACAACTCAGGTGGATTATCTAACAAAGTCACGAACCCTTGCTGCTAGTGATCCACCATTTTCATTCACTTGAGCATGAACCCGATTGTTCTAGTTAGTCATACTCTGAGCCAACATCTGTATGGCATTCCTAAACTCAGCATTGGAGACTTCTTGATCAAGGACTGGAGGATATGTGTTTGCATTTTGGCATTTGCATTCCTAGCGTTAGATCTACGAGGAGGCATGATCTGAAACGTAAAACGTCAAGTTAGAATGGAATAAGATCATACCTTACGTACGATAAGAGTAACAAGAAAGTGAAGATTTCCTAATACACTTCATACCCTCCCTCTCATTAGATGTGGTGCACTTCACACCCACGAAAAGGACTCTACTTAGTGCGGCTTTTCAGAAATTCTAGGACACTTAAACCTAGTGCTCTGCTACCAAGTTTTGTCACGCCCCGAGCTACCCCCGAGACGTGAACACGGAACCTAGGACCACATGTGATTCCAAGCTAACTCTGCTGACATGATCATTAGCATACTAAAGAATATAAACTGATGCGGAAGTTAAATCATAATTCAAACTCAAAAGATGGGGAATACCCATATTTTATAACTGAGATATTTGAGAACAATGAGTTTAATACAAAGGAAATATTAAATCAATACTAAGCTGAAACTAACTATGTCTGAAATCTAGCAAAAATTAAAACTAAAATACTAAATACTGAAAATAAAGTCATGACTACTGTCCTCAAAGAATGAGGACTCACCACAGAATGTGCTGAACTGAATATTTGAAAATCAATCTATGCGTGATCTGGATGCCGAGAACCTGAACCTACATCACGAGAAAATGTAGCGCACGTATGTGTCAGTACTTGAATGGTACTGAGCATGCAGGATAGAATAAAGTTGAAATAAAACATAACTCAACAAGCACAAAATAAAGTATAATAATCTGAACATGATATGCTGATTTCTGAGCTAACTTGATGCAATTACCAATTTATAACATGTTGAAACTTAATACTGAATATACTGATAACTGGTCAAACAAGAGAGTCTAACTGAACTGTGGGACCTACTAATAACCGACAATAAAACCACATGCGCTAAATATGGAGTTCGATGTATACGCCCCATCGAGAGGACCCAATATACCCTGCCAAAGGTATAAAGGCATGCTGGCGTGATCACTAAACTGATTGCAGACAGAGGGGACTTACAACCTACTTGGCTAGTCGTTATGGGACTAATTTGGGTTGGCTGAACCCTTGTCCAACTTGGTATTATGCTACTCTCGTGAATTATGTTACTTACTGATTATGAGTGAGTTTCTGTAAATACTGGATTGCTCAAAACTAAACATGCAAACTGAGAATGCAATAATTAATCTGGTATTATGCATTTATAACTAATGCATGTATATCTGAAGTAACTGAAATATCTTACCTAGCATGTGTAATTCAAGAACAAAAGAAATACATAGCTAAGGTTCTGAAATTCATGCAATAATCTGAGTAATAACATGATAATCTTATTTGGAACATATAACTAATTAATTAATGAAGTTTTACAAACCCTAGGTCTAATCATGATATGGGAATCAAGAATCTGACTTAAAACTAGGGACCTAATGGGTGAAAGGAACCCAATAGTGAAATATCACATACCTGGTGATGAAATTCACGGATAAAAATTCAGATTTTGGGGCTGGAACTATTGGAACCATGCTGCGTTCTTGAACTAGGGTTCTTGACCTTTTTCTCCTTTCTTGCTTCTAATTTTCTATGTTTTGATTCATGATTTTGACTTACGTAAGTTTTAGTTATATTTCTAGGCTTAAACTGACTAAAATCTGATGATTTAGGGTCAAAATGACGTATCTTACTGTATAAACAAAGTGGGAAAAGACCAAAAGACCCCCGAGTTAATTTTTGTCGGACCAAACGATGACTTGGACTGACGGTCCATCGTTTGGTCCATAGGTTGGGCCTGTTCAGGCCTTTACTATAACAGGCATAACTTTTTACATTGAGGTCTGACTTTAGCAAGGTCAGTGGCCATGGAAAGCTAATTCAATTATCTATCTGTGGTAGGTCATGGGAAACCTAACTCATTTTTTGTTATGAGTTATGACTATTTGAAGTTGACCCAACTGCATTTCCCCCTTAACTGTCTGCTAATTCCAACCTACGAACTGTGGGTCCACCTACGGACCCTGCTGGTCATCAATGGATTTTGTCAGAGAGTGGGTGAATGGGGTGACGAACGACGGTCATGGACTATGTGCCATTGTCTAAACTACGGACCGTAGGTCCGTCTGTCATTCATGACTTAACCAAATTTTTATTTAGGCTAAGATTTTGGGTGTTTCTGACCCCATTGAGGGATGTGCAGGACGGACCGTGGGTTAGTCTACGGTCCATCAAAGGCCCTGTTGGTTGCACCTGCAAATTTTTCTAAAAAGTTAGTTTTTGGTCTGTTTTGGATACGACGTGTTACAATGAAGATGTGTCTTAGTTGGCTTGTGATGATGACACTTGTTCATTGATTTTTTATAAAGAGTTTCTTTTAGTTATGTTGTGAAAAGTTTTTATTCCGCACTAGTTTTTATACTTATGTAACGAATGAGAGATAAGAGGCTTGTACAAGACCTCCATGAGGTCAAGTACACCGTGTGGAGACTTAAGAGTGATCTACCTTCTAGGATATACTCTCGGGTCGTTACAACGATGCGCCACAGATACACTAGTAGGGTTAGCAAGTCGCACCAGATGGTATCTCTAAAGTTTAAGGATGGCGCCCCAAACTAGGAAAGCAATAGGCTCACCTTCCCCAACTCATTTTCCTTCACTTGTCCCATTTGAGTCTCGTTAAAGTATACCTTTACCCCCTTTTGATTCTAAGTACTCTTTATCTTCTGAAGAACCACTTTGTTTACCGAAGTTGTGAGAGTGACTTGTTTGTCAATTTTATTGTTGTTGCACCATGAACAGTGGTTGAATGAGTGATTACTCTATAGTAATTATCAGGTGGTGGCCAGTTGCCGCAATATTGCTCCTGAAGCTCTAATAATTGTATTTATTCTGTAGTTTCGTTGATTCCATTATCTTCTAGGTAAAAGATTGTGTATATGTGTGGGTAATCACGAGATGAGTTTGAAATCCTAGTCATCTTGAAACAACTTCTAGTAAGACTTATCTTGTGGTAATGAATCACAAGACAAGTTTGAATGTGCAAATTGAAACTTCAATGAGCACATAAGTCTATGAGAACGATAAGCAAATTAAATAGAATTAATAATGTTTGATGCGGATTTTCAATTTGAACCCCGAGAAGGGATGTAACCAATTTTACTTTTTGGAACTTCTCTTTTACTCGACTATATTGTTGGGAAAACTATCAAAATGGTCCTTTAATGTATCGGGTTGATTATTCTAGTGTGTGAACAAAAAAAGTTTGAAGTTGACTTACTGTTTTACTTAACCTATCAATTAAAATGTTTTTTAATTTTTTTTTAAAGTTGTGAGGACCAAAGGAGTCCTTTAATAAAACAAAAGTCTGTACAACACGCCATTATCCCAACAAAGAAAAAGTAACGAATTAACAAAAATATCAAATAAAAAAAAAACACCAAAACAGGCAACTGTTTAAATGGAAAATGAATAGGAATATGATGTATGGAATGAAACTTCTCGCATCTGCCACATCAGATCGGCGGCAATTTACCGGTGGGACTCATCCTCTATAACTGACCTCTCCATTTCTTGAAGGGTGGTGAAGAGACCAGATACTCTGTTTTGCTTGAAGTGAAGGAAAATTTTATAAGCAAAAAGTGATGGATTTTTAAGAAGGAGGAGATGTTGTATTGAGGTATCAAGGTAGATTGTGTGTGCCAAAGGGGGATGATATTCAAGAGTGGATCATAGAGGAAGCTCATAGATCGAGATACTCTATCCATCCTTGTTGCACGAATATGTATCATCACTTGATAGAAATTTAATAGTGGAGTTGCATGAAAAAGTGCATTGCAGAATTCATTTCTAACTGCCCATATTGCCAACAAATTCTGGTAGCTGAGAACCAAAGGCCCAGTAGTATTGCCCAAAATATAGAGATTTTGGAATGGAAATGGGAAATGATCAATATGGATTTTATAATAAGTTTGTCACGGTCTCACATGCAACATTATTCGACTTGGGTGATACTAGATATGATGACTAAATCAAACCACATTTTGCCAGTAAAGACTACCAATAGAACATAGGAATATGATAGCTTATATACAGTCAGACTTCATGGAGTTTTGGTGTCTATCATTTAAGATAGAGGTGCACAATTTTGGAAGTCTTTTCAAAACAGTTTGGGTTCGAAGGTAATATGAGTACTACTTTCTATCCTCAGACTATTGGTCAAGAAAACCACAATTTAGACTCTATAGGATATGTTGACGGCGTATGTGATCGATTTTAACGGTAATTGAGATTATCACTTACCTCTCTTAAGTTTTCTTAGAACAATAGTTCTCACTCTAACATATGGCTCCTTATGAGGCTCTTTGTAGGAGAAGGTGTAGATATCCAATTAGATGTTTTGAGGTTTGTGTATCCGGATTCATAGGAACATACTTAGTTCATCAAGCAATGAAGAAAGTTCATATCATTCAAGAAAGGTTGGAAACGGTGAAAAGTCGCCTTAAAATGTTAGGAGAAGAGACTTAGTTTGAAATGGATGATTGAGTTTACTTGAAGGTTTCACCCATGAAGGGTGTGATGTGGTTTGCAAAGAAGGGGAATCTTAGTCCCCGATATGTTTGACGTTATAGAATATTGACAATATATACAACGAGTTGGAGCTACAACTAGAGTTAGTAGTAGTCCATCAAATATTCCAGATTTCAATTGTGACGAAGTGGATGGGTGATCCTTCACTTATATTACCTACTTAAATATTCTTATTAACAACATCCTATCTTATAAAGAGGTACCTATTTAGATTCTAGATAGTCCAATGCGCAAGTTTAGAATAAAAAAGGTAACATCAGTCAAGGTGTTATGAAGAAATCATTTTGTTGAAGAAGGTACTTAGGAGGCTGAGAGGATATGAAGAAGAGATACCAAAATCTCTTTGAATCTGTAGAAATTCCTAATCAAGGTACTAATTCTTTTGTTGGTACTCTTTTTAGTTGAAATGTTTAATTCTGAATCATTTCTTGTAGGATATTTGAGTTGGGTGTAGATGTTTCCAACCTCATTTATACTTAGAGTAATCTCATTCGAGGATGAATGATCCCAAGGGGAGATGCTATAATACCTTGGTCTTAGAAAGAGATAATTCTGGAAGAACTATTATGGAAAGAGTAAAAAATGAGAATTTGTCAAGTTATGCTTACGTTGTGAGTTTTGTGTCAACGTCAAATGACCACAACTTTCAATGTAGGATGAGCAAGGTAACCTATAATATATAAAATCAAAGGTATTTGAATCCTCTTTCCAACGCCACAAATAATTTCTACATTTTCAGTTCGGATGAGGGAGATATACCGGTCTGAAGTAAGCTTGTCAAGTTAAGAAAATATTATTCAAATTAATGAGGGGTATTTTGGTCTTTTCCTTACCCCGTCAGCTTTAAAAGTCTTTACAGACATTTTAGGGGTCTAAACTGACCTGGTTAAGTTTTCACAATCCTAAATTACAGTTAGGATTTTGTAACTCAGTTCAAGAGGAGAAAAGGAAGAACGATCAAAATTTCTTGTGAATCGAGGATTTGTTTCACCAAATAAAGGTAAATAAATTTTTACACTTTTGGTTTCGTTCACCCATACTCCAATCATGTAAATTTCACCCTTAATTTAATTCTTGATGTCGAATTATTTGAATACTTGATGGGTGTTCTTGAGATTTTGTTCGTCATGTTTGGTTTATAGAGTTTGATGAATTTTGAGGCGAGAATTTGGATTATTGAGGGTTGTTCTTGAGAAAAGTAAGTAGATTCTTGTGTACTTATATTGAGTGATTGAATCTGAGGAAAATTTAAGGAAACAATAGATTCTAGGTGAATTATGGTCAGAAAACAAGAAACAATATTTGTCGGGTTTTCTGAAAAGGGGGCTAGCACACCGCAACACAAGTGTGCATGAAAGTCACCTCTGAAGTGTGGATTCTGGCGCCCCGCACCACTCTGTGTGACACGATTTCTTGCCCCGTCCTATTTTTAGTTATTTGTTTCGTCTATGTTCTATTAAAGAGTACATTCGCTCCTTTCTAATTCTAACTACTCAAAAATACATCCAAACATAAAGAGATCCTTCATAACATGAAATATAACCTTTAAATTTATAATTCAAATTTAGTGTAAAGTTAAGAGTAAAGTCTTGTGAGTTCTTTCAAGTTATTTTGTGAAGTCTTGTATAATATCTTAAAACTTGTTTTATGACCTGAGTAATTATGAGGATGTTGAGTTGAGTTTCATTTTTCAAAATGAATACATGAGAACAAAGTATTCCCAAAGAGTAATGTTTTTACATTTAGAATGAGGAGAAACAAAGATTTCCAAATGACATCATGAGGATTTCTGAGTATTATCTCTTTTAAGAGAAATCTTTTGAGTGATGATCTCAAAGTTTGAGGATGAGGAAATCTTGTTGAATGTTCGTGCTAAGTTGTATTTTTGAAGTAGTATTGAGCAACGATATGGGAATGAGTTCAAATAACTCAAAGTTCTCACAAACCATGTATCCAACGTGATTAAAAAGGGTCATACTTTTTCAGATTATTCCTTATCATTTTTAACAATTAGCTTAGTGACTACACTTAGGTGATGATGTCTTATACTCCGGCAAGGTTTAGGATAGTTCTACAGCGTGGGCGAGACATTGTATCATCGTAGAGCTCGTACTGATCCTTGTCGGTTATAGAATCTACCAAATTGAGTTATTTTGTTTTTTAACGTACAAATAAAATTATTATTGTATTTTTTATTACATTGAGTTATTATCTATTGTCTTAAAATCATTCTTTACAATGCATCTCTATTGTTTCTTTTATGTTGAACTGAGTTGAATATTTCAACGTTTGAATATCTTGAATACCTTTGAGTATCCTTGAGTTTGAGATGAGGTGAGTATGTTTCTTGAGTTCCTGTTTGAGCTTATGTAAATTTTTAGATTTCCCCTTGCATGCTCATACATTCCATATATTGTGGTCATCTGGTATGCATCTTTTATGATGAAGATACAAGAGATCAGGGCTATCAATAGGCGATTCGTTGATACTATTTGTAGTTTCTGTGCTGTTTGGTGAACCCACTTTCTTTCGGAGGATCCCTTAGCAATTTCTTTTAATTCAGTTTTGTTAGGATGATCAGGGGTCTTCTCCGGACATCCCTCATAGTATTATAGGTTTCATCGGTAGATATTAGTAGTTCATGATTCCTTTTCATTCTCATTGATAATGTTTGATACTCGAGTTGCCTTTTTTTCGCCAGTTGAATGTTCTTATACATTTTGCTACATTTGAGTTAAAATTCCTACTTTTGATTTTATCTATTATGAGTAAGTCTTCTACTAAGATTTGAGCCAGACCAAGGGTTTTCTTAGGGACAACAATGGTTCTTTAGTGGTCGTGTCCAAGTTCTAGGCTTGGACAGTTATAGATGATTGTGAATGACGACCACAATCATAGTGACAATGATGATGATTATGAAGATGATGATAATATTATAATTTTAACTATGTAAAACAAAATATTTTCAATGATATTTAAAAATTAAATGTTTTTTTGAAAGATAGAAGATTGAATAATTAAATATGAATACAAAATATATTTACATAATATGATAAGTTTCTTTTAAAATAACACTAGATTACATAAATGATGAAACATATATTTTAATTAATGTGACCATATAATAAAGGAGAGGATTAAAGTGGGTCGCACCAAAAATTAATACATGAGTATATTTGCTGAATAAATATAAAAATAGGAATGAAAAAAAGGTGTTGCTTTGGTTCAATCTTGGGTCATGCACATGAAATGTCATCCTATAACAAATAATACATGTAGCTTTGTATGAGAAGAAGCACACAGTTGAAGCTGACATGTGACGTCCAACTGTGTGATCTTAGCTTCTTCTATATATTAGTAGTTTTTCTCAAAAATAGTCAACAGTTATGATTTTTTTTAATAATTCTCTAATTAAAAGGATTGCATTTATTATTTTTAAATTGATCCTAATCATGCTTGTAAGATGGTAAGGAAGATGAAAGATTCGCTGCATTTATGCATAAGGGAGTTGTGGGGAAGAAACAACAAATGGTTATCGAAATGTTGAATGAAGAGGCCTTATTTTTCGAAAAAGTGCAAGGCCAAAAGTAATATTTACACTATGGTTGCAGGTAAAAAATAGGCTCCTCATAACAGTCAGACTGCTTAAATGGAGAATACAAGTGGATCCTATATGTGTTATGTGTTACCAAGAAGAAGAAACTCGAGACCAATTTTTCTTCGAAGATATGTTCGCCAGCATATTGTGGCGGAGACTGCTCCAATGGATAAACAAGCCACCTAGTAGTACCATTAGTACAAGACACCAATGGATCATATTGAAGACTAAAGAGAGAAGTCAAAAAGGTCAAGCCCCGAAGTTGATATGTACAAAATATAGATGCAATATTGAATGAGAGGAACACAAGAGAGAAACATAAGACCACAATTGAGGTTAGCCCGCAAAATTGCCTGTGTGCGTTGTGCTAGAGTGAATGTAGCAGCCAAGCTTTTCCTAGATAAATGTAGTTTTTAGAGTCTCTTTGGTTTTTCTTATTTTCAGCTAACTTGTTTTATTGATATAGCCAGTGGAATAATGCTCGCTTAGTTTTGTAAATACTATGTTGGCGATTAATAAAAGTTCTAAATACCAAAAAGTCGATCCTATGCAGTGGGGACATATCATTGCTTACCTTTGATAAAAAAATTTTCAAACTTACATTTGTCTTGCACACATATGTTACGTACAACTCCATATATGTTTGTGATAAAATATAATTATAACTAATGAATTTTTCCGTATAGAATTTATGTGCTTTAATTGTCTGAAGACGAATTTTAAATAAGTAAAAGAGATTTTTTAAATATATCAATATGAAGCTAAAAATATTTGTAATGTATTAGTTTCATGAAATTTTTATTTTTTATCCTCCCTAGGAGCTCCCACCCATTTTTGCTTCCAAGGTGACTTGAACTCGCAACCTTCGGGTTGGAATTGAAGGGTTATTAAAATCCGAGCAACCCCCTCTCGTCAGTTTCATGAAATTTTGTAGTCTTAAATTTTTATTTTTGGAGTATTGTAATAAAAAACTTATGAAAATGAAATATTTTAAAAGTGTGCAAAAATCTTTCAAAAGAAATTACATTTTTTTTACCTTTTTATAAACAATATGTGTTAGACCCAGGGGTACCTCCTAGATGTAACATGTCGTATAGAACCCCGAATGAGTCCACACAAGCAACTTAGCTTTCCTAACATAAGAAGTAGAAAAACAAAGAGTAAATCAATATTTAGGAACATAGGAGTTCACATAGGTTAATGGAGAAACATCATAAAAGCATTATAAATCATCAATTCATCCATATTAATACATATTCTAATCATTAAGATCAATAATAAAAGGAACCAATGGTAATAAAGGAAAACCCTAAGCTATTGGGGGAATTCTACCTTTTAAAATAGAGGAATTTGGAGACTCCGTGAATCAAAAAGACTAATGACTGAAAATTGTTATACCTTTAGTAATATTGCTAGCCTTCAATGGAGAAATTCGAACCTTAGGTTAAAACCCAAGGTGACTTCTTCTTGTTCTCTTATACTTCTTCTTCTTCTTCTTCTACTTCTATTCTTCTCCTTTTCCTTCTCCTTCTCCTTCTCCTCCTTCTGGAGAGAGAATACTTGGGAGGAGATTTAGTTCTCTTTGGGAATTTCGAAGGATGAACTAAATGTGGTGAATTTGGGCATAAAAAGTCTTATATATGGGTGCTAAATGTAGGAAAAATTGCATAATATAGGGATTATTTTATTAGGAAAAGACCCAGGTACCTATTAAAAAAAATATCAGCAATAACTGATGAGACCCTAGTGATGGACCGTGAACGGACCTAAGGTGAATTATGTCCCTCCATCAATAACTTCGGAGATCTTTGCCAATTGACGAACCCTTGGACCAAAAAATGTGAGTCTTTCCTACGGCCCATAGGTCTAGTCTTGGTTTTGGGTCAGAGCCTACACTGGGGTGACCAACTAAGGACTCTATCTACGCTTAATGGTTACACCCAAGGGCCGTGGGTAGCCTCTCATGGATGACACCCTTAACTGCATCAACTTGGCAAGCTTCCCTCTTTTGGATCTGAGGTGTTACTATGAGTCATTTGATTTGTAACATATTGTTCCACCATTATTCAAAGGCACCTCATACACATCTCATGAATTTTTAAGATAAACCCCCAATTCAAAATTTGAGGTGACACGATGAAATGTTGAATTTTGAAATTGACTTGGATTAACTTAACTTCACCATAGCATCGTGCGAACCGCTAGAGTTGCGACGACAATGTAAAAACTCATACACAAGAATTCTTTTAATTTTCCTTCTTTATAGTGGTAAACTAAGACGGGGGTTACTCCAAAAAAAATCAGAAAAGCTACTTCACGATGGGGAACAATAGAAGGAAGGACTTATTCTGAAAAAGGGTCCAACCTATGATATTTGGGTCTATATTTGTCAAGATTCGACCCCAAAGATCCAAAATCTCGGGTTAAGGATTTTTCATAAGTTGCTCGACATATTGGTAGACTATGCATTCTTAACTCAGTTGATCGACATGTAATTACTTGCATAACATCATGTAGATTGTCTGAGATTACATGTATAGATGTTCAAGCGCGAAGTCTAAATGGTTGAATGTGGAGTTAGTTGTGATTTATTCTAATAATGGAAATAATTAGTAAATGTTAATCTTGTGATGATTGTTGGCTGTTAACCTAGGAAAAGTGAGTTGTGGGTAATCGGGTTCCAAATCAAAGATTATCCAAAAATTATCGTCTGCAAGTAGGTTATGGCTTTTTTTTTCAAATTTATGTATATATTCATGTTAATTACTGTCAAAGTGAAACATGTACAATGCATATTCGGGAAAAATAAGGGTTGAATGTGAAATGATGAATTATTGTCAATTTGATGCAATGAAATAGTATTTACAAGCGTGTTTGTATTTTATTGTGATTGTAACTGTGGTTGTGTGACTAATAGTTTGCTAGGATAACCTTACAATACAATTTACTAATGGTTTGCTCGATTATCATACCATTACAATCTACTAATGGTTAATTGGGATACCGCACCAGATACGAGATAATATTGGCTAGTTCGAGTACCCGTCTGATATAAGTTATTAACGGGTTGCTCGAATACCACGCCTGGTACATGCTTGACTCTTTCCTTACATATCATTTCATGAGTGAATCAGATTTACTTATTAAATTGTGGTTGTCACATTATTGGTCCATGACTAACTGAAATTTAGGTTTAAATGTTTTGATGTAAAATAAAATTTTCATGTTAAACACTGTGAATGACATCTTAGGAATCTTCGAGTGCCCGACTACTTGAAAGGTGTGATAAATCAATTATGTCTTGTTTTATATTGTGGGTTTGTGGACCTATACCATAGATTCTGGAATTAAGGTTATATGGTAAGAGTCATTGTAGGTTGTTCACTATGTTGGTAAAGGGCAAAGATATTGACATGAGAGCTGTAGGAGAGTATTACTGAATTGAGTCTGTATTTGTTTTGGTAGAGGGAACGAAAATAATAGAGAAATTCTAGTGTTGGTAGGATAAATAATTCAAAAAAGTCTTTATATGATAGAAGGGTTAAGCTATGATGAGTTTGGGGTGGAGTATCTTGGTTGGTTGAGTTGGTAACAGAATGATATTAGGTGAATTGTTATAGTGTGCATGAGTTTAAGTGTAGTATTACTTGGTAGTGAAGGTTGTGATTGAAGGATCAAGGTCCTAATATATTCCAACTTTCATGTTTTTTTTTATTATATGTGTGTTATAATTTGGTTGATTCTGGTCGATCAGTAATGTCGACTAGTACGTATGGTTTGTACTAATAATTGTCATGTTACGCCACTTGGCATAGTATGATTACATGGTTAGTGATGTTCTTAGGCGGAGACGAAGATGACGTCCGACAACTTCTTCCTCTCTTTCCTTATGGTGAGAGTTGTGTATTCCAGCCTTGTAATCTCTTAGAAGATCTTATATTTGTTTAAGATAGTTCCCTAGGAGAGTTCAATATGTTTCTTTACAAATATAACCTATGATAAAATTGGAATATTTGTATATATAAATAAGGTGCTTAGTTTAATTATGATTGATTTTCGCACTGCATATAATAATGGAAGTAAAGGTTTTCCAACTTAGGTGTTAGAGTAGGTGTTCGCATGGCCAAGTGAATTAAATCGCCAGGATGGATTTCAATTATAATATAAAAATTTAACAAAACAAATCTAGGCCTAAAATGGGCCCAAAACGAAAAGAAAGCAGAAACAAGAAAAAAGGAATTAGGACAAGATTGGATCATGGGTCTACTTATATATTCTCTCTCTCTGGTAAGGATTTTCAAAAGGAAACTCTTGTTCTCCGCCGCAACATCCATTGTTCTTCTAAGATGATAAAGAATACGAGGTTCTTAAACGACGTAAGCTTTTCCTTTTTCTCTAGGTTATAAACATTTGAGGTCCTACATATTCTGTATCGTAGGAAAACAACTTTTAGAAGTAAGACTCCTAACTTTGTATCCCTTTTGTTTTAAAGCTCTGTGGTATTATGAAAGGATAAATATAGCTTTGTATTCCTTTTGTAAAGATGTTTTATTAAATTTGTCTACTCAATTAAAATTGTGATAAATCGAAGATTCATATGTGATCTCTAAGACTTTGTAATTTCTGTGATGCAGCCAGAAACTCGATTGGATGATTTTTCCTAATTGATTATGCATATTAAAATGAAGAAGATCAACTTTTTCAAACCTGATTTAAGTACAGACAAACACATGAAAATTCCATCAAGTTCAGTGCAAATGGATCACGATAATTCTGAAAAGTGGTATATCACATGTTTATTTAATTGTATTTCAAATTATTCACATAATTTTCAGAATTTCTTGATTCATTTAATTTTTTTAAAAAACTCAATTATATTGATCCATATAACTAAAGAATATATGAAGAAACTTGACAAGTAAAACATACTAAAAAAATAAATATTAAATATGTAAGTGATGAAATTTAAAAAAAAGTACTGAATATCAAAAAACACAAAAAATTGGATGGTAGAATGGAAAAATATACAAAATTGTGTTTAAATTGTTTTGAGATTTCAAAAGTTATGATAATTTTAAACACTTAAATTATAAAATATTGTCGGACATTTTGATGAGAAACACTCTCTTAACAATGTTTCATTTTGAATCAATCTTTTCTAGTCTTAACTTGAAGATTATATTCTACTAAATTTGCTACTTAAGAAACTACGGGTTCATTTCGACTCTGAAACAAGGCCTCCAAAGTATTATTGCATATATAGACAATATAATATATAATTTTTCGAAACAACACAGTTTTTAACTTGCCAAATATACTTTCATTATAATATGATTTTGAGTTATAGTTGTTGGATATTTATATCTTAAATAAAATCCACTTCTAATTATGCATAAGGATAATATTTTCAACATAATTATTTTTGTATATCATCAACAAAAAAAATCCAAGAAATATGTTTATAATATATAGTCTCATAGTTACCGTAATTGGAAACTTAAGTAGATTTATAAAAGTATTCAAGGTATTTGTATGTGTAATATAATTTTTATATTCATCTGATCATCCTTTATAGCAGAATTTTTATAAAATGAATTTATCGACAACCTTTTAATATATTGATACATTTTATTTATAAACTTGAGTTATTGTTTATCCCGATTAAGCATCTCAACAAAATTTTCTTACTCAAACTTTTGAAAAGTTTCGACCCATATTCTAAAACACTCATTATGTTGATGAATTAACCAAATACAATTTTTCACACATCAATCTATTGGAGCATGAATTAGATTGTTTGGTTATTGAGGCAAGTATATAATAATAAATAAGATAATGATTTAAGTTATTAATATCTCTATGTAATTACTATATTGGAATACACACACTAGCTATTACAATATTTGTATCAAAAGTGTCTAACAGAAACACTTCATCATTTCTTCAGATGCAATAGAAAATCAAATAGAGAACAATTAAAATAGTTAACAATAGTGTTTCAGTTATGAGTTTTGATAAAAAAAAATCTTTACACAATCAAATTATCTAAGAGATTATTGTATAATTAAGAGAGTACATCATATGATAAACATTAAACTAAAATAAATGATAAAAAAAAATTCAAAATTGACATAGTGTCATTCAAGTGATCAAAATAAATTATCAAAATTGAAATACATATAAGCAAGAAAATATTCATATCAAATAAATATGAAGTAGAAGAACCTAGTTTTCAAATGAACAAATTCAAACTTGAAAATGATGTTCTTTATTTTTTAAGAACGAGGGGCAAATAAAATGATCAACAAAAATCTTTTTCTTCTTATTCTAAGTAAATGGTGTAATTAGATCTACATATATTCGGTAAAGGGTATAATCTTATACTTGAATATAAAAAAATGGACAATATTCAATTGGGCCTTGAAAACCTGAATGAATTGGTCCTACTTACTCTTTGGATGGATTAGAAGGAGGATCCTCAAACGCAATAGGATGCAATAAATATGAAAAACTTGAAAAGAAATCATTTGAGGTGAAAATCTAATGTATTTTTCTGTGGAGTGACAACAAAGGTGACTTACCGGTAAAGTTTTTGTCACCTCTTTTAGTATCACTCAAAAAACAAAAAACAAATCATATCTTATATAAAGTTGTCATAGTACGATTAACCTCTGCATATGAAATCACAATATTGAAATGTTCTTCTTTTGAATTTATATTGCATTAAAATAAACAATAAAGTATTCTTAATAAACATTTGTGACATAAATATTGCAAAAGCTTTTGCTTTTGTTTTCAAGTGTCAATTACCTAAATAAATTAACCCTTTAAAATTTTATGTTCTTAAATTATGTCATAAAAACTCATATATGTTCAAATTAGGCTGATGAATGACATGTTTAATGTTGTTAGCTAATATATATAATGAAAGCTTGAGAAAATGCCTTTTGATAAAAAATTGAAGAAATTATTTGTTTTGATTCCTAATTGAGAAAATCCATAAACTGATTGTCTAATTAAAATTTATTGACAAGTGTAAAGATTGCTAATGTATTTCATCTTATAACAGTTAAGATATAATCTAGTAAGATAAATATAACAATTGTATTATACACTGTTAAGTAAAAAATTATGGTTTATATACTAAACCTTCAAGATCTTTTATCAAAATTCTAGAATTGCCAATAACGGCAAATATGAAAAAAAAAATATTATAAATAAATTTTGAAGTTTGCAATAGTTAAATTACATCCAAAAAAAGTATAGTCAAAAATTTAGCGGGAGCAATATGGAACCTATGATTGTATTCTCCTTCGAAGAGTTTGAAACTAATTTGAATTATGTTGATTTTATTTTTAAATAAAAATTTAGACATTTAAAAAAATACACAAAAATAATATAAGGTGCAATTATTTTGATGTTAATACAGTAAAAATGGGAATTTTAAACATTATTCAAATTCATGTTGGTGTATATATACCACAAATTACAATAAATTATCATTAAAAATAAAATGAAAAAAACTAACTAAATAAATAATTATTCAGATTAAGGGTGAATATCTCACTATTTTTAAAGACATTCACGTCCACTGAGACATAATCTACACCGATCTGGCAATATAACTTTTTACATGTTTTTTCTAGAAGATTATTGTCCAAAAACATCGTACAACTCAAACAACCCCAGATTAAAGGAAGTGTCAAAAACACCACTAAAATACACATTCCTTCAACATATAATTGCTCTATTTTGTATGGTAAATTATTCAAAGATTAAAAATATTTTTTGTCTCAACTTTTGTATGGTGAAAGACAAAGTTGAGACAAAGAAAAAAATTCTTGGTCATTAACTAATTCACTATTCAATAGAGATTAATTCTTTGTTGAAAGAATATGTTTTTATTAATCTACGAATTATATCTTACTTATGACCCAAATTTATTTTTGATCCAAGTAAATCATAAAATAATTTAATAAAGAATAGATCTCATACATACATCAGTTACTTGATGGGCGTATTGAATTAAGTCTTAACATCTATAAATTGATTTCTACCTCTACCCATTAGGGTTACCACATATTCTCTACGTGATTTTCATCGCTGACGTATGTGGATGAGAATAATGTAGAGAGTATGTGGTAACCCTAATGGATGGAGGGAGGATCAATTTATAGATGTATTAACTTAATCTGGTACGTCCATCAAGTAACTGATGTATGGACGAGAACTATTATTCATTACATAATATTCATGATTTAACTTGGTTGAGAAATAAATTGTAATACCCGAGACATCGAAAAGCTAAATAAAAAATTTGTGCAAGTCATTTTTTAGTTTTTGGCAAACTTCAAATGGTCATATCTTTTAGAACGTAAAGAATTAGATAGCCCATGAGATATCAAATTCAAGGTCTTTGAGTCATCTTTATAACACCAGCAAGTTTTCTAAATTTCGAGCTCTATGTAAAAAAATAATGGTTGTTTGATTGAAGCCTTTCCATACAAGGCATTCTATTCATTTTAGGAAAGGTTGTTTTTGTCTATTCCTTCTTCCCATTAGGATTAACACGTTTTTCCTGACTCAATTATGGGTCTAATAATATTCTAAAACAACTATTAACGTTCCTAAACACTTATGAATTTAGAGCAAGGTTTGAGGAAGAGAAAAATGTCAAAGTTCAGGCATTCTTTAAGATTTATGGTTTTTCGCCAATAAAATCCTTCTTTTTAGGTATATAAGGCTTCTCAAAGTGTTGGAATTTTTCTTTCTCATTCCATAAATCTAAATCATCCATGAAATCATTATATTAAAAGATTCTTGAGTAGTTCTTTATTTGAGTTTCATTCTTTAACGATGGAGGTTTCGAGTTTGTTTGGTTGAGGATCTTGTGTATGAGTTGTGATTCTCAAAAGGAATTGTATGAAATTCTTCATGTATTCGTGTTCAGTTTGAGAATTTAGAAGAGCTTAGGAGATACTTCCGAATTCTAAAAAAGTTATAATTGTAATTTATACCAAAAACATTTGCCAAATTTTCTGGTAAGGGGTTGGGGTGACGCACCAGCAGTGTGCCCGAAATAGGCCTCAGTACTTTGGGGACTGAGGTACCTCACCAACAGTGCGTCTGAACCAGCCCCAATACGTTGGGTCTGTCCGTGCACCCGTTGTACACATGAAGTTTGATGGGCCAGTTTTTCCTTGTTTCGTCAGACATTCTTTCCTTTAAGTTGTGGCTACATTTTACCTTGATATATTTACTACTAAAGTCTCCATTAATTCTGGAGAGATCCTACATGTCCCAATCACATGTCTTAATTTACAAACATCACTTAAGTGAGTTTAAGAGGAAAATTCAAGAGGTTCTTTTGAGTCATTTTGAGATTTCTTTTGTAATCAACAATGCTTTTGAATTAAGCCTTGTGAAAATGAACATAAGAATTATAAGTGTTGCATTCATGATTGAAAAAGAGTATAAGGGAACTAAGTATACCCAATCATAACACTTCTACATTGAAAAAGATCGAAATTGTAATTTCTAAATAAGATCATGAGTTCAAATATATTTTAGAGGATAACCCCTTAGGATATTTTGAGTAATCACTTCTAATTGAGAAAGAGATACATTTTATATATTTGAGAATGGCTTATTCTATTATTGAGAGAAGTATTGAGCACCGATATGGATGAGGTCACAAAACTGACATTCTATACCACCCCAAGATTTTTTTGAACTAAGGCTCGAACAATCTTTTGTTATGAGTAGGATTTTTCAGAGCATTTTCAAAGATTTTATTTAGTGGTAAGGTCACTAGATTTAGCTACTTGAGTTCCAAGAAGAACAAAAGATAATTCATTCAAGTCATTTGGAAATTCTTTTAAGTTTTAGGTCAACGTCAAATGACCATAACATTTAGTACAAGATGAGTCTACTCGTATGCTATATTTAGAGTTGATTGAATTATCTTTCAAACACAACCAAGTTTGCTAAGATTAAATTTAGGATGAGTGAGATATTCCCTTTTGAAAGGTCTTTGTATTTTCTTTCCTACACCAAAATTTTTTCTAAGTTTAGAGTTCGGTGAGTGATATATGAAGGAAATTTACCCAAAAATAGTGTGGGTACTTTAGTCTTTTCATTACCTAATCATATTTAATCCATTTTTAGTAAGGTTTCAGGGTCTAAACTGATTAAGTTCAATTTTATGATCATAATATACACTTTAGTTAAGAGTTTAATAATAGAAAAGAAGAGAAAAGAGGAAAGAATCAACGTGTTCATCGAGATTCTTGAGTTTCATTGCGGACTTTTGCCAAAGGTTTGATACTTAAGAGGAATGTAAGTTTCCATAGTGTTGGTTTTGTTCAGTCACACGCCAATCATTATTTATATATTAGAAATCATCCATAAAGTTTGAAAGATTTAAGTTCTTGAAGTTTTATTCTCAATCTTTTTTGGTTGGGGTTTTGATGAATTCTTGAGATGAATGTGAGTGACTTATTGTTTTAATTGAGTAGATTATAATTCAATTATGTTGATTATTCAAATCCAATTGAGTGGGGAAGAAATCATTCGATTCTAGTCGAATGAAGGTCAAAACACAAGTCACAAAGGAATTGTCTGGGGGAATGGTGGCACGATTATAACGACCATCAAAATAAAATAGGTCAAAATAGAGCCTATAATGTGTTTCATGAGCTAATAATGTTCTATAGTAATGAATATTAGCATTAGAGGTCAGTTTGAAGAGTTTTGAAGTCAAACATCAAGGGACGACTAAGACGTTCAACAACTAGATGTCTATGTGCTAGAGTGTGTTTGCATGTTGTATGTGTTGTTTGGAGTCCAAATTGATAGAAGAGGACCCTACTACCTATATGAGAATGTTTAGGGATTAAACGTACAGGTACAACCCCACCTATTACCAACGAAGGGCCCTAGAAGATGACCCTGTCTCAAAGGTAGGATGCTGCTAGGCAGTGTAAAACGATGGCCACAAGGGATGGCCAGCCGATCAAAAGATGGACCATCAACCTTGTGCTTAAATTGGGCCTGAAAGTAATCCACAAAAATTGGTCTCCGACCCAAACGACGGACCCCATCAAAGGGCATCATTTGAACGACGGTCAATCATTTGGAGGGGCGTGGTTTGGTCTGTAAAAGTTGTCTGCAATTCGGCCAAGCATGGGCTGATTTGATAAATTCACCACATTATTTAAATTTAATGAACTGTTCTTTCATGTTTATTTAGGTATTTTAATTGTTTTGGAACACTAAGACCTAAAATAACACTTCACTTTTCATAATCAGAACCTCTCTCCCAAGAAAAACTCCCTCAAGACTCCATTGAAGCTTGAACTTAAGGTAGAGCTAGGATTGAAGATTTTGGGAGGTATATTCACCAAATCTAGTGGTCTTTCTTCATATAAGGTATATTACTTCATCCTTGATTCTTCTGTCATTCAAGGAGCCAATACAAAAGCTTTTCAAAAAAGGTTTCAAAATTCTAGATTGTTCTATTTCAAATTCCAAGTATGGGTTCTTGCATGAAAATGTGTTAATGAATGAAATATGATATTATTGATGTTAGTTGATGATTTTAAGATCAAAAGATCAATGAAACCATGCTCATGAAAATTCTTCACTTTTGACTTATGAATTGGGTTTGATTAACATGATTAGATAATGTTAGTACTATGACTTCTTTATGTGATATTGTGATAATATACTGACATTAGTGCTATTTTATGATGAAATATTTGATAATTGTGAAGTAAAATGAGGTTATGATGAATATCCATGCGATGTCTTATGAAGTTGTGCATGTGCATCTTGATGATAATATGTCTAAATGAAGTATAATGTATACATGAATCATAATAGTGTGTGAATTATGATAAATGTAGTGTGATCATGTTTTGAAGTCAATGCTATGAATAATTGGATTATGTGGAAGGTTCTCTCACATGTACTCACACTCACTATGACTGAATGAATGTAAATGGGGGATTTAGGGTATCCACTCTTCGTGAGTAGAGATAATGTATCTAGACCATCCTTACTATTACTAAAAAACTCTAGTAACAAAAACGGGGATTCTGGGGTAAACACTCTTCGTTAGTTGAGATGAAGCGGTTGGTAGCAACCTCACTATTCCAAATGAGATTTCCAAAGATAGTTTGGAGGTTAGATGCCTTTTGCGAGTTAAGATGTGGTATTCAAAAAGTACCTCATGATATAAGAGAGTTAAAGACTTAAGTCAAAACATCACGGTCAATGCAAGTTATTTCATCTTTAAATCATTGAACACATATAAGATACTCCTTCAGTAACCTTTGTTTACTTTTAGTCCTGTTGTGGGAAAATTATCCTTAATTGGCATAGTGACCATATGAGCTATAACATGATCACCAGTGTCTTCCACATCGAAGGATTGCTATACTTGTCTAAGGTATAACCAAGAATTTCTATGTTAAGTTAATCCACTAGATAATCAACCTATGAGGGAACATAGTTTAATGGAAAAAGAAATTTTTACTAGAAACTCGACCTCTAAGGATCTTCAATTTCAAGATATTGCTTCTAGAAACTCAACCTCTACTACTACGAAAGCTTCTATCTCACATAAATATCCACTCGGTGATACACATAATTCCCACGGAGTAGTCAATTTATTCTTATTCTTAAAATTCATGGAAAGGTGTCCTTTGACAACCAAGACAAGCTAGATTCATTAGGATAGATATTACTCTTTGATTCATTTGGATGAGAAAGCCTTTCAACCTAAGAATCCTTTCTATGTGAGAAAACCTTTCACAACATGGTTGAAGTGTTTACAGAAACACCCTTTCAACAACACAATAACAACAACATAATTGATACTTTACTCTCAAAATACCCTTAAACATTTACATAGCTTTCATAAGATCATGCATAAACTAATACTTGGTCCTTCCGGGGTTCAAAGCTTACTTTAAATCACCAAATCTATATTTAAAGCAATAGATTGGGATTATATCACAAATTCATGTGATACTATCAGTTCATGTTTTAGATCATAAAACTCTTCTTTCATAATTAACAACCCACATCTTAAATCAAAATTTAGGAACATAGGGGTTCGCATATGTTCATGGGGAAACATCATAAAAAAATTATTAATAATTAATTCATGCATATTAATACATATTTTAGTCATTAAGATCAATAATCAAAGGAACCCATGCTAATTAAGGAAAACCCTAACTCATTGGGGAATTCTATCTTTTGAAATAGTGATATTTGGGGACTCCATGAATCAAAAAGATTAATGGATGAAAATTGTCATACCTTGGATGAAATTGCTAGCCTTCAATGGAGAAATTTGAACCTTAAGTTGAAACCCTAGATGACTTTGTTTCTTCTTCTTCTTCTTCTTCTTCTTCTTCTTCTTCTTCTTCTTCTTCTTCTTCTTCTTCTTCTTCTTCTTCTTCTTCTTCTTCTTCTTCTTCTTCTCCTTGTTCGCTTTCTCCTCCTCCTTATCCTCCTTCTCCTCTTTTTCCTCCACCTCCTTCTTCTTCTAGAGAGAGAATACTTGGGAGGCAATTTAGTTCTCTTTTGTAAATTTTGAAGAATGAATTAAATAAAGGTAAATTTAGGCATAAAAAGTCATATATAGGGGTTCTAAATGTAGGCAAACCGACATAATATAGGGGTTAATTTATGATGAAAATACCCAACTACCTCTTAAAAGCAACTATCAGCCATGACCTATGAGACGCCACCGGCGGACCGTGGATGGACCTACGGTGCATCATGTCCCTCCATCAGTAACTTCAGAGACGTTGCCAATCGACTAACCCTTGGGCCAAAAACTATGGGTCGACCTACGACCCGTATGTGTAGTCGTAGTTCTGGGTCTGAGCCTTCACTTGGGTGACCAACCAAGGACTCTACCTACGGTCTGTGGTTCAACCCAAGGGTCGTGGGTGGCAACTGCATCAATTTGTCAAGCTTCCCTCTTTTGGATATGATCTGTTACAATCTGAGTCATTTGATTTGTAACGACTTGTTCCACCATTATTCCAATGTACCTCATACGACATCTCATGAATTTTTTAAATAAACCCCCAATTTAAAATTTGAGTTGACACAACGAAATGTTGAATTTTGAGATTAACCTGGGTTGACTTAACTTCCCCATAGCATTGTGCGAACCACGAGAGTTGGGGCTACAAGGAAAAAACTTTGAAACAAGAATTCTGTTGATTTTCCTTATTTAGAGTGGTAAACTGAGACAGGGGTTGCTCTAAAAAGATCCAAAAGCTACTTCACAACGGGGAACAATAGAAGGGAGATCTTTTTGTGAAAAAAGGGTCCAACCTATGATATTTTGGTCTACTTTTGTCAAGATTCGACCACAAAGATCCAAAAGCTCGGGTTTTGGATTTTACATAAGTTTCATGAAACAAAGGTAGGCGATGCATTCTTAAATCAATAGTTGGACATGTATTTACTTACATAACATCACATAGATTGTCGAAAATTACATTTTTAGACCTTCAAGCAAGAAGTCGAAATGGTTGAATATGGAGTTAGTTTTTGTTTATGATAATAATGGACTTAATTAGTCAATGTTAACCTTGTGATGACTGTTGGGTGTTAACCTAGGAAAAGTAAGTTGTGTGTAATTTGGTTCCAAATCAAAGATTATCTGAAAATTATCGTCCGCAACTATATTGGTAATGACTTCTTTCTTTTCCAATTTATGTTAACTATCTTCAAAGTGAAACATGTACAATTCATATTGGGGAAAACATAAGGGTTGAATGTGAAATAATGAATTATTGTAAATTTGATGCAATGAACTTGTATTTACAAGTGTGTTTGTATTTGATTGTGATTGCAATTTTGGTTGTGTGACTAATAGTTTGCTGGGGTAACCTTACGATACAATTTACTAATGGTTTGCTCAGATAACATACAAAGAAAACTTACTAATGGTTAATTGGGATATCAAGTCGGATACGAGATATTATTTGCTAGTTCGAGTACCCGTCTTATATAAGATATCAATGGGTTGCTCGGATACCACGCCTGGTACATGCTTGACTCTTTCCTTGCGTATTATTCCACGAGTGAATCATATTTGCTTAATATGTTGTTCTTACATTATTTGTCCATGACTAACATAAATTTGTGTTTAATGTTGTGATGAGCTTTGTGTAGAATGGAATTTATGTTAAACACTGTGAATGACATCTTAGGAATCTTCGGTTGTCCGATTACTTGAAAGGTGTGATGAATCAATTATGTCATGTTTTATATTGTGGAGTTGTGGACCTATCCCGTAGATTTAGGAGTTAAAGTTATATGGTAAGAGTCATTGGGGTTGGTTCACTAAGTTGTTCAAGGGCAAATATATTGGCAGAGAGCTTCAGGAGAATATTAGTTGATCGAGTTAGTATTTGTTTTGGTGGAGGGAACGAAAGTAATAGAGAAATTTTAGTGTTTGTAGGATCGATAATTCAAGAATGTCTTTATATGATTGAAGGGTTAAGCTATAATGAGTTTGGCGTGGAGTGGCCTAGTTGGTTGAGTTGTTAACAAAATGAGATTATGTGATTGAGATAGAGTGAATGAGTTCAGGGCTACTATTACTTAGTAATGAAGGTTGTGATTGAAGGATCAAGGTCCTAATTATATCCAAACTTTCATATTTTTTGATTATATGTGCGTTATCCTGTGGGGGATTCTTGTCGATCATTATTTTCTACTAGTACGTATGGTTTATACTAATAAATGTCATAGTATGCCACTAATCATAGTTTGTGTCATGCCTCGAGCCTACACCCTGGGTGGGACAGGCACTCGAAGACCATTGTTGGCCCTCAAGCGAACCCCTAGCTTGGCTACTTAAATTAGCGTAAGACAAAACCTAACACACAATAAAAGGGAAATACATCCTGTCATAACTTTGGCCTAAATGGCACTTGAGTCTTAATAACTTAAAACAACTCCAAACTGAAATGAAAATGATGTCTCTAGAATGCAATGAGGATCGCCACAAACTTTGAAGCTCAATCTGGAATAAAAAAATTGTTGCGTGCTAATCCTGGGTATTTGCGTCTGCATCATGAAACAATGCAGGCCAACTGGCATCAGTACATTGAATATACGAGCATGCGAGTTGGAGAGCTAAACAACGACTTAAGCTTAGGGAGATTATATGAATTTACCTTAATTTATATATATATATATATATATATATATATATATATATATA
>NC_028638.1:23443380-23490902 GCF_001406875.1 Solanum pennellii
ATATATATATATATATATATATATATATACACACACTTTGATAAGAGGTTATAGGGGAGTTCAGAAAGGATCATGTATATATATATACATATATGTATGTATATATATATACATATATGTATGTCACACCCGGATTCAGGAATCCGAATGCAACCGGTGTCGTTAACCTCTCAGAGGTCGCAGACAAGCCTCTTCTTAGCTTTCATCACAGTCATATATATAAATTTGCTGAAAATTTAGAACTTTTAAAACATAGTGAAGTATACATAGACTTCTTATGATCATTACATAGAATAATATTCTAATGAGCTCAAAGACTGAACAACCATCTATAATTTATGAAACAATTCGAATGGAAAGATCAATATATAACGTAATCGTTTGCCAAAACGGCCTTCAAATAATGCTTCGAATAAAACATCTGGAAAGAAATACTATGGAAAACACCCACTAGCTATGTCTAAAGTGCCAGGCTAGAAAGATAAATGTAGCATCCTCGAACTCAAGAGCACCTACCAAAGTTTAAAGATCGCTAATCCATAAACTTCGATGAGTCTTCAACCTTCTCTCTGACCTGCACCTATAAAGATAACAATAGTATAGGGTTATTACACAGTTGTAGTAAGTTTTTGGTGTATGCACACATACACATAAGGACTATGCATGATCAAGGAAAGCTCTTCCTATAACAACATGTTATTTATTTAAAGTTACATCACTAGACTTTCAAAATTCATTATTTGTGAATTGTGGTATGAGTATGACATATTTAATGCATTCAAAGAATACAACTCATTTTTATATGAAAACAAGCCTTAGAATCATGAACAAAATTTTAGAACAACTCGAGCAAAAATTTTGAAATTTGATACCCCAAACCCGAGGAGCTCCTCTTTTTGTACTTAGTTTATTTTTCAGTCTTTTTCTTGTTGTTGTTGTGTATTTCAATGATCTCCCTTAAGCCTATGTTTTACTTACAAGTTAAATGATTAATTGTAGTCCCATACCTACAATGAATCAAGTAAGTAATCCTAAGTACTAAGGAAATGATTTAACTATAAATTGGGAATGAAATCTTATTATGCAAATCTGTATTGGTTATGCCTATTATGTGATTCTTTACATTATACAAGAAATCATTATAATCCAATCTTCTTATGCTATGATCATGTGCATACTATAATATGTCATTACAAACCAATCTTAATTTTCTTTGATCAATTTCATAATAAAAGAAGACATTAATGGCTATGCCCATTATTTGCTTAAAACTTCATTTTTATAAAACACTGACGATTTATAATGTTAAGCTCTTACTTTCTTAGCTCACTTTGAACATACATCTCTTCTTCTTTCTTTCTTGCTTTCTTAAGGACATCTTTAGAATTAAGATCGTGCGTGCTAACATAAAATCAAGTGTTTTCCCCACACCTAAAAGGGGTGATTCACTGATCAAAGTGAATCTAGATCATGTGAGCTAGCATGAAATCCAGTGTCTGCCCCACACCAAAAAGGGGTGGTTCACCAACTAAAGTGAAACCAAGTTCAATATTCTCCCCACACCAAAAAGATGTGGTTCACGGCTAAAGTGAACCGAATACTTTATTTGAGCATTTAACAAACATAGATCATGTGAGCTAAGCATAAAATCCAGTGTCTGCCCCATACCGGAAAGGGGTGGTCTTACCGGCCAAAGTGCAACCACATCATACCTAGCTCGCTTAGGTTGTATACACTGGCTAGTTCCTATGCTTTCAACATTTTTCTAAGACTAGGAGATATATGGAAACTACTTATCCACCTTGGTGGTGGCCTCATCTCATGAGGCTTACCTGTGCTGGCACAAGCTCATTGCTAGTCTATCGGTGCTTTGCTCAACTTCTTTTTCTTTACATCTTTTAGAGTTTACTCAAACATTATGGAAGCTTGCTTCTAGTTATGAGGTTTACTTCACTCTTTGGATAACCGGTCATACCTTTCTTTACTTGATGAAATGTGAAATTACCCTTACATTATCATCTTGGTGTTAATGAGAATTGTCTCATGATTATGCACACCATCATATGTGAGTATCTTTAACATAGTTGTCTTAGGTGTAAGTGAGACATGTCTCACTTCCTTTAACAGCCCATTCTGATTATTTTTATAATTCAAAGACTTTTATTTATGTTATTACTCACCTTAACTTGTTTCATGTCTTCTGGTAACTTTATACCATTCTTTATAAACGTTAAGAACTTTGTTCAATGTTGTTACTATGTTCATAGTTCATTTGGAAATGGTATGTTGGATGTAAGACCCCAAAAATAACTTAGGTGAACTAGAGCCTAACCTATTTTCTTGATGGTCTAAGGTCCTATATAGATGTAGTATATGTTATAGAGGCAGTAGCTAAAGTATTAGATGTATTGGAAGTCAAACGCCAAGGGACGACTAAGACGTTCGATGACTAATTCACCTATGTGCCTCATATGTGGTTTTATGTGCTATTGTTTGATTCATGAGGTTCTAAGGTCTATAAATGATTTTTTATTATAGCATTTATAGGCAGTGTGTCATGGTTCATGGATTTAAGTGAGATGTGTTAAATCATAGACAATCATATTTGGGTATGAAATCGGGAAATTATCCCCAAGGACCATCCAAGGGTCCTTGAGGAAGGACCCAAGTTGGTGGCAAAGACTGCCCAAGACAGCCTAACCTATGGAATCCAATCGATAGCCAACGGCCTGGTCGACGGTCCGTTGGTGATGGGAGTAGGTAGGTACTTAGCCTGTGTGTCTAAGCTACCTCTCCCAAGTCTCTGAAACTATCGACGAAGGACAGGACTGCCCATAAGTAGACCCACGTCCCGTCGATGGGCAGTTTGTCATTGGCAAGTTCATTGTCCCAGACCACGGACCAAATGACGGTCCGTCGGTCAAAGGACGGGGCTTCAATGGTCTTGTAGGCTGAGAATTAGTCTGGGGAGAGGATTAGCAACCTTGGCAAGTCTCTGGCCCAACCAACGGAGGGACAGCACGGTCCATTTGTAGACAAATGATCCGTCGACTATCCACCGTCGATGGTTATGTCCTTACGTGCAGTTTCACTGCCAAGATAGGGGTGAATTTGTAAATGTATCCCACTTCCAAAAATAGACTTTGGAGATTCATAAGGTGTATATTGGGTATTTTAAATGTGCATATAAGTGTTTAACACATAGAAGATTTCATTCTTCCAAATCAAAACCCCAAAATCCCTTAAGAAATCTCAAAGACTCCATTGAAGTACTAATCAAGGTACAGCTTGGAGGTGATGTTTTGAGAGGAAATTCTTCATCAAAGTGAAGAATTATCATCATTAGGTAAGTATATTAATCCTTGAAACTCTCTTCATCAAGGAGCCCTAATTCTCAAGATGTTTTCAAAGTTTCCAAAGTTGAATTGTCCAATTTTATGATTTTAGCATGGGTTATTGCATAAATGATTTCTAAACATTGAATACTGAATAGATTTATGTTGTATTGATGATTTTAACCTAAATTAACTATGAACCCATTAATTGTATGAACCCTAGATTTTTACTATGTTTTGGTTATTTTATATTGATATAATGTTGATGAATTCTTATGTAGTTTTATGATGTATATTCATTGATATAATAATTGTAGTAAATTGATATCTAGGTTGTGTTAGATTGAAGAATTTACATTTATTTGACCTAGTTCATTTCTTATTGTAGTTTTTATGTTGAATTATTGGTTATGGCCTTGGGTAAGGTCTTGTGTTATCGAATTGAGTAATTTGACTTTGGATTGAAGTCTTGAGGATGATGTGGGGGTATGCTGCCCTAATTCCTTTAATTTGATGCTATTGATACTTCGATTCTATTGTGATTGGTATGGTCCACTTATGGTGATGGTGTTACGTGTTTTACTTGCAATTGATATGGCCTTGTCGACGTTACTTTATGCAATAGGATGATCATGCCTTGTTGACAACTACTTCAAGCAATATGACTATTTGTGTAGTTTGATTATGTGAATCATGTCAATAACTATCTACATGTGGATTCATATATGTATTCTTCTACTCATGTTGTCTTAGCTGACCATGTTAGACTATGCCTTTGACATTATGTGTGTAGTGTTGGAGTTGAGTCTTTGTTATTCCTACTTGGATATATGAGCCTATGTTTATTTCATTGATGATTTTATGATAGTATATAATATGACTTGAAGATGTTAGGTTTGTTTCTAGGTACTTCAAGAAGAACTTGCATTGTGAGTTAAAAGTGAAGTATGTGGTGTCTTGTCTTGGTTGACTTGTGTCCCTTGCTTGATATATATATGATTATGAATATGTAATTTCTTGATTTATGGTGTTAGAACTCTTAGTCTTAAATGTATGAATGACATGTGACCTTAATGAACTTAAGAGAGTCTTTTATGTGAAAACTTTGACTTAGTGATAATGTTGAGATTGTTGAAGTTGTAATGGTATCCTTCAAAGTAAAGGAATGATAGACTTAAGGTTAATTGGATGGAACGACATCATATTAATCCTTAGGAAAGTTATCATGAGCTTCTTGTCGTCATTGTGAGGTAGCCCTAATGGACCTTCTATTGTAGGGTAAATGTGATTGGGTTATGAACTTGTTATGGAACCCTTTTATGTGAACCTAATGTGTGAACTACTCTATGAGACAGAAGGCTAGTACCGAGTGAGTATGGTAAGGGAAGTAGTTCTAGTTAAGTATGAGACTAGAATACAAAGAAGCCCTTCATATTACGTAACCATGTGCCTACATGGGATGTCTCTAACTTCTACCCTTTGCAAATAGAACAACCTCATCGTAGTAGGATAGAACTCCGAATTCCTTGTCTTGCTATCATGTCTATGTCGGTTATTGCCTATTTCATCATATGGAATACCTATTAGCATTATTGAAGTTTATGATGTTTAGGTGGTGGTATGGGATGCTTTCTAGACATTGCACAATATACATTGAAGGTGTTATTTGGAGTTCCTAGGTTTTGTCTAAGACCATTATTTGAATGTCCTTTATGTGATATATGAGTCTTAATGAACTAATTAACTAATGACTTATGTTTAAAAGTATGTAAATGAATATGTGCCCAATCTAAAGTGACTTAAGGATTCCTTAGCTAAAGTGTAAAGAGGGAATAAGAGATGATCTCTTCATGTCTTATCTTTGGAAATATTGAGGATGACTATAGTTAGGAAAGATGTTTGGTGTTGTGGACATGATCTAAGACTTAGGTAGTCTTAAGGACTATTTAGGTATTCTTGAAGAGGTCACTATGGACGCTATCTTCTTGATATACTTAAGTAGGTCTTTTGATAGTCTTTGGAAGGAAAATGTCATATCATCTATGTGTTGGTGTGATAAGTGATAATAATTATATTCTAGGGAGTCTAGAGGATCTCTTAAGTGTATGTGTAAGGGATTGTATGGGTGATCGCTTCACAACTCACTCAAGTGAGACTTAGAGTCACCTTTGGTAAAAGAATCTTACCTTGATGTTATGATGCTTTGTAAGTGTGTATGTGACTCATTATAATTAATCTTAAGGGTCTTTTAGGCACATCTAGAGAGGGTGTATGGGTGGTCTATCTTTATGTGACTTAAGTGTATCTTAGGATATCTTTGAGTGGGATAAATACATACTAAGGGGTGTCTAAAGTGAAGGTTTACAACTTCACTGTACAGTGAAGAAATTCAGTGGAACAGTGAGTTGAGGTCACTGTAAAGTGGCTTCAAAAATTATGATTTTCGGTTTAATGTTATCTTATGTGTTTCTAAATTGTTAAATGTTGTTCTTATGATTATAATATGATTATTAAATGAAAAGATTCATATTCCAATAAAAGTCCGTTTTCATGATTTTTATGCATAATGTCATACGTAGTACATGTGATTGTATTAATTCCATGCTTTTATATATCTATATAGTTCTTGGTAGGTGAGATGCTTTGAAAAGTGAAGACTTGGACTTAGAAGATCGTTCAAGAGAAGTTGAAGTATGTCCTCACTTGACTCGAGGGCATATATGTATTTTATGTTTTCCATTCGAAGTATTGTAATAACCTAACTATTTCTATATTCTTATTTTGAAGTATGGGTCCTGTCCCAAGTATTCTTGTTTCTTAAGATGATGAGATTGAGACTTAGTATTTCCTATTTATTTTATGAAAGGGATTTTGAAGACTATATTATATTTTGTGAAAAGTTTTAATTCCGCACTACTTTTCACTATGTTTATGTGATGAATGATATGAAAGGTCTTGTATAAGACCTCTGAGAGGTCGAGTACGCCGGTTACAATTCAAGATTGTACCCTAATTTCAAGGGTTTGGTCTTGGGATGTGACATTGAGACTTGTCCTAATGATTGGCATACCCTTGGTTTTGAATTCAAAGATTCATTGGTCATGCTTAATTTTGTATACGTTAGTCATTAGACAATCTTTTCATTATTTTAAAATAACATTATAAGTCAATTCCATCTCTACACCATTTTAGGTCTACAACCACACTAATTTTAGAATACATTTGAAAGTGTTGCCTAAAGTAGTTTTGGGAACGCTTTTAATGCATAATCGAATTTATTAGTTTTTACCTACGATAATATTGGAACAACCCTAAAAATGTATAAGATAAGTAATGCTTAATGTGTAGAATGCCTACGATTAGACTAGGTTCACACGGATCGATGCGCGTAGAACAAGACCTATGAACCCTTGCTACGGCCAATCCAACTAACTTGGGGAGTTAGTTGAGATAGAAAAGGTTGAGTCCAGCCATGTAGGGCTCTCGAATATGAAGATTTACTCGAATGAGTCTTTACCATATTTAAAAAGGGAAAATCTTAGGTTTGGAGGGTCTAGGGGTAAAATGGTCTTTATCCAGTCTAAGGGTTGTATTGTAATTACCCTACATATATAATTAATTATTTAATTAATAAGGTGGAGGGGTATTTTGGGGAGAGAGGTCTGAAAATTGGCCCTTGAAGTTAAGTCTTGATTCACCCGGGTTCGAACCTAGGTGGAAGCAATGAATTAAATTGGTTTTTAATTTAAGTTGGTAAATTAATGAAATTAATTTATATTTATTATTTATTATCTGATCTAAAATAAAAGGAAATCAGATTTTTAATAATTAAATAAAACCTTATTTGACTAAGTCCTAAACACGACTCCTAAGCCTAAGAAAACTCTTCTCTTCCACGCTCATATCTCTCTCTCACGTCTCTATTACTCTCATTCATTATCTCTCTCTGACAAAGTAACTTTCAAGAAAAGAAAAATAAACCAAGTTCTTCACACTTGAAGAAGCCGCACGAAATCACAAGAAAACAAACATTAATCACACGCTAGGCAAAGGGAGGTTGTCCGTCGAGTGGTGTTGACATTGAGGGGACTTGGACGTGATCTTGGGTGAAGTTTTTGGGCAGCAAGTCGAGGGTTTAACTTCAAAAAGGTATGGGTTCTCTTCTCTCTTGGTCCCTTTCCCAAGAGACCTCTAAGGTTCAGACGATTCTATTTTGAAAAACTAGGGTTGTTCCCCGTTGCATGTCCTTTTAACTAGCTCCCACTGAATCATAGGTTGGGTATGTTTGATGGTAGAAAACTAGGGAAGAAACGTGTGTTTGTTGTGATTATGTGTTTATATGTATGTTCGGAATTATGTAACTTATGTTGATGTTTTTCCGAAATTATGCAAACCGTATCTATGTGCCTCGGGTTAAGGCTTTAAAAATGTGATGTTGTGGTTGTATTTCATGTACAAATGATTATGTAATTTGTGATGTTCATATGAGTTTAAATGTGGCTGATTTGAGTGATAATCTCTTGGCTAAACGAATCCATGAAAAATGCACCTAAGAACGTATTAAATGATCAACGAATTTTCCCTATGAATTCACGTGTAAATGTTGAAGGAAGTGAGCTGAAAAACGTGAAAAAATTTCCAGCAAATTCCAAGTTAGTTTCGGCTAAACATAGATGAAAAAATCAGAAATTTTGAATGAGTATAAATTAGGTGAGGTCGTTACGAATCGAACCTGCGACCTCACCCGTGAAAAGCACTAAATAGGTGAATAAAGAAATGGGTCTGAGGGGGGTTCGAACTTGGGTACTCCTTGCAGGAAACTAATATATGAAATTTAGAATTGAGTGGAGCGGGATTAGAACCCACATCCTCTCAATCAGAACTTAAGGAAAAATGAAAAGAAAATAAATGTGAGGCGTGGGAATCGAACCCACGACCTCAAGGCAGTAGAGGAGAGTGAGAGAAAATGAAAAGAAAGGAATGTGAGAGGTGGAAATCGAACCCACGACCTCAAGGCTGTAAAGGAGAGTTAAGGGAAAATGAAAAATAAAAGAAATGTGAGGCGTGGGAATTGAACCCACGACCTCTAGTTAGTAGAGGCGAATTAAAAGAAATATACACACGTTTGAATCTATTTGTTTTTCTTTAAATTTATTGATATTAGAGTTCTTTAAGCAATAACTTTCTAAGTATTGAATTTGCATGACATGTTTCTTGAACTGTATTTGAAATATCTAGTTTCGATTTAGTTATTAGTTAATTTTATGCTTTAGGTCACTTGTATATTTAATTATGTGATTATATATTGAATATAAGCAATTCAAAAGTGTTGTTGTAGGACGCCCATTGTTAATGGTACGCTTTACAATTGTTTCGCTTGATGATATATAAAGTTACACTCAATAAGTGTTGCTCTAGATGACATATAAAATTGCACTTTATAAGTGATTCTCTAGATGACACATAAAAGGCAATACTTCGAAGTGTGACCAATAACTCTGAAAAGGCAACACTTTTGAGTGTAGTATGATAAGAAATAGGTGTCGCTAATGCACTACAACAAAGCGTGCCCTTATACCTCTTTGGCTACGCTTTATAAGTGTAGCCAAAGATGGTGACATTTAAAAAGTGTTGCGTAATGTCAAAGGTTACGCTTCTTTAGGCCACCCCCTAAAAATTATTGCTTAAAGTCCAAAAGTGTAGCCTTTTATCATAGGCCACACTTTTTGCTAGTTTAGGCTATACTTTAGTTGGGTGGCCATAGGCCTAAAATGGTGTAGTGCATTCAACTTTTTGGGAAAAACATTGTTAGCCAATTTATTGACATGAACCAAACTTTACTTAACATATTTTCATTATGTTATCAATAACAAAATCAATTAGTTTCATGAATGTAATATAGTGATTCCTCAACATGAACAAGTCGAAATTTTAATATTTTAAAAGTAACAAAACTTCATAGCCGATTCATAGTAACTTCATAATCTCGAAACACAAGTAAACATTATATCATTCCTTGATTCATGTAACTAACACTCAAATCATTTGAATCCAATCTATAGGTCTCATTAGTCATTAGCAAATCAAGAAACATACACATAAAAATCAGTTAGCACCACATACCAACAACATGTTCGAGATTTACATCTAAATACTTATTAGAAACGAAAACAAGGATAACTAGGAAGATAGACGTTCAACAATTTCATTGGGAACAACCCTAGTTTCGAAATTCATGACTTTGAAGCATTTGATCTACGAATATCACCTTGCACGAAACCTCGAAGACCACCTTAAAATCGCATAAGAGAATGGAGAGGAACTTTCTTTTTTACCTTTTTGTTTGTTCACTGTTTTGCGTCATGAATTTCTTAGTGTTTGAACGTGAGTCTACGTCTTATGAACTGATCTTGACTCATTCAACTTAGTCTAATTAAGTAAATTAAATAAATAAATTACTTAATCACTAAAATGTCCCTCCTAAGTTGACTAAACATAAGAGATCATTTGACTTAACCAAAATCTGGAAATTAACTAGGGTCTCGGCAAAATTTTGAAATTTTAATTAATTAATTAAATTGTTAATTTATTGAATTAAGGGACCTAGGGTAATTAATAAAGTAACTCTAAGTCTTTGGGACCATAACTAACCTTTTTGGACCATCTTAGGTTACGTACTAGGTTTTTTCTTTAACTAGTTATTAAGTTAGTGTCACCCAATTAAGTCTTAGGTTGTCGTTTGCACTAGATAGTTTATTTTTGTTTATCCTAGGTTAGGTAGCTAGTTAGGTCAGTTAGTTAGAGTCTAGAGTTGGATAGAGTGTTAGGCCTCACATGGGGGGACCCTTGCACAGGCCGGCCCCCTAACTACCCTAACCGAATTCGGTTAGGGTGGTCCCCTCCTTGGCTGCTTCTTCAAATGTGCTTGCACATGTGTTGCTTTTAATTTCCTAACTAACTATTCATGATGGTTCATTTTTAATGTTTACTTATTGTCCCAAGGATCCTCACTATGTACTTGGGCACTGCTTAATCGACATGCCCATTTTAATTGGTCATGTGCTATGGTGCCTAGGCTTGACACATGGATGCCTCATATCTATTATGAAAATACTATGAAACATATATTTTTAACTTAGGGACTTTATTGCAGTTACATTTCTTAAACAAGCTCATTAATACTTAGAGATTTGCCGAACACCATTTAAACCAATATTTTCTACTATGCCCAAATTTTCTAAATATTGGGCATTGGGATGCCTAGTTTCCCCCAATACCTATTCTTAAAACTTAATAGTCTCATCACTAGAAAAGTATATTTTCTGGAATATTACAATATATAAAGATCATAAAACAGTGAAAACAACTTAGTTCGTTAAAGGAAATGCAATAACAAACTCAAATTTACTTATATAAGAAAGTAATATCGCCTCTGTGGGAGTTTCTCTAACTGACAACCATCACTATGAGCCTAAGTGATGATACATCTTACCTCACGTTACAAGAGGACCGTCCTACACCTTTTCATCCGTATAGGACCTTACTGAACATAGTGGATCCACTACACCTCCTTACGTGATCATCTAATAAGTATGACATGTCAATTCCCATGTTGGCTACATGGTTTAATGGAGACTTGAGTTAATATGAACTCTCATCTCCACATCGGTGCTCAATACTACTCCCAAAAATGTACTTTATCTTATATTTTAAATAAAACTTCGTTCCTTTGGGTAGATATAGCTTACTGAACTCATTAGCTTTATAAATCTCCTTTTGGAATAAATGTTCCCCTTTTTGTTCAAAACCTTTTTGGAAATTCTAGTTCTCCTCTTTACACAAATGTGAAATATTTGTAAAACTCTAGGGAATACTTAGTTCCCATATATCTTTTGAGAAATTAACTCAACTGTGCTCTTTACATAACTTTAAGTCTTTAAAACAATGTGAAAATATTTATGAAAGACTTGAGAAAACTTATAATTTTACTTTGACTTGCTTATTAACTTCTAGACGTGGATCTTAACTTATTTGACTTTGATCTTAACTTTCATTTAATTGAATTATGGATTCAAGTATCATGGTCTCATGTTTATGGATGATTTTATGATGTTTAGGTGTACTATAGAGTGTTGGAAAAGACTATGAATGAGGGGTGTATATAACTTAGGAACTAGTACGAAAAGATACGGAAAGAAGGGGGTCTCCATGGGGTCCCGGTGCTCTGAGAGGCGTGAACACCATAGACTGACGGATAGAGGATGTCCTCACGCGTTCTGAGAGGCGCGGCGCGCCAGAGCCTGAAGGACAACTCTGTCCTGAGGCTGTTTGGAGGCGTGGCACCCCAGCATCATCCCAACGGATTTTCAAACTTTCATATTCGTTTTTCATCTCTAAACCTTCCTAAACATCCATGGATCCCACCCCCAAACACTTAGGATACCTACTTAACTTATTATCCAATAGTTTTGACCCAAAAATAGTCCTAAAACATAGATTACAAGTAAGAACAATCAACAAAAATCCAATAAACAAGAACATCAAACTTTCTTTCAAGATTCCAACCTCTAACATGAGTTAATTTACGAACTTGACTAATTTTAATGAAATTGGTGTGTTGGTGAAATAAACCAACACAAAAGATCGCACATACCTTGTTAGGGATCACCCTCGATGAAAATCCAGGAAGCCAAACTTGGTGTTCTTGCGTCTTCTTCTACCTTCTCCTCTTTTTCTTTGCTTTCAAAACCCTAGTATATTTTCTAAGTGTGTAAACTGTATGGGATAAGTTAAGACACCAATATATTACTGCAAAACGAAATAATTAATTGACTTAAGGAAAAGACCAAAACAGCCTTACTAAATCCCGTTTTGGAACTTTCCCTGCTCAAAAGCCCATCTTCTGAAGGTCATATATCACTTGTACAACCACCGAAATTTGCAAACTTGGCTTCGTTGGGAATATATTCCAACGATCTTTCCATCCATATAAAGAACTCACCCAAAGTCATCCTGAGTTGGAATTTATGGTTATTTGGAAATCGCTAAAACTCACTTTTCAAATCTTGAAATTTTTCCAGATTTCCTTACTTATTTCCAAATCTGATTCTTCTTGTTTTTCTTAGATTAACCTTAGTTTATCTAGAATCTGAGATGTTACAGTCTGATTACATGATCAGTGTTTTTCTTAGACGGAGACGAAGATGATCTCCGAAAACTTCTACCTCTCTTTCCTTAAGGTGAGAGTTGTGTATCCCAAACTTTGTAATATCTTAGAAGATCTTATATCTGTTTAGAATAGTTCCTTGGGAAGGTTCAATATATTTCTTTACAAATATACCTTATGCGAATTCTTTCTCTAACATTTGTCCTCGAATGAGAATTCTTTCTCTAAGCTAAGGATGGTAATATCATTTCAGTACTCAACCACAAAAGCAAGTAAGAATATGTTTATGCATAATCTTATAAAGTGCTAAGAAGAGAATCAAGTACTTTGACCTGCATTATCTCCGATTCGAAGAGATGTGATATCTCTTCTTCATATCCTCCTCAGCTTCCCAAGTCGCTTCTTCAACAAATTGGTTCGTCCATAGGACCTTGACCGAAGAAACTTCCTTTGTCCTCAACTTGCGAACCTGATGATCAAAAATTTGAACCGGAACTTCTTCATAGGACAAGTTATCATTAATCCCAACATTCTCTCTTAGTATTATTAATGATGGATCACCCGGACACTTCAACATAGAAATGTGGAACACCAGATGAACCGCTTCTAACTCTTGGGGTAGCTCCTACTCATAAGCCACATTGCCCACTTTATTGGAGATTCTATAAGGTCCAATATACCGGGGACTAAGTTTCCCTTTCTTACTAAACCTCATAACTCCTTTCATAGGTGAAACCTTAAGATACACCCAATAATCTACCTCAAATTCTAATAGCCTTCTTCTAACATTTGTGTATGACTTTTGGCGATTTGTGCAGACTTCAACCATTGTTGAATCACTTTCACCTTCTCCATAGCTTAGTGAACTAAGTCTGGTCCTATCAACCTTTCTTCACCAACTTCGAACCACCCAATAGGAGATCTGCATCTTCTCCCATAAAGAGCTTCATATGAAGCCAGTTGGATGCTCGAATGACAACTATTGTTGTAAGCGAACTAAATGAGAGGTAGGTGATCATCCCAATTTCCTTTGAAGTCGATCACACAAGCTCTCAACGTATCTTCAAAGTTCTGGATAGTACGCTCTGCTTGTCCATCTATCTGAGGACGAAAAGCAGTGCTCAAATTCACCTTGGAACCTAAACCTTTTTGGAATGATTTCTAGAATTGTGCAGTAAATTGCACACCTCTATCTGAAATAATGAGATCAGAACTCCATGAAGTCTTAAAACTTCTTGAGGGTAAAACTTAGCATAATCCTCAGCCGAATAGGTAGCTTGATGGGCAAGAAATAGGCTGACATTGTCATCTTGTCGATGTTGACATCCAATTTTGACCCTCCCCGATAGAAATTAATCACGATCTTTTTAATTCCCAAACAATTTAAAATAATTTATTTTTTAAAATTCAAGTACTTTTCAAAGTTATTTTAGGTGAGCCATGTGATTTTTGTAATTTATAAATAGTACTTATAATTCATGTAATTATATATGTGATTTGTATATTTAATGAATATTTAAAGTCATATCTAAAGGTTTTGTCTTACAGTTTTAGACAACTATTGCATTAAAGTTTTAGTCTGAAGTCAAATTAAGTAGTTTATATTCAAATTAATTATTTTTTAACTAAATTAATTATTTTACTTCGTTAGAATTGAGAAGCCTATCGATTAACTTTTTATTAATTCTCTTAATTCAGTCATTAGCGAGACAACTAATTAAACCTTTTGAGTAAAATATTAATTCTATTTGACTATGTTGGGGTTGTAAATCATTTCCCTCAATTGCAATTCTTACTCATGCAACAAAATTGCAATACTCAATCTTGGATCACTTTTCCTATTGAAGCAGGCCCAATTCTCACAACAATATCCTATTTGGAGCCAACCCCGTTCTGAAATTCTTATAGCCCAAACACTCTCCAACTCCTGAAAAAATGACCCAGGACCATTTCTTATACATAAAATCTAATCTCCTGGCAATTCCAGCCCCCTGCCAACGTTATATTCAACATTAGTGCCGCTACCCGACTCCTGCGAAAGGAAGATCAAGCGAGCCCATAGAAACCAGCCCAAAATTGCGACCTGGCCTACTTCTCTAATTCCTCTAATCCAACCCTCATTCCTTTACCACTTCAATGAAGAGACGCGCTACCAGAAGGAAGAAACCCAACAGAACGTCAAAATAGAAGAGATATTCCAATAGCGATGGAGCAGCAAACGCATTTCACGCGAAAATGATGCGTGGAAAGCAATAGGAATGCAGAGGCTAGTAACCTGAGTTTTGTTTTCTTCTTCACGTCGCTATGAAGTCGTAACATCACAGAAGCACCAAGTCACACATTTCTGTCCTCCTCACATGAGATCGTGCCACGTCAAGGGTCAAGGATGATGGATAGACCAAGAGCATCCATCCCTTTTTCCTCTTTAGATATAGAGTCGCAATTTCAAAAAAAAGGGTGTTAGCATAAAAGGTGTGAATGTTTTTTACGTTTAAATTTCAAAATTGGGACTTGGAATCGGATTTAGATCCGTTTTCACCCCTTTTTTATTCCTTATATATAAGATTTCTTATTCCCCATAAGAAGAGAGGATTTTTTGTTGGAGGAGACAGAGTTCTCTGTCTAAAAAAACAGAGAGAAAACATTTTTTAGTCTTTGGGTATCTCAAGTCTTTACGATTTGTTAGAGTTTGTCGAATTCAGACAAAAAGAAAAGTTTAGTATTGCTAGTGGTGGAATCGTCTTCGTAGCTACTTTGCTCCCCTCTCAATTTGTTGTCTTGAAAGAGTTGAATTCCTCTTTGCTTGTTGCTTTAGTTCATAATTCCCTTTCTGATTTTGTTCATGTTCTTAGCAAATGTAATGTTGAAGTTGAAATGTCAGAATGACGAATTTGGTGCTTTTCTCTGCCTAAGGATTGTTAAATCGTTTCTTTGATGCACATTTAGCTGACGGTTATTTCTTTTATGGATTGCGAAAATGTTTCTGTTTGTTTAAATTGAATGTCGTCCTAGTTGAATGTCGTCCCAGTTAATTGCTTAGAAATCTTTAGTTTCGTGTCTTTCTGTTTCATCATGAGTCAAATTTCCTCTGGTTGAAGTTGAAATTTCAGATTGTGTTTTTTTAAAAATTTGTGTTTAGTTAACTGTTGTTATTTATAGACAATAATTAAATCCTCCTATATATATAATGTTGATTCATTAATTGATTATTATTCATTCATTTAGGGTATATTCCACAGGTTCTTTCTTAGCCATGTGCACCCTAAAATATTCGAAGGATTAAATGATAATAGCTAGTATCTTTGACAATTTTTATTCTTGTTAATAAATTTAAATTTGATCTCTTATGGGTTGTTTCCATTTGATATCGCAACTGTTCGGATCTTGATGACCTTGCGTGTTTTCCTTGATTTCATATATGCTTCTAAGTATTAAGCCATCAAACCGTGAGGTTTTGAGCTAGTACCGTCTCTGTTAAAAATGCTAAGTTGTAATTCTTTCTTAAACATGTTGATTTTTAGTTATAGAAAGAATTTAATGTTGATAAGGTGGAAAATGTTTGTTTCTTGTGTTTTTGTCATTTGTTATTACATAGTCTTAAATACAGTAGCTATACTAAGTTGCTCATTTCTCTCATATCAAATTCTTAGTGCAATCATATGAAAAAAGATCTTTCTTATAAGAATTTGCTCTATTTTATTTGTTGTGAACCCATCTGAGTCCATGTTGGACTCAACTTCGGTATTTCTCCGAGTGGGTTTCCTCCCGACTCGACCCTCATCCATGTCCGGAAAGAGGGGCTGAAATACAAAGCTCATTAACAAAGTACAGGTTTTGGAAGCCTCCAAAAAGAGGTTGTATACTTCTTGGATACAATAGTATACATAGGTATACATCAATTGTATACATGAAATACAGGTCTAAAAATTAATACAAGTGCTCTGGGAGCCAAATTAGGATGTATACATTGAGTATACGGCCAATTGGACACGGGAAAGGAACCAAAATACAGTCCATATACGATATTATACAATCAGTGTATACGTTGATTTTTCAAGGAAAATATGCCCAAAAGCCTTAAAAATTTCCAACAGTCATTTTGGTGAAATTGGGCCTAAATACATATTTTGGATAAACTTTTTAGATTTAGGACACGTTCAAGACTTATATCCTTACTGTTTATTTATTATTGTAGTCACAACATATTAATTGATTTTTGTTCTAATTTAATTAATTCTCGTTGATAACCATTTCCTTGTTCTTTATAGATATTCGAATTTATATACATATTTTACCTAGTTTTATTTTAGTACTATTGATTAATCTTGTTAACACTTAATGTTGTCCCTTTAGTTTATTTTCCCCTTTAAGTAGCTAAAAAGAAAAATAATAAAAATAAGGAAATAAAAATAAAATATTTTTGAATTTTGTTTACTTAGTAAAACTTTTAAAATTTTTTATGAAAAGTGTTTTAGTCAAATCGCCGGTCAACCGCGAGTTAGCAGGCATTCAGAGGGCCTTACACCTTCTTGGAATGTACATTTTAAGTTCGAACACATTTTAAACTGATTTTTATCTGTTTTAAATCTTTTGAAAAATAATTTTAGTTTTTTCTTGATTTTTGCTGAAATCAAGTGGCAACTCTATTAATTCAAAAAAAATTGATTTCTCTTAAACCATAAGATTAATTGATTTTTCGAAACTTAGTCATTTTTTATTTTACTAATATGTTTTCGTAAAACAGAAATGACGACTCTGCTGGGAATTAATTAAGTTCTAAGCAAAAGAATTTGAATATTTTGACTAATTGTTATTATTAAATTGCTTATATATTATTAATTTGTTTAAATTATAAATTGGCATTGCATTTCATGGCATATTCCGTTTTATATTGTATAGTATATTAAACGACGGTTTGCGGAACCGCAGCTGGACTTTTTTATACTCAATCTTTTTCCAAAATTAGCGATAATTTATTGGTTCGTCATGCATTTAATGGTTGTCATGAGTTCAAGCCCAAATTGTCTGTTTGGGTCCCCGGTCTTTTCAAAAGTCACTCCTAGACGACTAGCGTAGAGCCGAGCCAAATCCGGAATTTTGGAGCATTTGAACTAAGATGACCCAACACCCAAGGCGTGCTGGGCCCATTAGAAGCCCACCTTGTGTCTACTTTGTCCAAATTGGCAAAAAATAGAAAACCATGCTTATGTGTTAATTGAAGAATGTATATAAGTTTTTAAAACGATCCTTTCCTCAAAGTATGGTGGAGGTTCATGAATAATGATGACAAGATGATAGTTCAGAAACACATTGGCAATCTTCCGTCACTGCTAGAAATGCATGCATGACCCAGTCTAATCGGAACGATGGTAAAATTATGGGATAGTGAGAACATGGTATTTCGGTTAGGGAAAGTGGAAATGACGTCTACAATTGAAGAAATCCTTATTAGCTATGAAAGTGTCGCCATGTGCAACAAGAGAAAACCTCAGCCACATACATATCTTTTAAATACCAAAATATGGTATTTCATCGAAATATATATAGAAATTGTCACTAGTCAAAGCAAGGTAGATGGAAAAGTTTCCCGCTCCGTACATTCCTTTCAGAAAGTTGTATTATTGATTTGGACGTGCGACAGGTTACGAGAAATTCAAAAAGAGGAGTTCGTATCAAAAGAAAAATGGAAGTAGACGTGTCCCCCTGCCTTTGCAATTACTCGGAACGATGGTTTTTCCTCAAGAGACAAAGTACACCATTCATCCTAATGTGTTTACGGTCACTCATGCCATCTTCCACAGAGTGAACTATAAATCGTCAACGAAGTACTACAGCTTAGCACCCATGATCTTGGACAACATTTACAGAGCTTTAGATAAATGTCAAAGTGGAGAGCCTTTTTTTAGACTCATAATCCGAAAGAACCATACCCCCTAAGGCGGTCAGACGAGCTACATGATCATGATTGGTGGTTGTACCACAATTGTTGCAATAGAACTTGAGAAGAAAGTTTTTAGTATCCAAGGCTTCGAGGGCTAAGAGAAGAGGATGTTCAGTCGTCGATACAGAATCTAGTGGTATCTAAGAATATGGTAGTTCGAACAAATAAAGTTCCTTACTTGGTGTTTTCTGGGTTAAGAGGCATTAGGCTATATGCTCCCGGTCGAGTCCTAAGGCAACTAGGAGGGAAACAAGAGTTGTCCCAGATCGTAGATATGAGGAAATTTGCAACTGACCATGAGAATGGACTAGTCGCATTTGCTGAAGATATACGTAGGATATGGATGTCTCGAAGAGTGTTGTGTATACCCGTACTTAACAGGTTTCGTCCAGAATGATCTAGGAAGTATAAAGATTGGTTGAAAAAGAGTCTCGCTGGAACTATTGATCTTGGTCCGAACGTTCCTCATATTTGTTTAGATTGTTGGAGCCAAACATCAAGTCCGAATCCATCGACTTCTATAGAACTTTGATAAGAATGAATTAGAGCATCAACGCCGTCATTCAGAAGACGCCAAACTCATAACTCAATTGATACAAGTGCTATGAAGAGCCAGACAATGCATGAAAGAGTTAGATGACACCATGGCACAACAGATTCAGTCGTTGGATGGGTTCAGACATTAAGAGGGAGCACAATTGGCGAGAGATCATCTATGGGCGAACACTTATGCTATGTGGGAAGAGGTCAGCATCGCCAAAAGGACCAAACGCGAAGGATCAGAGCAGACTTGAATTCCTGCGTGGGACTGCATTATTTGTACTTTGTTTTCTAATTTATTTTCAGAACTATTTCCTTGTTTTATGTTTATCAAACATGTTGGATGTTACTAATGAAGTATTTTGGGGATAATGAATTGGTTTAAAAAGGCATATAAATGCTTCAATTAGTTATGCCTACCCTTGTCACAAAAGGTGCACATGCATGATTAGGACGCAATGTATGTGTTCTTAACTTATTATGTATATGTTGTTTGGAATGAGGGCATCATTAACCCACTCTTTTCCAGAAATTTCCAATAAATATTCAATGGTTTACGAAATGTGTGACCAAATTTCTCGAGTCTGAAGTTTCTCAACCAAAAGAGAAATCCTATCTCAAGATCCTAGAACACTACTCTACCATCTCAATAAAGGTGAGAACACAACTATGGACAAACCAAAGAGCATCAAGACTAAACCATCCGAAGAGGAGATGATCGATATACAGAAGCAGCGTGGAAAACGCCTATATGATCTACTGTATCCTCCCAAGAACCCCGAGTTAGAGTGCATTTAAGAAAGTTATAATGAAGCGGTCACCCGCAAAACTTCTCTCGAAAGACGTTTGGCAGAAGGGGACCAGAAAGTCACTCTCAAAGCATATCCACGGGAATGCCAAACAAGGAAGGAAGACATTTCGTGCGCCCTCATTTTGGAGCATTATTGGGCTAGGCGTATGTTGAGGATCATCGAAAGAGCATCTTCCCAAGTGGGATCAGGGGATCTCCGCAAGACTTGTGAGTGGCATCCAAACCAAAAAGGGAACAGGATTGAGGAGTGTATAGAGTTAAAGAATGCGGCCCGCCGTTTTCTCAATATAGGACTACGAACAGTTGGGGTGACTGCATCATCATTAACTGTGATAAACCGCGGCTTGATATACGAGTCACTGGAGGTCTATATTCTATCGTTTATCATTCACACCTTTCAAGAAAACAATGTTGGAGGTATATTCACAAATGGTTTGAAACGGAGTCTTCACCCCTTTCTACAAGGAAGTGGACATGTTATATTCCCTTTGGTTTGAACTTCTAAATTATTGCCCCTATCACAACACCACAGACCATAGAATTAAAAAATATCTTTCATTCCGCCACGACGTGGAATATCTCATCAGCATAGGAAAGATTCAAGTCGAGTCTGTTCCTCGTGGCTGATTCTATAACAAGAAGAAGAACGACTGAGATGGGGCTACCATTTATCTTAAAAGCTTTTTTGTTGTTATTTTTTCAATTTCCTTCTATTCGTAATGAAGGAATGAATGACAAATACGTATTTCCTTTACTCGAACTATGTAGGGCCTCAATTCTCCCTATCGAATGCGTAGGCAGCCTTTCAAGGCCCGGCCCCTATCCTTTTAAATTTTCATTCTCCCCCTTCCATGATACAAGGAAATGTGAAGCTCAGATCAAGAGACGTCAAAGAAATGCAGCACGAAGACTTTGTCTCAATGTGATCTAACCTTTCTGAGATAGTGTAAAAATAAAACAAGCAAACTCTTTTTCAAAAGATAGTTTCCCTTTAATCGTGTGTTAAGATGTGCTCAAACAAAGAAGTTTTGTGTGTTAGCTGCTCTCTTGTGATATCCTTTATTTCATATTCTAAACTTAAACTGACAAATCTGCCTTTGAGTTTTTTTCCTCCGCAGGTACTTTGAAACTAGTCTGTGTCGATTAAACTGGCTGATCATCCATACTTTAGTAGATCCAAAGGTCCTGCATATTTCTTCCATAACCAAAATTCTGACAAGGGAAAAGCGATAATCAGAGAGAAAAATGAAGAGGACAGTCTTACTAACGTTGTGGTGGCTCAATCCACCATAGCGGATCCGAATGAACTGATTATGCAATTAATGCAACAGATCGTGGAGATGAGAGTGGAAATGCAAAGGAGAAAAGACTTTCTCCCACTAGGTTTTATTGGTAACGTTGTTGATGGGAGACCTCCTCTCTACTTCCCCTATTCAAACATGGATCCAGCTCAGAATCTACCGTAAACTCCTGGTCAAAATCCCTGGATCATTGATTTGACTACCCCAAATCCTCAGTATGCCTTCGCCTCCTACTAGATTTCCCCACCTCCTCAAAATTACCATTCTCAAATATCACTTCATCCTTAAAATACCCACAATCAAACCTCTCCACCACCGCAAAACCAGAATCAGATCAAAAAAACAAAATGCATTCCACCCTTAAACTCCTCACCACCACCAAAACCAAAATACTAATCCCCAAACATATCCGCAAAACTACAAAACCACCCAGAATGCCCTAAGTCCTTCAGTAGCTCCACCCCTACCTAAAAGAACAACTTTCTAGATCCCCATCCCAACTGAGCACGAGGTGCGTGGTTCTGAGCTAGACAATTACGAGGAGCATGAAAGAGAATTGAGGTAAAAGGAAGAGGCGAACATGGATATAAAGGAAGAGAATAGGAAAGCAGTGAAGGAGTTCCAATGCATCCCCAACGTTGCTGGTTTGAACATGAGCACTTATGCATTCATCCGATTCTGGACCTCCCAGAAGGGTTCAAGATTCTAAAATTTGATGCTTTTGAAGGAGTAAGGAATACTTTGGCCCATCTCAGAGCCTACTGCAACCAGCTTATTGGGGTTGATAGAGATGAAGCTTTGCTGATGCGGATCTTTAGCCGAAGTCTATGCGCGGAGGCTCAAGAATGGTTCACTTCCCATGAGACGATACAATGGCCCAGTTGGAATGCCCAGTTGGAATGCCCTGTCCAAGGAGTTTATCGATCGATTTGCTTATAACGTGGAAATCATTCCCAATCGCTACTCCCTAGAAAAGATGAAGCAAAAGTCCACTGAAAGCTACAGAGAGTTTGCATACAGGTGGAGAAAAGAAGCAACTACTGTTCGACTTCTTATTCCTGAAAAGAAATAGTTCAAGTGTTTGTGCGGGTGCAAGAACCCAAATACTATGATCGAATCATATTGCTCGTTGGAGCAAAAGTTGCTGACATAGTCAAGGTTGGAGAGACTATGGAAGATGGTTTAAAAATCAGGAATATTGCCTGTGTTAATGCTTCGCCCGGATCATCGGGTTTGTTGAAGAATAAAAAAGAGGACGTTTCTTCTGCCTGTTATGAAGGGAGGAAGACCCGTAGAAGATCATCATTTTATCAAGGTCGTCCTCGACTCTTACCAGGCTTTCTACATGCAGGCCAATTATCCAAATACTCCTCCTCCTGTCTACCAAAATGCTACCTCCACATAAACAAATGCCCCTCATCCTAGTTACCAAACTCCATCTTCCGTTCACTAAAATTCTCCTCCACTTTACCAAATTTCATCCCCCATTTACCAAAATGTTGCTCCTAACTATGCCAATAAGCAGTCAAACTACAGAGCACCCCCACTAGTATATCAAGTCCAAACTCCAGTTTACCAAAATGCCCCCACAAATTACTAAACTTCATCACCAAATTATCAAAAAAATCCATATCCAAGAAGCCAAACTCCCCGTCCAAATGCCCGAGATTACAAACAGATGCCTCCACCCCAACAAGGAAACTATTATCCCCCTCGACCCAAATTCTAAAAGAAGCTTCCCAAAAACTTTACTGCGCTCGGCGAAATCCGAAAAAAGTTGTATGAGCGACTGGCTGCAGTTAGATACATTCACCTGATGCGGCCTAAGCCAATGAATACTAGTTCCAAATTCTACAGACCCGATCATAGGTGTGTGTAACACTCCAACAGTTTTGGACATAATACTGAGTACTACATAAACCTCAAACACAAGATTCAAGATCTGATCGACCAAGAATTGGGTTTTCTTCATACAGCTGTGCCCAATGTCAACAGTAATCCTTTGTCAAATCATGGAGGCATCAATATGATAGAGACGGATGATGACTGGTGCGTTACAAAAGTTTTAACTTTGATTTCCCATGATTAGTTAGAAATGTTGTGGCCTCGGTGAGCGTTAAAGAGAAAAAGCAGTTTGTGATCCTGACACCCGCAAAGGCTGTTGCCTTGGTGCCATTCGAAGCTCTTTCTAGGACGAAGTTTGTGATTGAAGCCGCTACCTCCCATGGTATGACCCAATCTGGGTGGTGTTATACTCCCGAAGAGTTGGTTTTAGGAGGACAGAAGAAGGATCAAGGGAAAAGGCCGGTAAGCGAGAGCAAAGTAGAGGAATTCTGGAGGAAGATGCAGCCAAAGGATTATTCGATTGTGAAGCATTTGGAGAAAATAGCAACCTAGATTTCTGTGTGGGCCCTGCTGATGAGCTCCCAATTGCATAGATAGGCTTTGATGAAGGCTCTTAATAATACGTATGTGCCCGTAGGCACAAGTAGCGATAATGTGTCGGCTATGATAAACTAAGTTACACGAGAGCATCGAATTAGCTTCTGTGACGAAGATTTACCTTTGAAGGGAGGTTGCACAATGAGATGTTGCATATCACTGTCACATGTGGTGAAAGGGTCATAAACTGTGTCATGGCCCGGTCTCAACATTTGCCCACTGTCGAACCTAAGGAAGTTAAGGTTTGACTTGGGGAAGCTGGAATAAAACAAAGTCAATGTAAGAGCCTTCGACAGAGTACAAAGAGAGACGTTGGGAGTGGTGAATCTGATCATCCAAATGGGTGCAGAAGAAATCAGTGCACAGTTTAAGCTCTTGGACATAGAAACCAACTATAACCTTCTTCTAGGAAGGACTTTCATCCATATGGCTGGAGTTGTGCCTTCTATTCTTCACCATATGCTGAAGCTCATTTGGAAAGACGAAGAACTGGTTATTCACGGTGAAGGGAGTTACTCCGGAAGGTAGATGCCCATTATTGATGAAGTCTCGCGAGGTATCATTTCTACACGGTGGAATTGGTAAATGCCATCGGTGAGGATTTGGCCCCACAGCCTCCTATGCCTATTGTGTAAAACATGATCGCCATTGTAATTCTACAGAATGGGTTTGAACCAGGTTTCGGATTGGGAAGGAATTCCTAAGGGATTATCGAACCTATTCCAGTTCTCGTCAAAGGATATAGATATGGTTTGGGGTACATCCCCACAGATGATATGAAGATGAAGAATAGCAGTGATCAAGCATTGGCTAAGCCGATCCTACATGTATCAACCATTTCTAGTCCGAACGTACGCCAATTGTGATGGACTCAGGAAAGGAATATGCAACCTTTTTGAAGAGACCGATGCTGCTTTAGAAGAAGAGGTCGAGCTAGTTGGTATCCGTGACGGTGAGCCTGGGGAAAAACTACAGAATTGGACTTCCACGCCAATAATGATTCCCCGTTCATCTTGGTAGAAGGACATTGTTTATGCATATTATGAAAATTGGTGGCAGTCTGAAAGAGGCCTGAGACCCACCATTTTGCTTTTCTTTAAATTATTTGAATTTTCAAAATTTCACCGTGATGTTTAAAAAGGCAACATGACACTTTGCTATGGCCAATGTTTGCATTGTTTTTTTTATTTTGAATAAAGCCTCTTTTATTGAAAACTTACATATTTAATTATTTTCTTTAACTTATTTTCCTAACTTTGTCTATTTATGGTTTCAGTAATATTAATTTTAAACCTGCCAATGTCATGTCATGTCACGAGCTAAATGAATAAAATGAGGCAGGTGATGACGAAGGTGAAGAATACGAAGAGGAAAATGAGGTACCAGAAAATGTTTCAGAGGAATTTCTGCAAATTAAAATCAGCATAAGCCAAATTTGAAAGACACTGAAACTGTGAATTTGGGAGACCAAGAGTATGTCAAAGAGGTCAAAATCAGTGTCTACTTGAATGAAGCTCAAAGATCTGATTTATTTGATTACTAATTATATTGATGTGTTTGTTTGGGACGTCAGCTACATGCAAGCGCTGAGTACCAATGTGGTGTCTCACATGTTGCCGATTAACCTAGGATTCAGTCATGTGAAACAAAAGGCTCAGAAGTTCAAGCTTGAGTTAAGTTTGAAGATTAAAGAAGAGATCACCAAACAGATTGAGTCTCGATTAGTGGAAGTGACGAAATACCCAACATAGATGGCCAATGTTATTCCAGTCGCCAAAAAGATGGGAAGATCAAAATTTATGTCAATTACAGAGATCTCCATAAAGCCAGCCCAGAGAGTAATTTTTCATTGCCGCACATTCACATTCTGATCGATAACTGTGCTAAGCATGAATGCAGTCATTTGTGGATTGTTACGGGGATTATCATCATATCCTCATGGATGAGGAGGATGCATAAAAGACAGGTTTTATTACACCTTGGGGTATATAACATTACAGGGTGATTCCCTTTGGTCTCAAAAATGTTGGTGCTACTTACATGAGGGCTATGACAACCATATTTCAAGACATGATTCATAAGGAGATTGAGGTGTATGTGGATGACGTCATAATCAAGTCCTGGGAGAGTTCGAACCACTTGACACATTTAAAGAAGTTCTTTGACCATCTCCGTTGTTTCAAATTGAAGTTAAATCCCGCCAAATGTTCTTTTAGGGTGCCAGCCGACAAGTTGTTGTAATTTGTAGTCAGGAGATGGGGTGTTGATATCGACCCTTCTAAGATTTAGTAAATTCAAGAGTTACATCCTCTGAAGACTAAGAAGGAGGTGATGAGTTTCTTAGGAAGGTTTAACTACATCAGTCGATTCATAGCTCAATCAATTGTGGTGTGCGAGACTATCTTCAAGCTGTTGAAGAAAGACGCTTTGACAAAGTGGACTGAATAGTGTCAGAATGCTTTTGATGCTATCAAGAACTATTTGTCTAATCCATCGGTATTGGTTTCTTCGCGAGAGGGGAGTCCATTGTTGCTGTATTTGTCTGTCTCATATAACTCATTTGGATGCGTACTTGAGCATCATGACGAAATAGGGAAGAACGAGCGAGCCATTTATTATATAAGTAAGAAGTTCAAGCAATATGAGTCTCGTTATACTCTTTTGGAGAGAACATGTTGTGCTTTGACTTGGATCGCTCAGAAGTTGAGACATTATTTGTCTTCTTATATAACATACCTTATTTCAAGTATGGACCCATTGAAGTACATTTTCCAGAAAGAGATGCCTACCGGAAAGTTGACCAAATGGCATACTCTTTTGAGTGAATTTGATATTGTGTATGTGACCGAGAATGCGATAAAAGCATAAGTCTTGGCTGATCAACTTGAAAAAGATCCTGTCGATCAAGAATATGAACTGCTCAAGACTTATTTTCACAATGAAGAAGTATCATTTGTGGGTGAAGATATATTTGAAATATATCCTGACTGGAGATTATTCTATTATGGAGCAGCAAATCACCAAGGATAGAATATCGGAGTGGTCTTAGTATAAGAATCTGGTCAGCACTATCCCGTGGCAGCTAAGTTCCAGTTTAATTGCACGAACAACATGGCTGAATATGAAGCTTGTATCCTCGGTTTGAAAATGGTCATTGACATAAACATCCACAAACTCTTGGTTATTGGAGATTCAGATATATTAATTCATCAGGTTTAGGGAGAATGGGCTGCGAAGAACCCAAAGATTACTCCGTATGTGTAGTATATATAGAAATTGTGCAGAAGATTCTGTAAGATTGAGTTCAGACACTCTCCCAAAACACAGAATGAATTGGCTCATGCTCTTGCCACCATCGCCTCAACGATTAAACATCCGGATACTGATTATATTGATCCTCTGGATATAGAGGTGAAAAAACATCCATTCCATTGTTCACATGTCGAAGCAAAACCAGACGGTTTGCCATGATATTTTGATACAAAGAAGTACTAAGAGACCGAGGGTTATCCTGAAGATTCCACATCCAACTAGAAAAAGTCGATACGCTATATGGCCGTTAACTTCTTTTTGAGTGGAGAAGTCCTTTATAGGAGGACTCCCAATTTAGGTATTCTCAGATGTGTTGATGCTGCAAAAGTTGCGAAGCATAGTGAACAAATACACGCCGGAGTTTATGGTACGCGCATTTATGGACTCACTTTGGAAAGGAAGATCATTCGAGCCGGTTATTTCTGGATGACATGGAGCATGATTGTAAGTTTGTGCAGAAATGTCATAAATGTTAAGTGAATGGTGATTTTATCCGAGTGCCCCCTCACGAACTCACTGCCATGAGTTCATCTTTGCCATTTGTAGCTTGGGGAATGGATATCGTCGGTCCAATAGAGCCAGTCGCTTCCAACAGACACAGATTTATTTTGGTTGTCATTGACTATTTCACCCGGTGTGTGGAAGCAACTTCTTACAAGTCGATGACCAAGAAAGTTGTATCTGATTTTGTTCGCAACAATCTGATATGTAAGTTTGGTACCAGAATCCATCAGTACTGATCATGGTGCATATCTCAATAGTCATTTGATGAGAGATTATGTGACCAATTTAAGATTACTGACCGTAACTCAACCTCCTATCGTCCTCAAATGAATGGAGCTGTAGAGGCCGCCAATAAAAACATCAAGAAGATTTTGAGAAAAATGATCGACAACCACCAGGGTTGGCACGAGATGTTAGCATATGCTTTGTTGGGTTATCAAATGACTGTCACAACGTCGATTACAGCAACTCCATATTTTCTAGTATATGGAACAGAAGCAGTCATACATGTTGAAGTCGAGATACCTTCTTTGAGAATAATCCAAGAAGCAGAATTGAGTAATGCTAAACGGGTTAGCAAGCGGATTGACCAATTGACATTGATTGATGAGAAGAGAATGGTTGCCGTTTTTCATGGTCAACTATATTGACAAAGAATGATTCCTTCTTTCCACAAAAGAGTAAGAGCCAGAATTTTTGAAATTGGTCAATTGGTCCTTAAACACATTTTTCCTCATCAGGATGAGTACAAAGGAAAATTTGCACCTAATTGGCAAGGACCTTACATGGTTCGTGAAGTATTATCTGGAGGTGCCTTGGTCCTGTCGGAGATGGATGGCACCGCATGGCCGAAAACCGATCAACTCTGATGCTGTAAGAGATACTATGTGTGAAGCTTCTGTTTGCACTTCTGTCACTTGTATTGTTCTTTTTGCTTGTATTTGATCTGTTTAAAATTTTATCCCTTTTGTAATGAACTACGTCTGACTTGAATTCTCAAGAATGAGATACGTAGGGGGCAGTTGTCGGCCTCGGTCGGTTTCTTTGTAAAATTTGTTATTGTTATTGACCTTTGAAGGGAACTATATTTGACCTTAATCCTGCCTCAACGGGATACGTAGGCGCCACAAGTTCTCACTCATATTTTTCGTAAGATTTCTATTCCTCTTTACAATTGAAACTGGGGCAGAATTTTTGAGAGAGACTCAAAAATTCTCGAGAAGAAAATTTTTCCTCAACAAGTCGAGAGGAAGTCACTTTGAAGCTTGCAACTGGGACAGAATTTTGAGAGGATCTCAAAAGTTCCTTAATTCACTCACCAACAGTTAGAGATAAGCAAAGACAGTCAACAGGACGGAAATTTTGAGGATGGCCTCAAAATTTCAAGTAGGGTTTAACGACAGTCTAGAGAGGCTTCGAATACTCCTCAGTGAATAATCATATAGATCTCAAATCATCACACGCAAAGAAGTTCGCTAAGCCTGACATGACATGATACTTGGCAGTAACCTTTTTCAAAATACTACTTTTTAAAAATTTATTTTTCTTATTGATTTTTCCATTTGTGTTTTTATTTGTTTTGGAATAAAATATTTTGTCTTATCTATCAGGAGTCGGGAGATAAGAAAATAAACCGGAGATAGCACGAAGAAGCAGACAACTAAAGAAATCGACATAGATCAGTTCATTTTAAAATTTAACAATTTTCTGTGGACGCAGGTATATAGGTTCTTGGAAGTGAGCAATTCCTCCGATCAAGGAGTAGGAAGAAGTCAAAGGGAGAAGAGCTCTCCTGGAATTAACAATTTTTTTGGTGTATGTTGGAAATACTTATATTGGTTGCACTACACCATTTTCAGCCTACAGCAACACCAGGTAAGTGTAGCGTAAACTAGCAAAAAGTGTGGCCTTTGATAAAAGGCTACACTTTTGGACATTCAGCAACACTTTTTAGGGGCTGCCCAAAAGAAGCGTAACCTTTGACATTAGGCAACACTTTTTAAATGGTGCCATCTTTGGCTACACTTATAAAGCGTAGCCAGACGTGCATTAGCAACACCTATTTTTTGTTAGACTACACTTAAAAGCGTTGCCTTTTCAGATTTATTGGTCACACTTAAAAAGTGTTGCCTTTTATTGGTCATCTATTGCAACACTTTCAAAGCGTAACTTTTTATCTACCTATAGCAACACTTACAAAGTGTAACTTCAACATTTATAAGCCTACATGTAACACAAATATATATAAAAATTAGATTGCATCTTTTGATGTTCAAAGTAGATGCCTACTTGTCTTTTGATGTTCAAAGTAGCTGATCTTCCCTTAAGTGTCTAGAATTCCAAATGATTTCAACAACAATGAATAATTGCATTAGGGTTCAAACTTCATAAGAAACAATATAAAATATTTGGTGTTATACAATAACCATGATGCATGCAAACTAACAGACCTAGTAATGAAAAAAGGAATTAATGAGGAGACAAAAACAATTAGATTCTCCTAATAATTATTTGTTTATTTGTTTGTAGTTATGGGAGCATGACTTCTACTAGGATGTCAAAAGTTATGGTTAAAACATGGATATTCTATATAATAAGAAAGAAAATAGACTTTACTGACAGAAATATTTATATATAGAAGCAGCAGTTACAGAAAACATTAACAACAAATCTGCAGATTGCAGATTCCATACCATGCCAATGTTCTATACAAATGCCAAAAAAACAGTGACACAAAAGAAGCAAGACCTTAGCTCAATTTAAACCAAATACATTAACAACAACTAAAGAGAGACAAGTCCAGATTGTAGATTACAGCAACAGCAAAAATTAAAGAAAATTACATTAGTTTCCTTGTGTAGTTAATATGTTCCACACAATCATACAAGGAAACTAAATCTGACATAGCAAATCTACACTTCAACCATACCAAACAAGCAAGATGAATAGTGGTCAAGAGAAACAAAACCTTAGCTCAATTCAAATCAAAGCCACTAACAATAAATTACCAATGATGAAATAGCAAAAACAATATATAAGTCAATAAGCAAGATCAAAGATCTGTTATACATACCCTGTGCAAATACGTTTCTGAGTTCTTAGGAAAATCAGAATTGATAACAACGTTAACTGCTTGAATATCAATTCCTCTAGTAAACAAATCTGTTCCATCAAGAAAGAACACAAAATTAAGAAATTTAACAATTAATCAATTTGAAATTTCAGCTGTAACGGAAAGCGTGACGGACCGTCGTAGCCATGACGGTCCGTCCTGCATGTTCGTCATGAAGATCAGAGAAGTAGCAGAAGAAACTTGCAAGTATGGGACGACGGAGTCCACGACGGCCCGTCATGACCACGACGGATGACCACGACGGCCCGTCATGACCACGACGGCCCGTCATGACCACGGCCCGTCATGACCACGACGGCCTCTCATGACTACGACGGCCCGTCGCGAGGTCCACGGCGGCCCGTCGCGAGGTCCACGACGGCTCGTCGTGACCACGACGTCCCGTCGCGAGGTCCGTCGACCCAGCCGCGTTTTGACAGATTTCCAGCAAATAGAGTTACTATCTATACTTATGGCCAAAACGACTGAATTAGCTAAAGTTACTATCTATACTTGAAAATGCACTAGACAAACCAAGCTTAAGGTGATCAAACTATGAACTCAGGAAGACAAAAAAACTGTTTATCAATGTAAAGTTTGCAGTAAAAGATTAGATAAACAATTATGGGCTCTATGGCTACAAGAGACCAATTTGATCAGGGTGAAGTATAAAATTGAGTTACCAAAATGCTTAATGTAATACCAATATCAAACATTTGACTTCACGTGAAGTTAGAAAAATGACCTTCCTCCCACTGCAAAATAAGTGATGCATATGGTTCAGTAATTGGCATGTGAACTGGGAGATCTGGAAACAAGCGATGGAGAGCATACGCTGCAACTCTGTTTTGTGCATCCTGAGCAAATCACAGTTCAAAAAAGAAGAGAACCATGTTTTAGAATCAAATCTCAAAACAAAAATCATAGCAAACTAAAAAAAAGTTAACAAGTGTTTTTAAAACAGAACTCTGCAAATTCCAGTAAATTAATAAGATCTCTGGTTCCCATAAAAACCAAGCTTACGTATGCCCATTTATACGTAATACAACTATAAACTAAACTCCCAAAATCAACAAAATTCGTCTCAACAACACAAGAACATAAAAACCCTAACATCAATTTTTGACTGACATACAAGCATATAAAAATCTTAAAGCTATAATTTAGACTTTTGAAGGTAAAATCTCTTACCTGATAAACTATATTCCAACAACCTAAAGCTTTAAGACATGAGGCAAGTTGATTTGTGAAGCATTTTCTTTCAAATTTCAAAAGGAAATCTGATGGAATAGCAGCTTACCCAGAAAACTTTGAAGAAAATCGTCTTCTTCAGCTCTCCAATCTTGAACAATGAAGCTCTGAGAGGAAAATCATCTTCTTCAGTTCGTCTTCAGAGAAATCGCACTGATCTTCGATTCTTCGGCTAAAAATGGTAATCTTCAGCTGAAGTTTGACAGAAATGTGACGAAAATTGATTTATTTCGTTCTTCGATACTCTTCTTCAGTTCTTGCAAATGGGTTCTTCATTTCTGGATGGAAACGTATTCTTCAGCTGAAAGTGAAAGCTTCAGCTGAATTTTTAGGAATGTTGCCCTTTTTATTTTTTTAATGTTTTATTCTTTTTAATATTTCTTTAACGTTTTATTTTTTTGGCCAAATAAAAATGGGAGGGAGATCAAATTTTAATGTTAAAATGTTGGAGGGAATATAAAATTTTGGAGAAAATACTAAGGCCACATTTTTAATGTGTTGTATTAACAATTATAAAAATAACACACTTTAAAAGTGTGGCCATTTATGTAAATAGTTGTTGCCAACTATAACAACACTTATGAAGTGTAGGTTATCCCATTAAAGAGCACACTTTAGAAGTGTTGCTAATATTAGTGTAGCTAAAAGTCAAAATTTTTTGTTACACTTTAAAAGCGTTCCCAAAAGTATTTTAGACAACATTTCATAAGCGTTGTCCAGACTTAGTGTTGCCGTAGACCTAAAATGGTGTAGTGTTGTATCCAAGACTTGAGAACCTGAACAACATTTTTAATTGAATTCCCAACAACATGAAGTCTATAATGAATATATAACTGTGTTAAAAGATTAATCAAATAAAATCTCGAGAAAGACGTGTTAAAGCTTTTTGCCAAAGACCTCATTCACATCATATTATCAGACATGATAGTATTACTATCGGAGGGTCATTATATTTGTATTGTCGATTAGGATGATACAGTACCGGAGGATCATTTTATTTGTATTGACAATCGAGATGATATCACTATCCAGAAAGCACCCAGAAGATCATTATGTGGCTCAATTGATGAACTATCTTCATGTGGTACCAAAGACATTTTTTCCTCGCGGAAAATGTCATGCATCGCAAGAAGATATTCATGCATCACGGGAAGATATTCATGCCCCGCAGAAAATCAGGCATCACGGGAAGATATTCATGCCCAGTAGAAAATCAGGCATCGTGGGAAGATAGTCATGCCCCACATAAATGTCATGCCTCATAGAAGATCAAACATCGCAGAAACCATGCATAGCGAGTTAATATCCATCCATGGCGGAAAATCATGCATCGCGAGTTAATATTCACGCATCGCGAAAAATCATGCATCGCAACTTGATATTCATGCATCGAGAAGATATTCAGGCATCGCGAGAAAATGTTCATGCCCCGCAAAAAATCACACATCGCGAGAAGACATTCACACCTCGCAGAAAATCATGCATTCTTAGAAGATATTCATACCTCGCAAAAATCATGCATCGCGAGAAGATATTCATGCCTCGCAGAAATCATGCATCGCGAGAAGATATTCATGCTTCGCAGAAAATCATGCATTGCGAAAAATCATGCATCGCGAGTTAATATTCATCCATCGCAGAAAATCACGCATCATGAGTTAATATTCATGCATTGCAAGAAAATTTCATGCATCGCGAAAAGTCATTCATTGTGGAGAAGATGTCATACATTGTGGAAAGTCATGCATTGCAGAGAAGTAGTCATACATTGCAAGAAAAATTCATGCATCGCGGAAAAATCATGCATTACGGAGAAGAAGTCATGCATTGTTAGAGAAGAAATTCATGCATCACGAAAAAGAGGTCATGCATAACGAGAGCAAGAAATCGTGCATCCTAAGAAAAATAGTTATTAATCAACATCAATGGAATTTCCTTTTTTTGATAACATCAAACACCAAGAGAATTTTTGAATACGACATCAAGATAAATATCCATACTACATCAGCTTTTATTTATTTTCACATTAAATTAAGAGTACAATGAAGATTATATTGCAAACATACGACATAGGATGAATTTGCTTTATGTCAAACCAATCAAGTTGAAGTCAAACATTGAAGAAGAGCAATTGAGTGTCAACAAGGTAAAACACACTATCTCCCATTTTGAATTGCATTTTTATGCTAGTGAGTTTATATCAGCATGTGCCGAGGTCATCCGGGAGGATGAATTCTTCAAAAATGAACCACAAGTGCGAAAAACATCAAGAAGGATGCAGCACAACGTGGAACTTTTTTTTAGCAGCGATCTGGGACATAGTCCAAGGAGGAGTGTCAAACTCTTAGGACGCGAGCAGAGGAGCACCTTCCACCACAATCAAACCACACCCCCATTAGAAGGCATGTGGGTTTTTCCTTAGGTTTTGTTAGTTTCGGTCTCACATCTAAAACTTTGGTCTCTACCCGAAGTAAGTTTTTGTCACGACCCAAAAATGGGCGTGATGGCACTCGTCTTATCCCACCAAGACAAGTCAGCCTAAAACTCAACCATTACAATAAAGTGCGGAAATAAAATATAAGTAACTTAATAAAACCCCCAAAACTTGGTAGTCACGTGTACAAGCCTCTAAAGTATTACAATTGACTCAGAAGAAAAACTCAAGTCTCAAATGAACTTGTTTCTAGAATAGAACAAGATTATAATTAAGGAGAAGAAAGTCTGTTCAGATGGAAATTTCAAATAACTTTAACTCTTCAATACACCATAATTTTTCTCCTTTTTGCTAACTCACTTACCAATCTTATATTTTTTTGGCCAACAATATGGGAAACCTTAGGTATAACAATCAAAAGTAACCAAATGTACTACTCAAATTTTAAGTCCTTCTAAATGCTTCATACTCAATATGAACGATCATTTCTTACCTTACCAATTCATACCTTGACTAGATACACTATCACAAATCTAAACTCACCATGTAAACTTCAAGTTTTGATCTCAACCATGTAACACAATCCCATTATCTTACAACATTAGCTCATACCTAAAAAAAAATTACTTAACGTATTTTAGCTTATCATTGATCGCCTCTTCATTGACCCTACCATCTCTTTTTCTAAAAATCTTATCATACTCCTTACCAACTTAAAACCACAAAAGAACTAATCATCATACTCGAGTTGAACGTCCGTACACTCTTTTCTCAAGTTTTATCCAATAGTTTATTTTTGTAAATCAATCTATTAATCTTGTGACACTATATTATATCATAATCTGGAAGAAACAAGTAAAATCACTTGTCTCTGAACCCAATTCTCCAAATTCCTCTGAACATACATCCTTAATCCTTGCAAACAAAGTAAAATAGCCTAATTTTATCCTCGCTCAAAAAGTTAAACTATATACCACTAATGCTTTTCATTATAGATCTAGCTCCTTTCAATTTTATTCGATGACATCCCAACTCCTTATAAAAATTACCATAAAACCACACTACTTATGAAATAGAAACAGCCATAACCTTAGATACTCAAAATTCATCATTACCATAAAAAATTGTTTTAACAAACACCCGTATCATATAGTTGCACTTCAATCATAATGCGTCATAAAATCTCATAATCATCCTGCTTAGTTCGTCATTTCCCTCACTACAAATTTAGCCTCGTCATTAACATGACAATGCAAACCTAGCTATGCCAACCATCCAAGGTACTTACTCAATTTATATGTACTTTCTTACTAAAATTCTCAATTACATTCACACAAGTATACTTTTTGAGACTTCCTTTAATTATAAGCTTATCATCCATATGTCCACTTCCATGGAGTTTACTACGATGAAATCAACACTCATTTACAATCCACAATAGACATTTCACAACCTGAACATATCCATATCATACCAAAGATCACCCACTAAAAGCTTCCTTATGAATAATGCTTAACACATCCACTCGTACTAACAAGCTAGTTGGTATCTCGAATATGAATTCAACACCAAATCTTATCATATGAGTATGTAATACAATAGATAACTCCTTAAGTAGTTAGTATTTGCACTTAACAATTAACATGCCAACTTTCAAAGTTTCGAAACTTCAAGCCTAGGGTTAAGTCTTCATTCCTTCAAATATGATCACACATTCGTTTCATAAGTATATCATTTCCACCTTAATACCAGATCTAACATCAAATCAATACACGACATGCCAATGATTCACAAAAGGAACTACGCACGAGTCATCACATAAATGAGAGGGAATGGAGTGAAGCGATAAGAATCAAAATGGGACCAAGTACGCATAATAGAGATCCAAGAAGTGAAGATATTTCCTAAAAGACACTATAGCCTCTCGAAGATAGGTACAGATGTCTCCGTACCGATCATCAAGACTCTATTTAGACTCGACTTGTACACATGTGAGGCCTATGAACGTGGGGCTCTGATACCATTTTGTCACGACCCAAAAATGGACGTGATGGCATTTGTCTTATCCCACCTAGACAAGTCAGCCTAAAACTCAACTTATTACAATAAAATGCGGAAAATTTATTATCGACTTACATTATACCCCAAAACCTGGTTGTCACATGTACAAACCTCTAAAGTATTACAATTGATTCAAAAGAAAAACTCAAGTCTCAAATGAACTTGTTTCTAGAATAGAACAAGATCATAATTATGGAGAAGAAAGTCTGCTGAGATGGAAACAGCTACCTCACAAATCTCTAAGAAGCCTCGTAAAAGAATAGAATGACAAGTACAACAAAAACCAGGCTCATAACCTACAAAAAATTTGTAGTAGCAAGGGGTGAGTACAAACCACACGGTACTCAGCAAGTAAACCTGTAAACAAAAGCGAAGGGGATGAAATACGGGTATTCCTACCACCCCCAACCGAACCTCCACAACTACAACCTGCATAAGCATCAGCCCAACCTAACAGCTCACGGTTTACATAGCACGTAACTAAAAAAACAACACTTAGACAAATTACATATCCTCCATAACAACACTTTAACAATGTAGATATCCCCAACAACAACACTTCAACAAATTACATGTCCTCAACAACAGTTCAACAAATTACACATCCTCTATAATAATACTTCAACAAACTACATATCCTCAACAACAACGCTTTACATATCCTCAATAACAAGCTTAGTATTCAACAATCACAAGTTCCGCAGAAAGGCAATCATAAGATCAGTAAAACACAATATCAAGTTAATTAATGATAAGTATGTGCAATGCAATGGAATGCAATGTCAAGTATAATGATGTATGTCTGACCTAGTGATACACACCCGCTGTCTCTCAATTCGGGACCCATGGGGGACATATCTGTCCATGCATCTGTCGCAGCGCACGACACGACCCTCCATAATAGTAACCATCACGGCGTGCGATACGTCCCTCGAAATATAGTATCCATCGCGGCGTGCGATACGTCCCTCTAAATGGTACATCCTCTTTAAGTTCTCATTCTTTCTCAATGCACATAACACTTTTCAAAACCATGTGTCAAAATAATGCAAATGACATGTTCACAGAAATAAAGCGGATATCACCATTTTCATAACATTGCACAATTTACAACATCAACAATGATTCAACAAGCCTTTCAAATCATTCGATATTATCAACACATCACAAACAACCCATTATTGACATTGCCTTTTATTACCCTTTGTTTTCATCATTTGAATTTATCAATGTGGAAGTCAAGCCATCACCAAGTCCCATTACTCCCAAACATATACCACATATACCACAAGGAAATACACACATTCCATACACTTAACAAGAGTTGGTATATTCACTTGTTTCAAGAGTAAGAACTTGATTATAAATGTGGACTCTAGGGGTTTTATGTGATTTTTGGAGTACGAGGTAGAAGTAGATCAATGTTGTATTGTCTATAGTAATATAGTGTTGTTAGTCTTAAAATCTTATTGTTATTATTTATTTGAATAGATTTCTTTGAGTTGGAAGTTCAACGAATAGGGAAGGCTCAAGTTTCGGAGTAAATTCTTATTTGATTCAGGCAAGTGAATTTCTAAACTCTTGTTAAGCGTATGGAATGCGTGTATTTCCTTGTGCTATATGTGGTATATGTTTGGGAGTAATGGGACTTGGTGATGGGTTGACTTCCACATTGATAAATTCTAATGATGAAAACAAAAGGTAATAAAAGGAAATGTCAATAATGGGTTGTGTGTGATGTGTTGATAATATCGAATGATTTGAAAGTCTTGTTGAATCATTGTTGATGTTGTAAATTGTGCAATGTTATTAAAATGGTGATATCCTCTTTATTTCTGTGAACATGTCATTTGCATTATTTTGACACATGGTTGTGAAAAGTGTTATGTGCATTGCGAAAGAATGCGAACTTAAAGAGGATGAACCATTTCGAGGGACGTATCGCGCGCCGCGATGGATAGTATATTTCGAGGGACGTATCGCGCGCCGAGATGGTTACTATTATCGAGAGTCGTGTCGTGCGCCGCGACAGATGCATGGACAGATATGTCCCCCATGGGTCCCGAACTGAGAGACAGCGGGTGTGTATCACTAGGTCAGACATACATCATTATACTTGACATTGCATTCCATTGCATTGCACATACTTATCATTAATTAACTTGATATTGTGTTTTACTGATCTTATGATTGCCTTTCTGCAGAACTTGTGATTGTTGAATACTAAGCTTGTTATTGAGGATATCTAAAGCGTTGTTGTTGAGGATATGTAGTTTGTTGAAGTATTATTATAGAGGATGTGTAATTTGTTGAACTGTTGTTGAGGACATGTAATTTGTTGAAGTGTTGTTGTTGGGGATATGTACTTTGTTAAAGTGTTGTTGTGGAGGATATGTAATTTGTCTAAGTGTTGTTTTTTTGAGTTACGTGCTATGTATTGAGTTACGTGCTATGTAAACTGTGAGCTGTTAGGTTGGGCTGATGTTTATGCAGGTTGTAGTTGTGGAGGTTCGGTTGGGGGTGGTAGGAGTACCCGTATTTCATCCCCTTAGATTGTGTTTAGAGGTTTACTTGCTGAGTACCGTGTTGTTTGGTACTCACCCCTTGCTACTAGAAATTTTTTTGTAGGTTATGAGCATGGATTTTTGTTGTACTTGTAATTCTCTTCTTTTCCGAGGCTTCTTGGAGATTTGTGAGGTAGTTGTTTCCATCTCAGCGGATTTTCTTCTCCATAATTATGATATTGTTCTATTCCAGAAACAAGTTCATTTGAGACTTGAGTTTTTCTTTTGAATCAATTGTAATACTTTAGAGGTTGTACACGTGACAACCAGGTTTTGGGGTATAATGTAAGTCGATAATAAATTTTCCGCATTTTTATTGTAATAAGTTGATTTTAGGCTGACTTGTCTTGGTGGGAAAAGACAAGTGCCATCACGTCCATTTTTGGGTCGTGACAGTTTTCAATCTAAGTGACGACGCACCAAGAGCTTTGGAAATTATGTCCGTGTTAGTTCTTAATTATGGGTGTGAAGTGCATCACATTCAAGGCTAAGAGGTTACAAGGTTCCTTTTCATACTCAACTTAATTTGTCACTTGCCCAGGACTAAAAGTTATCTAGTATAATAAATTTCCTTTTCAACCAATCAAGTTAAACTACAAACAGCCTGATCCCTATGGTTTAAGGATATGTAGGCGGGCTTAATATCGAAAACTAGACTGTATTCCAACATTCTCTCTTAAATCTTATTCGCAAGTATTCTGGTCCCTCCATTATTCGGTGTGGAGATGACTTTGAATTCTCTCGAAATTGTGCATTAAATCAAGCTTATCGAACTACAGGTGGCCTAAATTCTCATATAGCCTTAGATATGTAGGTTACCCATTCCCAGGGTTCCTCCATAACTTCTAAAGTTCATACCATATCCCTTCCTAAAGATAAAGGTGTGGTCGATCAAAATTGGATTGGTCAATTTCATTCTCCTCGAATTTCTTGAATCAATCCGAATAAAACGAGACACAGTTGTTGAAACCCAATTTGACCCTCCCCAATAGGAATTAATTCACAATCTTCTTAATTCCAAACAATTTAATATAATTGATTTTTTACAACCCAAATACTTTTCAAAGTTATTTTAGGTGAGTTGGGTGATTTTAGTAATTTATAAATAATACTTATATTTCATGTATTTATATATGTGATTTGTATATTTTATGAATATTTAAAGTCATGTCCAAAGGTTTCTCTTACATTTTTAGACAAATATTTCATTAATGTTATAGTTTGAAGTCAAATTAAGTAGTTATATTCAAATTAATCATTTTGTAACTAAATTAAATATTTTACTTCGTTCGGATTGAGACGCTTATCAATTAATTTTATATTAATTTGCTTTATTCAATCATTAGCGAGACCACTAATTAAACCTTTTGAATAAAATATTAATTCGATTTAACTATGTTGGAGTTGTAAATCATTTCCCTCGATTGAAATTCTTACTCCTGCAACCAAATTGCAATACTCTATCTTGGGTCATTTATGCAATTGCCACAGGCCCAATTCTCACAACAATATCCTATTTGCAGCCCACCCCTTTCTGAAATTCTTATACCCCAAACACTCTCCAACTCCAGAAAACTGATCCAAGTCCATTTCAGATACATAAACACTAATCTCCTGGCAATTCCAGCCCTCCTCCCAACGTTTTATTCAACATTAGTGCCCCTACCCAACTCCTGCAAGAGCGAATTCCAGTGAGACAACAGAAACCAGCCCAAATTCGCTACCCGGCGAACTTCTCTAATACCTCTAATCCAACCAGCGTTCCTTTCCCACTTTAGTGAAGAGACGCGCCAGCAAAAGGAAGAATCCCAGCAAAACGTGTAAATACAAGAGCAATTCCAATAGCGATGCAGCAGCAAAAGCGCTTCACGCGAAAATCAGGCATGGAGAGCAATAGGAATGCAGAGGCCAGCACCATGAGTTTTGTTTTCTTCCTCCCGTCGCTCTCAAGTCGTACCATCGCAGAAGAACTCGAGTCACGCATTTTCATCCTCCCCACATGAGATCGCGCCACGTTAAGGGTCAAGGACGAAGGATCGATCAAGAGCGTCCATCCCTCTTTCGTCTTAAGATATAGAATAAAAATTTCAGAAAAAGGGTGTTAGCCTAGAACGGGTGAAATTTTTACGTTTGAATTTTTTAATTGGGACTTGGAATTGGATTTGGATATGTTTTCCTCCCTTTTCCCGAACCCTAATTCTCTCTATATAAGATTTCTTCTTCATCATAATAAGAGAGGATTTTTTTGGAGGCGACAGAGTTCTCGGTCAAAAAAACAGAGAGAAAACATTATTTAGTCTTTGGGTATCTCGAGTCGTTACGATTTGTTAGAGTTTGTCGAATTTAGACAAAAAGAAAAGATTAGTCTTGCTAGTGGTGGAATCGTCTTCATAGCTAGCTAGCTCCTGTGTTAGTTTGCTGTCGATAAAGAGGTGAATTCCTCTTTGCTTGTTGCTTTAGTTAATAATTTCCTCTTTGATTTTTTTCATGTTTTTAGCAAAAGTAACGTTGAAGTTTAAATGTTAGAATGACGAATTTTGTTTCTTCTCTCTTCCTAATGATTGTTAAATCGTTTCTTTGATGTGAATTTAGCTGACGGTTATTTCTTTTATTGATTGTGTGAATGTTGTTGTTTGTTTAAATTGAATGTCATCCCAGTTATTTGCTTTGATTTCTTTATTTTCGCATCTTTCTATTTCGTCTTGAGTCAAATTACCTCTCTTTCATGTTGAAATTTTAGATTATGTTTTTTTATTTGTGTTTGTTTAAACGTTGTTATTCATATACAATAAGTAAAGCCTCATATATATAATGTTGAATCATAGATTGATTATTATTCATTCGTTTTATGTATAGTCCACATGTTGTTTCTTAGTCATGTGCACCCAAAAATATTAGAAGGATGAAATGATAATAGCTAGTATCATTGGCGATGTGTATTAATAAGATTTAAATTTGATCTCCTATGGGTTGTTTCCATTCGATATCTCACCTGTTCAAATATTGATGACCTTGCGTGTTTTCTTTGATTTCATATATGCTTCTAAGTCTTAAGCCATAAAATCGTGAGACTTTGAGCTTGTCCGTCTCTGTTAAAAATTCTAAGTTGTAATTCTTTCTTAAAAGAATATCTTCATTTTTAGTTATAGAAAGAATTTAAATTTGATAAGGTGGAAAATGTTTGTTGCTTGTACTTTTGTCAGTTGTTATTACATAGTCTTAAATACAGTAGCTCTACTTAGTTGCTCATTTCTCTCATATCAAATTCTTAGGTCAATCATTTGAAAAAAAAGATATTTCATATACTAATTTTCTCTCTTTTATTTGTTGTGAACCCATCCGAGTCCATGTTGGACTCAACTTCTGCATTTCTCCGAGTGGGTTTCCTCCCGAGCCTACCCTCATCCCTGTCCCGAAAGAGGGGGCTAAAATACAAAGCTTATGAATAAAGTACAGGTTTTGGAAGCCTAAAAAAAGAGGTTGTATAGTTGTTGGATACAACAATATACATTGGTATACAACAATTGTATACACGAAATATAGGTCTACAAATTAATACAAGTGATTGGGGAGCCAAATTAGGATTTATATGTTGAGTATACGGCCCAATATACAGGGAAAGAAACAAAAATACAACCCATATACGACAGTATACAATCCGTGCATACGCGGATTTTTCAAGGAAAATAGGCCCAAAAGCCTTAACAATTTCCAGCAGTTATTTTGGTGAAATTGGGCACAAATCCATATTTTGGATAAAATTTTTAGATTTAGGACAGGTTCAAGACTTGGTAATTTGGACCAAAGGCCCAAATTTGACACTTCTATCCTTACTCTTTATTTATTATTGTAGCCACTAACATATTAATTGATTTTTATTCTAATTTAATTAATTCCTGTTGATAACCATTTATGTGTTCTTTATAGATATTCGAATTTATATATATATTTTTACCTAGTTTTATTTTATTACTATTCATTAATCTTGTTAACACTTAATTTTATCCCTTTAGTTTGATCCCCTTAGTTTATTTTCACCTTTAAGTAGCTAAAAATAAACATAATAAAAATAAGGAAATAAAAATAAAATATTTTTGAATTTTTTTAATTGGTTAAACTTTTGAAATTTTTTTGGAAGTCTTTTAGTTAAATCGTCGGTCAACCGCGAGTTAGCGGGCATCCCGAGGGACTAACACCTTATCGTAATGTACATTTTAACTTCGAACCCCTTTTCAACTGATGTATATCTATTTTAAATCTTTTGAAAAATAATTTTAGTTTTTTATTGATTTTTGCAAAAATCAAGTGTTGACTCTGTTAATTAGGAAAATTGATTTCTCTTAAACCACAAGATTTCTCTTAAACAATATGATTTATTAATTTCTCAAAACCTAGTCATTTTTTCTTTTACCAATTTTTTTTCATAAAACAGTCGACAATCATCCAAATAGAATCGTGTTGCCTTCGCGATCTAGGCAAGTCTATGATGAAGTCCATATTGGTCATCTCCCTCTTTCATTACCAAAGCTCTATATTTTGAATTAAACCTCTAGGTCTTTGGTGTTCTACATTCACTTGCTGAAAATTTAAACTTTTGGAAACAAATTCAGCAATATCTTTCTTCATGCCTTAATATACCTCTCAAATCACGGTACATTTTTGTGGAACCCGGATGAATGGAATATCTGGAGCTACGAGACTCATCCAAGATCCTCTCTTGAAGTCCATCCACCTAGGCACACATAATTTGCCTTGGTATTCAGCAAACTATCTCCCCCTTGTTTGAAAGCCAAATACTCTTTGTCTATAAACACTTACCTTAAAATCAAGCAGAATAGGGTCTTGGTCTTGCTTTTCTTTCACTTCTCTCACCAAGGATGATTTAGCCTTGTTGGTTACCACTATGCCTCCTTCTCTTGAGTCCATAAGTCTGACTCCCAAACGTGCAAGTCTGTGCACATATATTGCTAACTCCCTCTTTTCTTCTTCGACATGGTAAGTACTTCCCATGGACAACCTGCTTAAGGCATCAACAACCACATTAGCCTTACCTGGGTGGTAAAGAATACTCATGTATTAATATTGAGCAATTGCAACCACCTTTTTTGTTTGATGTTGAGCTCTTTCTAAGTGAATACATATTGGAGGCTCTTGTGGTTAGTTAATATATCCACATGAAGACCATATAAATAATGACTTCATAGCTTCAATGCAAACACTACTGGAGCCAATTCTAAGTCAAGAGTTGGATAATTCTTCTTATGAACCTTCAATTGTCCGGAAGCATATGCTATGACCTTGCCATTCTGCATAAACACACAGCCCAATACAACTCTTGATGCATCACAATACACCACAAAGCCTTGATTACCCTCTGGTAAGGTAAAAATTGGAGCGATAGTCAATCTCTTTTTCAACTCTTGAATGCTTTTCTCAAAAGATTCATACCATTGTAATCTTGCTGTCTTTTGAGTTATCTTGATCAATGGAGAAGAGATAGATGAGAATTCTTCAACAAATCTCCTATAATATCAAACTAAACCCAAAAAACTCCTTATATCTATCGGAGATGTGGGTCTAGGCCAACTATGAACTGATTCTATCTTCTTAGTGTCAAATACCGTCACCAGAAATAATGTAGCCTAAGAATGCCAAAGACTTAAGCCAAAACTGGCAGTTGGAGAACTTGGCATACAACTCTTTTTCTCTCAGAGTCTGAAGAACAACCCTTAGGTGACTAGCATGATCTTCTTCATTCATTCAATTATATCATCAATGAAGATGCTGACAAACAGATCTAAATAAGGTTTGAAAACTATGTTCAAATGATCCATGAACGCTGCAGGTGCGTTAGTCAAATCAAAGGACATAACTAGAAATTCATAATGCTCATACATTGTTCTAAAAGCTGTCTTGGGAATATCACATTCCCTAACCTTCCTCTGATGATAGCCTGATCTGAGGTCAATCTTGGAAAATCAATAAGCACCTTGAAGTTGATCGAAGATATCATCTATCCTTGGAAGAGGATATTCATTCTTTATTGTCACCATATTTAGCTGACTGTATTCTATACACATCCTAAGGGACGCATCCTTCTTCCTAGCAAACAATACTGGAGCGCCCTAAGGTGAGATACTTGGACAAATAGAGCCTTTATCTAACATGTCTTTCAACTGATCCTTTAGTTCTTTTAACTCTGCTGGTGCCATTCTGTATGGCAGAATAGAGATAGGACGAGTATTTGGTATGACATCTATGCCGAAGTCTATCTCTCTTTCAGGAGGGACTCCGGGTATATCATCAAGAAAGACTTTCGAGAAATCACTGACTATAGAAACTGACTGAAGGGAATGTACCTAATCACTTGAGTCATTAACTCAGACTAAGTGATAGATACATCCCTTAGAAACTAACTTCCTCGACTTAAGGTACAAAAGAAAATGACCCTTAGGCACCGCTGAACTACTAGCCCTCTCTATGACTGGATCATTTGGAATATGGATGCATAACAGGCATGGATCCAATTCATACCTAGAATGACATCAAAATCTACAATGTCTAACTCTATTAAATGAGCCATGGTACTCTTGTGAATGATGAAAATAGGATAATCACGATAGATTCTTTCCGCTAGAATAGACTCCCCAGCAAGTGTAGAGACTTAGAAAGATTCACAGAGCTTTTTAGGATCTCAAACTGATTTGCAACATAAGGAGTTACAAAGGATAAACTTGCTCCTAGGTCTAATAAAACATGAAAATCAAAAGTAAAGAATTTGATCATATCGATGAGAACATCAGGAGAGTTGTTTTTCTCTTGGCGGGTAGTGATTTCATACAGGGGATTTTCCCCTACGCTAGTACAAGAAGAAGTTCCTCTAGGTGCAACCATGTTTGGCGGAGCATTGATGAAATTTGGATCTATGGCCTGGATAATCACCACCTTGCTTATTATTAGGGTATTCTCACACGAAGTGACCCTCTTGACCACACATTAAACAACTTGTATGGACATAACGACATTTTCCAGGGTGGATTCTACCTGATCTACCACACGTAGAACTTCCACCACCTCTTTGTCCCATACTACCATTAGATTGGGCCGGTCTAGCCTTGAGTGCATTGAATTATGAACGCCATAATCACCTCGGTTTCTGGCAACAGGTGCACTAGTAGATGATGGTGCATGCTCCCTTGATTTCTTGAATTGTGGTCGGCTCGAACCACCTTTCTATTGACCATACTTATTCCCAGTCTTCGCCTTCTTGTTTTGGTACTCATCTCTATCCTTCACCCTTTGTTATTCAATTTATTGAACGTATACCATCAACCTAAATATATCCATGTCACCTATCAACATAGAAGCTCTATCTTCCTTGCTTGAAGAACGACCCAACCTGCAACAAACAGAATCATTTACTCCTCATATCTTTCACCATCTACGGAGCATAGCAAGATAGTTGGCTGAACTTCAACCCATATTCATGAACACTCATGGAGTTCTATTTCACAGTAAGGAACTCCCTCACCTTGCTTCCTTTAGTTCACGAGGAAAGAACTTCACCAATAAGGCTTCCTCAAAGCAAGCCCAACTTGAATGTGGTGCATCATAAGACCTACCATCCTTCCATTGGTTGAACCATGATATGGACACAACTTTCAATTGGTAGACAACCAATTCAACCCTCTCAGCATCGGCCACATGCATTACCTCACACACCTTCTTCAACACCTCTGTGAAGTTCTCTAGATCTTAAGTAGTGTGTGATCCGATAAAACTAGGGGGATTCATCCTAAGGATCTCACGAATCCTCAAAGTATCCACCCTTTGATGTCGAGCTCCTCTATGCTGCCCGACATGATTGGTACCAACCTGACTTAATATCCGGATATCTTTGCAAAATTCAGCATTAGTAACCTCTCCTTGAGTTTGTGCCTCTGGTGCATTTGGAACCTCTTGTTCCTAAATATTCATTCGTGGACGACCCTTGACTGCACTTCTTGGAGGCATGAAAATATGAAAATATGTATAAGCACGAAATAGAGAGATACTTTTAGAGATAAACTCTTCGCACGAAATAATATGAAACAAGTGAAACATTCCTAAAAGTCACAACTTCATAATCATGGAGGTGGCGCACTTCACACCAATGACTAAGACTCTACATACACGATTTCATAGATTCCCTTGGACTCTTGAACTCTGTGCTCTGATACCAAGTTTTTCACGCCCCGAGCCTACACCCTAGGCGGGACCGACACTAGAAGACCATTGATGGCCCTCAAATGAACCCTTGGCCTGTATACTTACATCAGGGAAAGACAAATGCTCAACATTGACGCGAGTAACACATACTAAAAGGGAAATACGTCATGTCATAACTTTGGCCAAAATTACACTTAAGTCTTAATAACTGAAAACAACTCCAAACTGAAATGCTTTAGTCTACAAAGCCTCTAAACTGTCTAGAGAGGGATGTTGGGACATACCCCACAATTTCCTAATAATTAAGATTATATAGAAATGAAAATGATTTCCTCCAGAATGTAAGGAGGCTCACCATAAACTCTGAAGATCATTCTGTAATCAACAAAGCAATGCGTGCTGATCCTGGGTACCTTCGTCTGCATCATGAAATGATGCAGGCCAACTTACATCAGTACATTGAATGTACGAGTAAGCGAGTTGCAGAGCTAATAACAAGTTAAGCTTAATATATATATATATATATATATATATATATAT
>NC_028638.1:23491408-23533141 GCF_001406875.1 Solanum pennellii
TATATATATATATATATATATAGATATAAAGCTCATAAGACAGTGAAAACAACATAATTCGTTACAGTAAATGCAATAACAAACTCAACTTTACTTATATAAGAAAGTAATATCGCCTTTGTGGGAGTTTCTATAACAGACAACCATCACTATGAGCCTAAGTGATGATACAACGCCTTACCTCATGTTGCAAGAGGACTATCCTACACCTCGGTATATGACCTTCTCAACTTAGTGGATTCACTAAATCTCTTTATGTGATCATCTAAAAAGTATGACTCGTCAATTCCCATTTTGGTACATTGTTTATATGGAGACTTGAGTTAATATGAACTCTCATCTCTACATCGGTGCTTAATAGTACTCCCAAAAATGTACTTTAACTCATAGTTTTAATAAAACTTCCTTCCTTTAAGTTGAGATAATTTAGTGAACCCATTATCTTTAAAAAGCTTCTTTTGGAATCAATATTCCATTTGTAGTTCAAAACAATTTTGGAACTTCTAGTTCCTTTCTTTACTCAATTGTGAAACATTTGTAAAAATCAAGGGAATACTTATTTCCCTTATATATTTTTGAGAAATGAACTCATCTCTATCTCTTTATTTAAGTTGAAACATTAACTTTAAGGGAGCACTTAGTTCCCTTATAGCATTTGAGAAATGAACTCAACTCTCGCTCTTTACTTAACTTGAAACTTAACTTTTAGGGAATACTTAGTTATCTTATAGAATTTTAGAATTTAACTCAACTCTTTACTCTTTCTTGACTTGAACTTTAAGTCATTAAAACAAAGTGAATACATTTGTGAAAGACTTTACTTTGAGTTGATTTTTAACTTCTAGACTTGGATGTAAACTTCTTTGACTTTGATATTAACTTTCCTTGAATTGAATTATGGATTATAGTATCATGATCTCAAGTTTATGGATGATTTCGTTATATTTAGATGTACCTTAGAGTGTTCGAAACAACTAGGAATGAGGGGTACAACACTTAGGAACTAGTACGAAAAGATAGTGAAAGAAAGGGGTCTCCAGGGGTCCTGTCACTCTGAGAGGCGCGGAGCGCCATAGGCTGACGGATAGAGGCGGTCCTTAGGCGCTCTGGGAGACACGACGCGCCATATCCTGAAGGACAGACTCTTACCTGAGGCGCTTTGGATTTGCGGCGCCCTAGCATCCTCCTTACGGGTTTTTCGACTTTCTTTTTCGTTTTTCATCTCCAAACCTTCCTAAAGTCTCATGCATCCCACTCCAAACACTTAGGATCCCTAATTAACTTATTACCCAATGATTTATACCAGAAAACAATACTAAAACATGGATTATAACTAACAACGATCAATAACAATCTAATCAACAAGAACATCAAACTTTCTTTCAAGATTCAAACCTCTAACATGAGTTAACATGAAGTTGACTGATTTGAATTAAATTGGTGTGTGGTTGAAATAAGCCAACACAAAATAGCCCACATACCTTGTTAGGGATCACCACAGACGAAAATCCTTGAAGCTAAACTTGGTGTTCTTGCGTCTTCTTTTTCTTTGTCAACTTTTCTCCTTGCTTTCAAAACCCTAGTCTATTTTCAAAGTGCGTAAACTGAATGGGATCATTTTATACCCCATTGTATTACTCCAAAATGAAATAATTAATTGACTTAACGAAAAGACCAAAACAGCCTTACTAAATCTGATTTTGGAACTTTCCCTGCTCAACAAACCATCGTCTGAAGGTCATATCCGACTCATACGACCTCAAAAGTTCGCAAATATGGAATCATTACAAAGATCTTCCAAAGTGCTTTCCATCAAGATAAAGAACTCAGCAAAATTCATCGTGATCTGGAAGTTATGGTTGTTTGAAAATGGCCGAAACTCACTTTTTAATTCTTTCTAGATTTCCTTACTTATTTCCAAATTTGATTTTTCTTGTTTTTTTAGCTTAACCTTAGTTTGTATAGAATCCGAGATGTTACAATCTGATTACATGATTAGTGACTTTCTTAGGCGGAGACGAAGATGATATCCGACGACATATACCTCTCTTTCTTTATGGTGAGAGTTGTGTATTCCCCAACCTTGTAATCTCTTAGAAGATCTTATATCTATTTAGGGTAGTTCTTTCAGACGGATCAATAAACTTCTTTACAAATATACATTATGCAATAAATTTGGAATATTTCTATATATAAATAAGGCATTAGGTCTAATTATGATTCATTTTCGCACTGCATATTTAAAATGGGAGGAAAGAAATTTATACTTAGGTTTTAAAGTAGGTGTTCGTATGGCGCAATGAATTACATCGCCAGGATCGATTTCATTAATAATAAAATTTTAGCAAAATAAATCAAGTCCCAAAATTGGCCCATAACAAAAGAAAAGAAGAAATAAGAAAAAAGGAATTAGGACAAGATTGGATCATATGGGTGTACTTATATAATCTCTCTATCTAGTAAGGGTTTTCAAAAGGAAACTTTTATTCTCAAATGCCACATCCAGTGTTCTTCTAAGATGGTACAAAAGACTAGGTTATTAAACGGCGTAAGCTTTTCGTTTTTCTCTAGGTGATAAATACTCGATATCCTACATGTTGTGTATCATAGGCAAACAACTTTTAGAAGTCCTAACTTTGTAGCCCTTTTGTAGGAAATCATTGTGTTCTTATGAGTGGATAAATATAGTTTTGTATTCCTTTTAGGATGATGTGTTATTAAATTTCTCTACTCAATAAAAATTGTGATTAATCGAAGATTTATATGTGATCTCTAAGACATAGAATTTTCTATGATGCAGCAAGAAACTCGATTGGATGATTTATCTTAATTGATTATGCTTACTCAATTTATGAATTTCTACTTTTTCACACTTGATTTATGTAGTTACAAACACATGAAATTGCCATCAAGTTCAGTGCAAATGGATCACAATAATTCTGAAAATAGGTATGTCACATGTTCATTTAATTACATGTCAAATTATTGACATAATTTTCAGAATTTCTAGATTCATTTAAATTTTTTGGAGACTCAATTATATCAATCCATATAACTTAAGAATATATGAAGAAACTTGACAAGTAAAACATGTTTAAAAAATATATATTGAATATGTAAGTGATGAAATTTAAAAGACAATATTGAATATGAAACAACACAAAAAACAATTGGATAGTAGAAGGGGAAAAAGTATTCAAAATTGTGTTCAAATTATTAGGGTTTCCAAAGTTTGAATAACTTTAAACAATTAAATTATGAAATAAAGTCCGACATTTCGATGAGAAACACTCCTTATAACAATGTTTTACTTGGAATCAATATTTTCTGGTCTTAGATTGAAGATTATATTTGACTAAATGTGATATTTAAAAAACTACGGGTTCATTTGGACTCTGAAACAAGGCCTCCAAAGTATTATAGCCGCCTATCTTGACAATATATTGTATAATTTTCGAAACAATGCAGTTTTTATATTTGCCAAATATACTTTCATTATAGTACGATTTTGAGATTTAGTTGTTGGATATTTATATCATAAATAAAATCCACTCCTAATTATTCATAAGGATAATATTTTCAACATAATTATTTTTGTATACCACCAACTAAATAAAAAACTAGAAATACGTTTATAATATACAGTCTCATAGTTGCCGTCATTGAAAACTTAAGGGGATTCATTTGTGTAATATAATTTTTATATTCATCCGATAATCCTTTATAGACGAGTTTTTATTAGATGAATGTATCGACAACTTTTTAATATGTTGATCCATTTCATTTGAACACTAGAATTATAAATTATTCCAATTAAACATCTTAACAAAATGTTCTTACGCAAACTTTTGAAAAGTTTCGGCTCATATTCTCGAACTCTCATTATGTTGATGAGTTAACCAAATACAATTTTTCACACATCAATTAAAATTGGAGAATGAATTAGATTGTTTGGTTATTGAGGCAACTATATATTAATAAATCAGGTAATGATTTAAGTGGTTAATTTCTCTATGTAGTTGGTATTTTGGAATACACACACTAGCATTTATAATTTTGTATCAAAAGTGTCTAACAAAAACACTTTATCGTTTCTTCAGATTCAATAGAAAGTCAAATGGAGAATAATTAAAATAGTTAACAATAGTATTTTAGTTATGATTATCGATAAAAAAATATTTACACAATCAAATTATATAAGAGATTATTTTATAATTAAGAGAGTACGTTTTATGATAAACATTTTCTAAAATAAATGATAAAAAAAATCAAAATTGACATAGTGTCATTCAAGTGATCAAAATAAAGTATTAAAATTGATATACATCTAAGCAAGAAAATGTTCATATCAAATAAATATGAAGTAGAAGAACCTAGCTTTTCAAATGAACAAATTCAAACTTGAAAATAATGTTCTTTATATTTGAACAACGAGGGGCAAATAAAATGATCAAGAAAGATCTTTTTTCTTCTTCTTCTATGTAAATTGTAATTGGATCTGCATATATTTGGTGAAGGGTATAATCTTATACCTTGAAAATAATAATAAAAAAAGTAGACGATATTCAATTGGACCTTGAAAACATGAATGAATTCGTCCTAGTTACTCTTTGGATGGAGTAGAAGGAGGATCCTCAAACACAATAGGATCCAATGAATATGAAAAGCTTGAAAAGAAATCATTTGAGGTGAAAATCCAATGTAGTTTTCTGTGGTTTGACAACAAAGGTGACTTACCTGTCAACTTTTTGTCACTATTTTCAATATCACCCAAAAGAAAAAAGCAAATCCTATCTTACATAAAGTTGTCATAGTAAGATTAACCAGTGAATATGAAATTACAATATCGAAATGTTCTACTTTTGAATTTATATTGCATTGGAATAAACAATAAAGTATTCCTAATAAACATTTGTGACATAACTATTGAAAAAGCTTTTACGTTTATTTTGAAGTGCCAATTACGCAATTAAATTAACCCCATAAATTTTATCTTCTTTAATTATATTTCATAAAAACTTATTCATGTTCAAATTAGGCTGATGAGTGACATGTTTAATGTTGTTAGCTAATATATATAATGAAAGCTTGAGAAAATGCCTTGACGTTTTTCAAAAAATTGAAGAAGTTTTTTGTTTAGATTCCTAATTGGGAAAATCCATAATCTAATTGTCTAATTTAAATTTATTGACAAGTGTAAAGATTGCTAATGTATTTCATTTTATAACAGTTAAGATATAATCCAGTAAGATAAATATAACAATTGTATTATACACTTTTAAGTAAAATTTACGGTTTATATATTAAACCCTTTAAAATCTATTATCAAATTATAGAGTTGCCAATAACGACAACTATGAAACTATATATTATAAATAACTTTTGAAGTCTGTAATAGTTAAATTATATACAAAATAAGTATACTAAACTATTTTTTTATGCACAATTAGGAAATGAAGTTTCTCTAAAATATAAAATATTTTTCTAGTATGATTTTGAGATATAATCCAATGGACCTCATATTTTGGAAAGTGAGTGTAGCAGGAGAAATAATGCACCGCTGATTGTATTTTGAAGCTAATCTGAATTATACTGATTAAATTTTAAATTAAAATCTAGATATTTCAATTATACAAAAAACAATACAATGTGCAATTATTTTGATACTAATACAGTAAAAAATGGGCATTTTAAACATTATTCAAATTTATGTTGGTGTATATACCCCAAATTACAATATATTATTGTTAAAAATATAATGGCAAAAAGTAATTTAATAAATAAGTATTCAGGTTGGGAGGTGAATATCTCAATCTTTTTAAGAACATTCACGTCCACTGAGACATATTCTACAACGATCTAGCAATATAGCTCTTGACGTGTTCCTTCCAGAATACTATAGTCCAAAAACATCGTACAAACCGAAACAACCCCAGATTAAAGGAAGAGTCCAAAACTCGACAAAGATACACATTCCTTCAACATATAATTGCTTTCTTTTGCATAGTAAATTAGTCGAACACTAAGAATATTTTTTGTCTCAAATTTTTTTTGGTGAAAAAGGAAGTTGAGACAAACATAATTATTCTAAGTCATTAACTAATTCACTATACAATAGAGATTAATTATGTGTTGAAAGAAGATATTCTTATTAATCTACGAATTATACCTTACTTATGACCCAAATTTACTTTTGATCCAAGTAAATCATAAAATCATTTAATAAATAATAGATCTCATCCAAACATCACTTAATTGATGGACGTACTAGATTAGTCTTAACATCTATAAATTCATTTCTACCTCTACCCATTAGGGTTAACATACATTCTCTACATGATATCCATCACTAACAAATGTGGATAGGAATAATTTATAGAGTATGTCGTAACCCTAATGGATAGGTGGAGGACCAATTTATAGATGTATAAACTTAGTCTGGTACCTTCATCGACTAACTGATGTATGGAAGAGATCTATTATTCATTACATAATATTTATGATTTTACTTGGGTGACAAGTAAACTGTAACAGGTGGGACTTCGAAAAAGCTAAATAAAAAATTCGTGCAAGTCATTTTTTAGTTTTTAGTTTACTACAAATGGCCATATCTTTTAGATTATAAAGAATTAGGTGGCCCATGAGATATCGAATTCAATGTCTTTGAGTCCTCTTGCCAACACCAGCAAGTTTTCTTAATTTCGAGCTCTAAGTAAAAAATAATGGTTGTTTGAGTGAAGCTTCTCCATATAATGCATTCTATTCGTTTTAGGAAAGGATGTTTTTGTCTATTCCTTTTCCCCATTATCCTAACACGTTTTTCCTAACTCAATTAAGGGTCTATTAAGATTCTAAAACACCTATTAACGTTCCTAAGTACTTCAGAATTTAGAGTTAGGTTTCAAGTGGAGAAAAATATCTAAGTTCAGGCATTCTTCAAGATTTATGTTTTTTCGCCAAGAACATCCTTCTTTAGGTATATAAGGCTTCTCACAGTGTTGGAATTTTTCTTCCTCACGCCATAAATCTAATGAATCCATGAAATAATTATATTTAAAGATTGTAGTTATTCATTTGAGTTTCATTCTTTATCGATGGAGGTTTCAAGTTACCTTGGTTGAGGATTTTGCGTATGAGTTGTGATTTTCGAAAGATATTTTATGAAATTATTCATGTATTCCTGTTTTGTTTGGGAATTTTGAAGTGCTTCGGAGAAATTTCAAAATTCTAAACAAGTTCGAATCCCAATTTATAACTAAAACATTTATCAAATTCTCTAGGGAGGGGTTCGGGTGCCGCACCAGCAGTGTGCCCGAAACAAGCCTCAATACTTTGGGGCCTCTGTTACCGCACCAGCAGTGTGTCCGAATAATTCCTAATATGTTAGGTCTGGCCGTGCGCCCGTTGTACACCTGAAGTTTTTTGGGGCCAGTTTTTCCTTGTTTCGTCTGACGTTCTTTCCTTTAAGTTCTGGATACATTTTACCTTGGTATATTTACTACTAAATTCTCCATTAATTCTTGAGAGATCCTACATGTTGTCCCAATCACATGTCTTAATTTACAAACAAAACTAAAGTAACTTTAAGAGGAAAATTCAAGAGGTTCCTTTGAGTCATTTTGAGACTATATTCTTTTGTAAACAACAATGGTTTTGAATTAAGTCTTGTGAAAATGAACATAATAATTTAAAGTGTTGCAGAGGAAAATTCAAGAGGTTCTTTTGAGTTATTTTGAGACTATATTCTTTTGTAATCAACAATGGTTTTGAATTAAGTTTTGTGAAAATGAACATAATAATTTGAAGTGTTGCATTCATGATTAAAAAAGAGTATAAGGGAACTAAGTATACCCAATTATAACACTTTTACATTGAAAAAGATCAAAACGTTAATTAATAAATGAGATCATAAGTTCAAAGATATTTTAGATATAACCCCTAAGAGGATCTTTTAGGTAATTACTTCTAATTGAGAAAGAGCTAACTTTTAGACATTTGAGAATGTCTTATTATATTATTGAGAGTAGTATTGAGCACCGATATAGGATGAGCCCACACAACTCACATTCTATACAACCCCTGAATTTTTTGGAACTAAGGCTCAAATCATCTTTCGTTATGAGTAGGATTTTTCAGAGCATTTTTTAACATTTTATTTAGTGTTAAGGTCACGAGATGTAGCACCTTGATTTTCAAGAAGAACAAAAGATAATTCATTCAAGTCATTTGGATGTTCTTTTATGTTTTGACTCAACATCAAATGACCATAACTTTTAGTAGAAGATGACTTTACTGATTTGCTATGTTTAGAGTTCTTTGAATTATCTTTCAAACACAACCATGTTTTCTAAGTTTAGAGTTACGATGAGTGAGATATTCCCTTTTTAAAGGTCTTTGTATTGTATGTCCTACGCCACAAAGATTGCTAAGTTTAGAGTTCAGTGAGTGAGATATGCCCTTTTTGAAGTAAGACTTCCCAATGAAGGAAATTTACCTAAAAATAGAGCGGGGTATTTTAGTTTTTTCCTTACCCAATAAGATTTAATTTATTTTTTGTAAGGATTCAGGTGTCTAAACTGATTAAGTTCAATTTTATAATCCTAATATACACCTAGGTTTTTAGTTTAGTGTTTAAGAGGAGAAAAGAAGAGAAAAGAGGAAAGAATCAAAGAGTTCATTGAGATTCTTGAGTTTCATTGTGGATTTTTGCAAAATGTTTAATCCCTAAGAGGTATGTAAGTTTCCACAGTGTTGTGTTTGTTCGTCCACGCTCAAATCATTATTTATATATTTAAATCAGTCCATAAATATTGAAAGATTTAAGTTCTTGATGAGTGTCCTTGAAGTTTTAATCTGAATCTTTTTTGGCTGGGATTTTAATGAATTCTTGAGATGAAAATGCGTGTTTTGAGGTTTTAATTGAGTTGATTATAGTGGAATTATGTTTAGTCATCAAATCCAAGTGAGTATGGAAGAAATCATTTGATTCTACTCAAATGAAGCTCAAACACAAGTACAAAAATACAAAGTCTGGGGGAATGTTGGTACGACTGTAACGACCCTCAAAATGAAATAGGTCAAAAGAGCCTAGCATGTGTTTCATGATAACATAATGTTTTATAGTAATAAATAATAGGATTATAGGTCAGTTTGATGAGTTTTGAAAAACTTCAAGGGACGACCAAGACGTTCGACGACTAGACGTCTAGGTGCTAGTATGTGTTATATAGTTCCTTTGCATGTTGTATATGTTGTTTGGAGTCCAAATTGATAGGATTGGACCCCAATAACTATATGATCATGTTTAGGGCTTAAACGCCCCTGTACAACAACACTTAGGACCCACGAGGGCCCCTAGAAGAGGACCCCATCTCAAAGGCATGATGTTGTCAGGCAGTGTTAAACGACGGGCACAAGGGACGACCAGTCGATCAAACAACGGCCCTTGTACCTTGATCGTTGATTGAGACTGGAATTCCTGCACAAAAATGGGTCTCTTACCCAAACGACAGACCCAATCAAAGGGGCATCATTTGAACGACAGTCTATCGTTTGAAGGGGAATGGTTTGGTTTGTAAAGGTTGTCTGCAATACGGCCAAGCTTGGGGTGATTTGGTAAATTCATCTCATTATTTTAAATTTAACGGACGGTTATTTCATGTTTATTTAGGTATTCTAAATATGTTTAAACAATATACCTAAAATAAGACTTCAGTTTTCACAATGAAAACCCCTCTCCCAAGAAAAGCTCTCTAAACACTCCATTGAAGCTAGAACTTAAGGTAGAGCTACAATTTAAGATTTTGAGTGGTTTCTAAACAAAATCTCGTGGTTTTTCTTCAAATTAGGTATGGTAGTTCATCCTTGATTCTTCTCTCATTCAAGGAGCCAATCCAATGGCTTTTCAAAAAAGGTTTCAAAATCATATATTCTTCTATTTCAAATTGCAAGTATGGGTTCTTGCATGAAAATGTTTTAATGAATGATATATGATATTATTGATGTTAGTTTATGCTTTAAGATAAAAAAACTCAATGAACCCATGCTCATGGAAATTCTCAACTTTTGACTTATGAATTGTGTTTGATTAACATGATTAGATAATGTTAGACCTATGGTATCTTTATGTCATATTGTGATTATGTATAGACATTAATGCTATACTATGACGAAATATTGGATAATTAAAAAAAGTTGGTGGAATATTGGATGAAGGGTAAGTTGATTTCTATTGTCTAATTTTTGTTAAATTGATCTTGAGTGGTATGGTCCACTTATGGTTGTGGTGTTGTCACGACCGGGGTCTAGATCCTAGACGAAACCGGCGTCGTTGACCTCTCGAAAGTCGCAGACAAGCCTACCTATGTAATCATTACATCGTATAGGTTAATTAGCAGAAAATTTAAAACTTTTGTTTGCTTTGAAGTATATATAGACTTGCACTATATCACATCAGTTCACAACAACCATCTAATAATAATATATTCAAATGAAGGAAATAGTTCATAATTGCATTAATATAAAGTTGCCAAAATGGCACCAATACGACGTCTAAAAATAAGTAAGAAAGAAATGCTAGTGGAACATCCTCCACTAGATCATGCCTACGTCTAAGATAGAATATAAGAGATAAGCATCCTCGAAAGCATGAAGGCCTACAAGGTCCGGATGAATGCTCCACTTCCGGATAGCTTCATGTAGTCTCGTAAGCTCTAGCGCCAACCTTCCCTTGCACCTAAAGTAAAGGGTTGTATGGGATTAGTACACACTCGTACTAAGTATGGGTGTATGCAAGTACACACCAAGGACATGCATGATAAAGAAGATCTCTCTCCTAACGATATGAGTTATGGAAAGCCAAGTTAGTTGGACTTGCCAAATCAGATTAGGAAAGTCATGCTATGAGAGTAACATGCATCATCATTATTTTAATATTGCACACAACACATAACACATTTCATTTAGCACATACATATATCATATATATTTTTTTCATCTGTCGTGAGACCTTGGAATCACGGACTGAACATTAGGACTTCTCAAATGAGGTCTCAACATATGGGAGCTCAACTAGGGAGCCTTCTTTAGCAAACACAGAGTCCACTTCATTCATTCATACGTACTTCATTTTCATCCATTTATATACCTAGGATGTTGTTTAGGACTCTCATCGGGTTCACTGTGAAATGACCAAGAATGACCTTGTGTCATTACTTGAGTCTAGTTCACCTCTTAATTATCCTATCCAAAAACCTTTGGTATCATTCCTTTTAGTCTGTGCATTACATGAGGCTGGCCTCATTATTTTTGGGAACTTTAACTTTAACCGACAAAGATCATGTGAGCTTCATGAAGGGAAGTGTCTACCCTACACCGAAAAGAGGTTGAATCACTGTCCAAAGTGAAACTAAAACATGCTAGTGTATATAGGGAAATTAACCCTTCTAGAACCCTATGTTGGCAACATAGGTTAAAAGACTAGGAGATATAAGGAGACCCATACCCGCCTAAACGGATAGTCTCATCTCATGAGATTTACACGAACCTCTGCTTTCCCGAAAGAAGGAATCGCGACTCATAGATAGCCTATCGGTGCTCCATATAAAGTTCCATTACATTAATCTCACACATCATAGAAGGTGGCTTCTAGCATGAGGGAATCATTGCTCATTAGATGATTTCTCATCTCATCATTAGTATTAAGTGTGCATTAACATTAATACTTTCATTAGAGTGTTTTTTAGAGACTGGTCTCTTTATTAGTTTTACACTCTCATAGGTGAGTACGATTTTTGGTAACACTTATGAGGCTCATCTGAGATTGATCTCATCTTTCATATTAGCCTTTTATCATATTTTCGCCACGTTCATTAACTTTAGAATATTAGCTCTTCATATTTACTCACCCCATTACGTGAATGTTCATTTTGTCATATGCCAAAGCACTTGTCCTTTAAGTGTATTTCACACTCTTATTTAACCCTCCTGGAGTCACATCATTTCATCACATACATCGTAGGTTCACTTATTTTTAAACGTACGCAGGACATATGAACCCATTTGTGCAAGCCATGAGGCTCCGTTCATAATTCTTCTAAGTGAATTATACTTACCCAAGATTATGTGGTACAAGACTTATGCATCTTGTAAGTATGCCAAGGTCTCGAGTTTGATTCCTATATGCGGTATTCATTAATTATTAATTCATGTAAGACTTATGTATCAATACGAGATTGGGAAAGGGAACCCGATTTCCAATCCCTTGAGCAACACATAGTCTTATATTAATTTTTGATTTAAAATTTCAGCTTGGGGACCCGATGTCGAGCCCCAACGCCTACACTTCTTTTTTGCTCTTTATTTTCTTTCCTTCCTTTTTCGTTTGAGGCCAAGAGGGTGTGGGATCGATCCCCAACAACCTAATTTTTACTTTTCTTTAATTATTCTCCTAATTTCTTCACCTATATAAGAGGTTGTGGGTTAGATCCCCACATACCTCATTTTATTTATTTTTCCCTCTTTCATTTCTCCACTTGAGTCTTACCCCATTTTGAATCCCACTTACCTCATTTTTATTATTGAATTTTGATATACCGTGGTTTCACGGTATTATTAATAATTTTTCCTTAAGTTTTGTGTGTAAAAGCCTTTTTGTGCTAATTTTTATATAAGTTTCTCTTTATTTGCAGGAAGTCTGTCTAAAAGATGAATGCGGAGGTTTTTGAGGAAGAAATACAGAAAAGTACAACCTACGGAGCTTGTGACGGTTCGTCGCGCCCGTGACGGTCCGTAGGTGGCATCGTAGTGCAACTGCTGAAGGAAGATGGGGACGTCTGACCAAGTGTGGGGTTATGGAGTGCGTGACGGCCATGACGGTCCGTCCTGCTGGTTCGTCATAAAGTTCAGAGAAGTAGTCTCAGTATCAAAATTACAAGAGTTCAAGTGTTTTGGAACGGAGACCCTCGACGGACCGTTGTGCCTGTGACGATCCGTCATACCTGCCGTCGAGGGTAATGAAGAGAGCAGCAGAAGCAATTGCATAACTATGGGACGACGGAGTCCATGACGGTCCGTCGTGATCACGACGATCCGTCACGAGGTCCGTCGATCCAGCCGCGTTTTGACAGATTTCCAGCAAATAGAGTCCTTATTTAATTAGGTTTTTAGTTTTTATAAATAGTTAAAAAAACCTCGTTTTTTAGGTTAGTCCCTTGATTATTGTTAGACTATTGAATATTTTTAGACTCTTTGTTTGACTTTTGGTTATTACTATTACACTTTTGAAGAAACTTTAATCTTAAATTAATTTTAGCAATTGATTGTTGGTGATTTTTGTTGATTAATCAAGTGAACTTCTGGATTTTACTCTTTCTCATTGAAGTAAGTGCATGAATTCTTATATCATATATTTGAATATTGTGATTATGAATATGGGTGACTAAACTCCATAACTAGGGTTGTGGGAACCATAGGCGACTAATGAGGTAAAACCTAACTAAAATAACAATTCTAGAATAGTGTCTTGCATGTATTGATAATTCTTTCGCTTAGAAGTCTTTTAAACGGATGGACAACGTTAGAACTCGCCTTAATGCTACTTGTCGGACCAAGGAGGTAGATAATAGGAAAAGAATTATAAACATAGATTTAGTGTATGCTATCTAATTGGCTAGTATTGATTGTTATGAGGTAATAACTTGGTCAAATATCGAATATGATGCTTAATATGAGGTAAAGGTAAGGGTTAATATAGCAACACACGTAGCCGGACCAAGGGGCAGAGTGAAATTTTCTAGATGGCGGACCAAGGATTTAGAAATACATAACTTATCACTTTGCATGCAAGATACTAGGAAAGAATTGTTTTAGTTATAATTATCAAGTTATGAACCTGTGGGGAACACGTAAACCCTAGTTACCTTTATTAATTGATTAAACTCCAATATTTGAAGCCGTTAGTTGTCTCTTTTAATTTCGCTAGTTATTTTCATTTAGTTAGAAATCGAAAACCCCCCTTTTATCAATTTTGCTTTCCAAGGAAGTAATTGACTTAACGATAGTAATAATAGATTGAAGTTAAGTCTAAACTATTTTCCTCGTGGGAACGACCCCAACCTCACTAGTTGGGTTATTTACTTGACACGACCGCTTTACTTCTTATTTGAGAAGTAAGTTTGAGCGTATCAAATTTGGCGCCGCTGCCGAGGAAAGTAGCTTTTAGATAAAATTAAACTTATTACTATAGTTTAGTTGAAATGTCTTGATTTTACTTTATTTTATTGTTTTTGATTCTTGTAGAACCATCTTCCTTGTATGTCGAATACACGGAGAGGAAAAGAACCCTTGTTTCCCTACGATCACGAATTAGAGCGTACACTACGCAACATGCATCGAAACTTGTGAATCAATGATGATGATCAAAACTAGAATATCCCAGCTCCGGTTGATGTTCATGGTCAGTTGTTACCCGATGCTCCGGGTGAACTCCAACAGAGGGGACAAAATCCCGCTCCACGACCCCAAAAATACTACAGAGTCTTTAACAATATAGCAGACTCCGATGGGCCACTTGTCTTGCCCCCTCTACCACAAGGCCACACCTTTTTGGTACTTAGTATGCTGATGCAAATGCTCACTGCCAGAGGTTTGTTTTTAGAGCTACCTTCTTTGGATCTGCATGCCCATATAGCTTAGGTTAGGGCAGTGTGTAAACCTTGTGTAGGGAGGCCTGACTTGGACATTGATGTAATAGGGCTAAGAGTGTTTCCTCTCTCAGTGACGGGAGAGGCTGCTATATGGTTCCCTGAGCTCCCTTACAACTCAATTTTCACTTGGAACCAACTAAGGGACGTTTTCTTAGCATGCTACTACCCGATCTCCAAGAAACTAAACCACAAAGACAGAGTGAACAACTTTGTGGCACTACCAGGAGAGTCAGTTAGTAGTTCTTGGGATAGATTCACCTCTTTTTTGAGAATCGTACCCAATCGCCGCATAGATGATGAGTCACTGAAGAAATACTTCTATCGGGGACAGGATGATAATAATAAAGAGGTGTTGGACACTATAGCAGGTGGATCTTATGGGGAGTGTCCTTATGCTGAGATTGCTGAAAAATTAGAGAAAATCTCCCGGAATAATAAAGCTTGGAGTACTAGGAAGTCAGATATCGGGAGAAATACCTTCGCAGTGCAGTGCACTCACATCCCAGCCACAGATGAGATGCGTGAAGAAATGAATCAGATGAGAACTGAGCTTGGGTTGGTACTAAAACATATCAGTGGGGTGCAGAAAAGATAAATGTAGTTAACTACTTGTCTAAACCACCACCACCTAATGATGAATGCTACTATGCGGAGGATTCCTATGCGGTAAATGAGCAGACGGGGGGTTTCCGACCAAGTGCCCAAGGCTCTAATCAGGAGAATTGGCGCCAAGGTCAAGGGAACCAAGGTTGGAACTATGGTTACTATAACCGTGAGGGTCATTATGTCCGAGATGGAAACTAGATTCGCGACAACAACTTCAATAGGGGTAACTACGGTAACAGAAATGATAGGAATGGGCCCTATGTTCCTCCTCAAAATCGTGATATTACTCCTAGGGATGGTGGAGATAGTATGGCGCGAGTTGAGGATATGTTGCACAAAATGATGAGGAGGTTCGATGCTTGTGATGAGCACATTAATGAGTTAAGGAGTGATTTAGCGGGTATTGGGCAAAAAGTCGATACACATGCAATATCGATTAAGCAGATCGAGTTGCAAATGGCCCAATTATCTGCGACTGTGAACACACGGCAAACAGGCACTCTTCCTAGCAACACTGTCCAAAATCCGGAAAATGATGCACACTGTATGGCAATCACGACTCGGGGTGGTAAGCAAACCATTGACCCACCTATGCTGTCTAATGAGGAAAAGGTGAGAAAGGATAATGATAAAGTGGTAGAGGGTAGTGGTGAAGCAGAAGATAGCACTGGAAAAGATGCAGAAGTCCCTATAAAGGTCATTCCCATGCCTAGACCCCCCCTTTCCTCAAAGATTAGTGAAAAAAGACCGATGATGGTAAATATCGGCGTTTTATAACAATGTTGAAACAACTTTCTATCAATGTCCCTTTGGTAGAAGCTCTAGAACAAATGCCCGGTTATGCCAAGTTTATGAAAGATCTGGTTACAAAGAAAAGATCCGTCACTTTCGAGGATGATGATAGAATGCAGCATTGTAGCGCTATTTCAACAAGATCTATCGCATAAAAGAAAGAAGATCCGGGAGCGTTCACTATTCCTTGTACAGTCGGGTCATTACATTTTGCGAAAGCATTATGTGATCTGGGAAAAGCGTAAATCTAATGCCCCTCTCGATTTAGAAGAAGTTGGGTTTGGGTGACCCAAAGCCCACTGCGATGCAGCTACAGATGGTTGATCGAACAGTGAAAAGGCCTATAGGGATACTCCACGATGTGCTAGTAAAAGTGGAGTCGTTCATATTTCCGGCAGATTTTGTTATTCTTGATTGTGAAGTCGATTTTGAAGTGCCTATTATTCTTTGGAGGCCATTCCTTGCTACGGGTAGAGACTTAGTTGATATGGAAAAGGGGCAGATGAAATTCCGGTTGAACAATGAAGAAGCGACCTTCAACATTTGTAGGTCCATGAGGCAGAGTGGTGAGCTCCAATCGGTATCTGCTATATCCTACAAGAAAAGATGAAAAAGGATAATGACCTAAAAAGTGAAAAACGAGAGTTTACGGTTGGGGATTTGGTGCTGTTAGACAGTTCAAGGTTGCATTGGCTTCCGGGAAAGCTCAATTCCAAACGGACTGGCCCTTACTTGATTACCCAAGTATTCCCTCATGGAGAAGTTGAGTTAAAAACCAAGGAGGGAGTGCGGTTTAAGCTGAATAGAGGACGAATTAAACTCTATTTTTGGCATACTGCATCGGTGAATGAAGTGATAGAGGCATACCATCTTGATGAAGGCTGAGTAATCAAGTGTCCTCAGTCGTGCCGCGACGTTAAGTCAGGCGCTTGTTGGGAGGAAACCCAATACTTATAGTTTTTCTTTCTAGTAATGGTAGCATTTTCTACTAATGGGTTTTAAATTTGTAGGCACAGCACCAGGAAATTCTGCAGAAAATCACTCTGCAGCAGTGACTGACGGATACCTCGACGGACCGTTATGTCTGTGATGGACCATCGCATGAATCCGTCATGCCACGTACGTCTTTCTGTTATTTTCAAACTAGGGCACACGCGACGGAACCAACGACGTAGCGTCACAACTGAGACGGTACGTCGTTGGGGAATCGTCGCGTCATTAATGAAGCGTACAGGACCCGACCCGGCTGGGGGTTTTTAAAAAATCAACATTTAAAACCCCCACCCCTTCATTTCACCCCATTCCTTCACTCTTTCTCCCATTTCCCTCCCTTTTCAACTTCCAAAGATCATAACCCCTCTCTCTTAAGACCATCATTTTCCCCAAATTCCTAAAATTCATCATCTACTAGTCGGAGCTGCTGCTGTGGGTCTCTACTTGATCACCAAGTACCTTTCTCTCTTATTTTTCTCAAATTCTCAGGTATGTGTCTCTAATTTCTACTTATTTATATTGAATTTTTGTTTATCAATTAGTATTAGCCTAGTTCTTCTTTATAGGTTCATTCTTTAATAAAATTCATTCTGATCTAGGTTGAAAATCTTTGAAATTGCCGTGTTAAAAGTCTAGAAATAGGTGCTTTAGCATTGCTAGTTTACTAGGTATTTGGGTTAGACAAATATAGGTTAAAACACTACCAATTCGATTTGGGTCAAAGGGGATGAATGGGGCATCCCCAGTTCTGTCACTGAGTTACAGAACGAGACCCTGATGACGGACCGTCGTACTCGAGACGGACCGTCATTGGGTCCGTTCCACCAGCCCTAACACCCCACTGTCCAATTTTCTCCAAGTGTCCACCAACGGCCACATGCGACGGACTGTTGGTCCCACGACGGTCCGTCCTGCACAACCGTTCTGGTTGTCAGAGACCCTATTCCTAAGGGTCTCTCACTTTTTCTAAGTGTCCTCCAATGGACACATGCGACGGACCATCATTCCCACGACGGTCTGTCCTGCACAACCGTTATGATTGTCAGGGACCCCTCTCTTAAGGGTCTCCATACTTTTTCTAAGTGTCTTCTTACGGACAACTATGACGGACCGTCATACCCTCGACGGTCCGTCCTGCATGACCGTTATGATTGTTAGAGACTCCTCTCCTAAGGGTCTCCATATTTTTTTCAAGTGTCCTCTGACGGACACCTACTACGGACCGTCGTACTTGTGACGGTCCGTCCTGCATATACCGTCATACTTGTCAGAGACTCTCCTTCAGGGTTCTCCATATAAACAAAGTCTAAGTAAGACACGACGGACCCCATGACGGTCCGTCGTGCTCACGACGATTCGTCACCTGGCCCGTCGTGTTTCACTGTTAGTATAGAAATGTCATTACATCTTAAATCTTTTATTTATTTTGTGTGGTTTTGCTAGTCTTGTCTGCTCCTTTTAGTACTAATATTGATTCTTTACAGGTACTATCTATTATAGCACAAAAACAAGATCGAGTCTACGCACGCGGGTGATCAAAGTCGGTCGCCCCGTGTGCCCACCTGGTCATTGGCTCTGATGATGAGCGTGACCCCGAGTACGTGCCCCCAGGCACTTCCACCCCATCCCGAGCTGCACGTGCTGCCAGAGCCACACCCAAAAAGGTGGCGTCCAGCGTAGTCACTGTCTCCCAGTCTGATGAGGAGCGCACACTGACCGGCACACCTTCAGGGTCAGTTACTAATGAAGAAGGAGCATCTGTCTCCTTAGGAGTTTCAGGGTCGGAGGAAGACTCCGGATCTGCCGAGGTTCCCGCACCCGCCATCACTGCAGAGTCTGCCTCGTCTGATGAGGCTGACAGTTCGGAATCCATACCCGATTCACCAACTCGTGCTCTCACCCCGGTTACCGACCAACCCAACCGGTGGTGTGTCGACGGGCAGTATCAAGTCTATTCCAATGCAAACTTCTTGAATGACAAAGGAGTCATAACTTAGACACATACATTCGAGCGGCGGGTCCTTACGGGAAGTCTCCTGACGATGCCATAGATCCACAATCTCTTCACCAGACATCGACTGGAGTGGACAGCGCGTCCGTTGGGACGTTATAGTGAAGAGTTGGTCTGAGAGTTCTATGCCTCATACATAGCGACTCTCAGATCACAGATTGATAGGCGGGCTGCACCCGCCAAACAGGCCCCACAGGAGCAGGTACGAGTACGTGGCATTCAGGTTGATATGTCCCATCCTGCCATCCGCCGGTATTTATACAGCGAGAAAGTTGATGCCAACCGGACCCCTCTCACCGCCGAGTTTTACTACCGATGGAAGATTGACAAAGATGGCCAATTGCTGCGTGAGCCATCGCTGAGAGAGACCACCAAGAGGTGGATGGCCCTGCATTTGTCCATTGATGGAGAGGGTGCTGACTGGTTGACCGAGCAGAAGGGAGCCATCAAGAAGGCCAACCTGACCTTCACGACGATGTTTTTGTGGTTGATTGTCCGCCACTGCCTTTCCCCCACAGCCGCTGATAATATAGTCACATGGGATCGAGCAGTACTGATGGCGGCGATGATAGCCGGATTTGAGGTGGATTTTGCTTGGCTTCTACAGGCAATCATGCAGGATAGGGCTTTTAAGGTCACAACTACCTAGCCTTTCCCGTGCATGATATTTTCTCTATGCAGGTCCGCAGGTGTGCCTATATGGCACGTTGATCAGCTCAAGACCCCGCTGGGCACTGTTGATATTGGCCTCATCAAGGATGAAGCTAATGAGTTGGCTCTACGCAGAGGGCCCCGTCAAGAGTTGCCTCCACTTGGTGACAATCTTGATGATACGGTAGCATAGGCCCGCACGGCCACGCAGACGGCTTCCACTGACACTACCCCGGTCGAGTCTATCCCGGGTAGTAGCAGTGCCCCAAGCTTCTCTCGTTCAGCCTCTTTCCCCGCTCTGGTCCCGCTTGCTAGGGTCCAGAAATTAGAGGAACAGATGGCTACACTTCTACATCACATCCAGCCTTGGATGCAGAAGTCTATTGCTGAGGCAGAAGAGCGCTTTGAGCGCAGAATGGTCCAGCACACAAACCGGAAGATCGATGAGGTTCATCAGCGGTTGGAAGCTTTTGAGTTGCGGGTGTTAGCCCAACCAGCCCCCAAGGTGGATGTGTCCATCCTTCATGCTGCGGTCGACAGTCTTCGCACAGACATTGACATGATCTTAGAGGTTAGGGTGCCTCAGTCTGAGGCCCCTTCTGCAGAGCCTGCTGAAGACACAGTGATGGCGGTCCTATTCGCCACTACAGAGATTCCACCACATCCCCCTCGAGAGCATGCCAAGAGGCGTAGGGGTCGAGAGGAGGATGAAGCTCGAGCACGGAAGAAGGAGCGCCATGAGATGGATGCTGCGAGGAGAGACTCGCTTGCTGATGAGGAGGCGTGTCAGATGAGAGCAGGAGAGTTAGCTGCTGGGGCGTCTAGCTCCAGAAATGTGGAGATAGCGGGAGGCACTAATGATAGTACTGTTGATGCTGAGGACACTACTAAGGGTGTCCTGATTACATAGGTCGTGGGTTCCGGGGAACCGGAACCACCAGCTTGTTGATCATCGGCGCTTTGCGCCCCAGGTTTGCTTCACCTACTACGCTTGCATTTCAATTTTTTATGAATTGGGGACAATTGCATGTCATTTTGTTGGGGGTGGGGTAAATGGAAAGTGAGTGCTAGGGTGAAGTCTGAGTAGCCCAATTCACTATCCTCTTTTGGGGTTTTCTTGCCTGTATTCTTTTTCCCCAAGAGACTGATTACTTTTTCTGTTGAACCGGCATGTCTATATCTTGTGTACATAGTTTAATTCTGAAGCATGATGGCTAAAATGATATCCTGAGAAAATGGAAAATGATGCATGACTAGGCCTATTAATTGATAAATGTGTGGCTCTAAGCATGACATAGAGGTACACCACTGCATGACCCTAAGTCTAAAATTCGAACTAGGTCTCTGATAATCTGGTAAAGTAATGAGATGTCAAGTGAGTGTGAAGAAGATTTGGATAGTCCACTATTTGTACTGAGCTAGAACTTGCCTGGTTAGTCCTGCTAAAAGTAGGCTGTAATAGACAATTAGGAAAGGATCATAGGCCCTTATTCAATATAGCTCATTTTTAGCCTAAATAAAAGAAAACTAAATGAAATTTATCCTTCTTTGATCCAAATGATTTGAGCTTAAACTAGACCTTTCTTTTTCACCCTAACTAATCTTTTCTGAGAATAATGTATTGGCCCTGGTCCCTCCTTCGACATGTGCACCTCAGCTTATGCCAAAAGCATAAGTTGAGGGTGGCTAATGCAGTAAACAACCCTTTTTATGGCTCTGACCCAACTTTGGGTATTGTGTACTTTTACTCATGGCAAAGCCATAAGTTGAGGGTGGCTATTATGAGGAATGCTCTGGAAAGTGGGGTTTAAAGAACAAAGAGAGAGAAAGAACAAAAGTAAAGTGACTCAAGTATTAGTTTAAAGAAAATCAAAGAAAAAAAATATACAAGAAATACAAGCAAGAAAAGAAGAGAGTCACTTACACAAATGAAGAAAAAAGGGAAAATAGCAAGGTGAAAGAATATGAGAAACTGGGCAAAATAAAATGATAGAAAATGGTATATTTAGCCGATATGTCAAGGAGGGAAAAAAGTCACTAAAGTATACCTAAATACCCTACCTGACCTGAGCCTATGTTACAAGCTAAGAAAGTCCTATTGTGATCCTAAGAGTTGTATAGCAAACTTAAAGCAGTGAAAAAAAGGGCAAGCTTATGGCAATATGTATGAATGAGTGTGAATTTGTTCTGAGAGTGAGTGTTGAAAAGTAATCCTTATACTCAAACTGAAATGATTGTGTGAAAAATGAGGATTTTGTTTTGAAGTGAGGACACTAGTTGCAGTATCGGAAATATTAGCACCTCGGTGAGAAATTGAAGAGGATAGGTGTTAGTGCATGGTGAGTCTGTGTCATGGTCTGATTCCACATAATTCAAGCCTAATAGTGATAGCATGCATAAATATGATGAGATATATCGGGATTGATAGCCAAACGATTGCGAAGGACAAAATCATGGACACTATTGTACAAAGATTTTGTATTGAGTCATAGTGCGTCGCTCGAGAACAAACAACGAATTTATGTTGAGGGTGTTGATATACCACGGTTTCACGGTATTATTAATATTTTTTCCTTATGTTTAGCGTGTCCAAAAGCCTTTTTGTGCTAGTTTTTATATAAGTTTTCTTTATTTGCAGGAAATCTGTCTAAAAGATGAATGCGGAGGTTTTGAGAAATAAATACAGAAAAGTACCACCAACGGAGCTTGTGACGGTTCGTCGTGCCCTTGACGGTCCGTAGGTGGCATCGTAGTGCAGCTGCTGAAGGAAGATGGGGAAGTCTGACCAAGTATGGGGTTACGGAGTGCGTGACGGAACGTCGTAGCCGTGACGGTCCGTCCTGCTGGTTCGTCATGAAGTTCAGAGAAGTAGTCCCAGTACCCAAATTCCAAGAGTTCAAGTGTTTTGGAACGGAGACCCTCGACGAACCGTTATGCCTATGACGATCCGTCATACCTGCCGTCGAGGGTAATGAAGAGAGCAGCAGAAGAAATTGCATAAGTATGGGACGACGGAGTCCATGACGGTACGTCGTGATCATGACGATCCGTCGCGAGGGCTGTCGATCTAGCCGCGTTTTGACAAATTTCCAGCAAATAGAGTCCTTATTTAATTAGGTTTTTAGTTTTTATAAATAGTTCGAAAAACCTCGTTTTTGAGGTTAGACCCTTGATTATTGTTAGACTCTTCAATATTTTAGACTCTTTGTTAGACTTTTGGTGATTACTATTACACTTTTGAAGAATCTATAATCTTCAATTAATTTTAGCAATTGATTGTTGGTGATTTTGGTTGATTAATAAAGTGAATTTCTGGATTTTACTCTTTCTCATTGAAGTAAGTGCATGAATTCTTATATCATATATTTGAATATTGTGATTATGAATATGGGTAACTAAACTCTATTACTAGGGTTGTGGGAACCATAGGCGAATAATGAGGTAAAACCTAACTAAAATAAAAATTCTAGAATACTGTCATGCATGTGTTGATAATTCTTTCGCTTCGAATTCTTTTTAACGGATGGCCAACGTTAGAACTCGCCTTAATGCTACTTGCCGGACCAAGGAGGTAGATAATAGGAAAAGAATTATCAACATAGATTTAGTGTATACTATCTAATAGGCTAGTATTGATTGGTACGAGGTAATAACTTAGTCAAATGTCGAATATGATGCTAAATATGAGATAAAGGTAAGGGTTAGTATAGCAACACACGTATTCGGACCAAGGTGCGGAGTAAAATTTTCTAGATGCCGGACCAAGGATTTAGAAATACATAACTTATCACTTTGCATGCAAGATACTAGGAAAGAATTGTTATAGTTAGAATTATCAAGTTATGAACCTGTGGGGAACACGGAAGTCCTAGTTACCTTCATTAATTGATTAAAATCCAACTTTTGAAGCCGTTAGTTGTCTCTTTTAATTTTGATAGTTATTTTCATTTATTTAGAAATAGAAAACCCCCCTTTTATCATTTTTGGTTTCCAAGGAAGTAATTGACTGAACGATAGTAATAATAGATTGAAGTTAAGTCTAAACTATTTTCTTCGTGGGAACGATCCCAACCTCACTAGTTGGGTTATTTACTTGACACGACCGCTTTACTTCTTATTTGAGAAGTAAGTTTGAGCGTATCAAAATTTGGCGCCGCTTTAGGGGAAAGTAGCTTTTAGATTAACTTAAACTTATTACTATAGATTAGTTGATATTTTATTGATTTTACTTTGTTTTATTGTTTTTGATTCTTGCAGAACCATCTTCCCTGTATGCCAAATACACGGAGAGGAAGAGAACCCTTGTTTCCCTACGATCACGAATTAGAGTGTACACTACGCAACATGAATCGAAACTTGGGAATCAATGATGATGATCCAGAACAGAACATCACAGCTCCGGTTGATGTTCATGGTCAGTTGTTACCCGATGCTCCGGGTGAACACCAACAGAGGGGACAAAATCCCGCTCCACGGCCCCAAGAATACTACAGAGGTTATGACAATATAGCAGACTCCGATGGGCCACTTGTCTTGCCCCCACTACCACCAGGCCACACCTTTTTGGTAACTAGTATCCTGATGCAAATGCTCACTGCCAGAGGTTTGTTTTAAGGGCTACCTTCTGAGGATCCGCATGTCCATATAGCTAAGGTTAGGGCAGTGTGTAAAAGTTGTGTAGGGAGGCCTGACTTGGACTTGGATGTGATAGGGCTAAGAGTGTTTCCTCTCTCACTGACGGGAGAGGCAGCTATGTGGTTCCCTGAGCTCCGTTACAACTTAAATTTCACATGGAACTAACTAAGGGACGTTTCTTAGCACGCTACTACCCGGTCTCCAAGAAACTAAACCACAAAGATAGAGTGAACAACTTTGTGGCAATACCAGGAGAGTCAGTTAGTAGTTCTTGGGATAGATTCACCTAGTTTTTGAGAATCGTACCCAATCACCGCATAGATGATGAGTCACTGAAGGAATACTTCTATCTGGGACAGGATAATAATAATAGAGCTGTGTTGGACACTATAGCAGGTGGATCTTATGGGGAGTGTCCTTATGCTGAGATTGCTGAAAATTAGAGAAGATCTCCCAGAATAATAAAGCTTGGAGTACTAGGAAGTCAGATACCGGGAGAAATACCTTCGCAGTGTAGTCCACTCACAACCCAGCCACAGATGAGATACGTCAAGAAATGGTTCAGATGAGAACTGAGCTTGGGTTGGTACTAAAAAATAACACTGGGGTGCACAAAAGATAAATGCAGTTAACTACTTGTTTAAACCACCACCACCTAATGATGAATACTATTAGGTGGAGGATTCCTATGCGATAAATGAGCAGACGGGGGGTTTCCAACAAAGTGCCTAGGGCTCTAATCAGGAGAATTGGCGCCAAGGTCAAGGGAACCAAGGTCGGAACTATGGTAAATATAACAGTGAGGGTCATTATGTCCGAGATGGAAACTACAACCGCGACAACAACTTCAACAGGGGTAACTACAGTAACAGAATTGATAGGAATGGGCCCTATGTTCCTCCTCAAAATCGTGATGTTACTCCTAGGGATTGTAGTGATAGTATGGCGCGAGTTGAGTATATGTTGCACAAAATGATGAGGAGGTTCGATGCTAGTGATGAGCACATTAATGAGTTAAGGAGTGATTTAGCGGGTATTGGGCAAAAAGCCGATACACATGCAATATCGATTAAGCAGATCGAGTTGCAAATGGCCCAATTTTCTGCGACTGTGAACACACGGCAACCGGGCACTCTTCCTAGCAACACTGTCCGAAATCCAGAAAATGATGCACACTGTATGGCAATCACGACTCAGGGTGGTAAGCAAACCATCGACCTACCTATGCCGGTTAATGAGGAAAAGGTGAGAAAGGATAATGGTAAGGTGGTAGAGGGTAGTGGTGAAGCAGAAGATAGCACTGGAAAAGATGCAGAAGTCCCTATAAAGGTAAATCCCATGCCTAGACCACAACCCCCCTTTCCTCAGAGATTAGTGAAAAAGACCGAGGATGGTAAATATCGGCGTTTTATAACAATGTTGAAGCAGCTTTCTATCAATGTCCCTTTGGTAGAAGCTCTAGAACAGATGCCCGGTTATGCAAGGTTTATGAAAGATCTGGTTACAAAGAAAAGATCGGTCACTTTCGAGGATGATGATAGAATGCAGCATTGTAGCGCTATTTCTACAAGATCTATCGCACAAAAGAAAGAACATCCGGGAGCGTTCACTATTCCTTGTACAGTCGGGTCATTACATTTTGCGAAAGCATTATGTGATCTGGGGGCAAGCATAAATCTCATGCCCCTCTCGATTTACAAGAAGTTGGGTTTGGGTGACCCAAATCCCACAGCAATGCGGCTACTTATGGTTGATCGAAAAGTGAAAAGGCCTATAGGGATACTCCACGATGTGCTAGTAAAAGTGGAGTCGATCATATTTCCGGCAGAATTTGTTATTATTGATTGTAAAGTCGATTTTGAAGTGCCTATTATTCTTGGGAGGCCATTCCTTGCTACGGGTAGAGCCATAATTGATATGGAAAAAGGGCAGATGAAATTCCGGTTGAACAATGCAGAAGCGACCTTCAACATTTGTAGGTCCATGAGGCAGAGTGGTGAGCTCCATTCGGTATCTGCTATATCCCACAAAGAAAAGATGAAAAAGGATAATGACCTAAAAAGTGAAAAACGAGAGTTTATGGTTGGGGATTTGGTGTTGTTAGACAGTTCAAGGCTGCATTGGCTTGCGGGCAATCTCAATTCCAAACGGACTGGCCCTTACTTGATTACCCAAGTATTCCCTCATGGAGCATTTGAGTTAAAAACCAAGGAGGGAGTGTGGTTTAAGCAGACTAGAGAACGAATTAAACTCTATTTTTGGCATACTGCATCGGTGAATGAAGTGATAGAGGCATACCATCTTGATGAACGCTGTGTGATCAAGTGTCCTTAGTCATGCCGCGACGTTAAATCAGGCGCTTGTTCGGAGGCAACCCGATACTTATAGTTTTTCTTTCTAGTAATGGTAGCATTTTCTACTAATGGGTTTTAAATTTGCCGGCACAGCACCAGGAAATTCTGCAGAAAATCACTCTGCAGCACTCACTGACGGATACCTCGACGGACCGTTATGTCTGTGATGGACCATCGCATGAATCCGTCGTTCCAGGTACGTATTTTTGTTATTTTCAAACTAAGGCACATGCGAAGGAACTAACGACGTACCCTCACAACTTAGATAGACTGTCGTCAGGGAATCATCGCGTCATTAATGAAGCGTACCAGACCTGACCTGTATGGGGTTTTTAAAAATTCAACATTTAAAACCCCGACCCCTTCATTTCACCCCATTCCTTCACTCTTTCTCCCATTTCCCTCCCTTTTCAACTTCCAAAGATCATAACCTCTCTCTCTGACAACCATCATTTTCCCCAAATTCTCCAAATTCCTAAAATTCCTCATCTACTTGTTGGAGCTGCTGCTATGGGTCTCTACTTGATCACCAAGTACCTTTCTCTCTTGTTTTTCTCAAATTCTCAGGTATGTCTCTCTAATTCCTACTCATTTATATTGCATTTTTGTTTATCAATTGGTATTAGCCTAGTTCTTCTTGATAGGTTAATTCTTTAATAAAATTCTGTCTAACCTAGGTTGAAAATCATCGAAATTGCCATGTTAAAACTCTAGAAATAGGTGCTTTAGCATTGTTAGTTTACTAGGTATTTGGGTTAGACAAATATAGGTTAAAACACTACCAATTCGATTTGGGTCATAGGGGATGAATGGGGCATCCCCAGTTCTGTCACTGAGTTACAGAACGAGACCCCGATGACGGTCCATCGTACCCACGACGGACCGTCATTGGTTCCGTTCCAACAGCCCTAACATCCTACTGTCCAATTTTCTCCAAGTGTCCACCAACGGCCACATGCGATAGACCGTCGTTACCACGATGGTCCATCCTGCACAACCGTTATGGTTGTCAGAGACCCTATTCCTAAGGGTCTCTTTTTTTTTCTAAGTTTCCTCAAACGGACACATGCGACGGACCATCATTCCCGTGACGGTCCGTTTTGCACAACCGTTATGATTGTTAGAGACCCCTCACTTATGGGTCTCCATACTTTTTCTAAGTGTCTTCTTACGGACAAGTATGACGGACCGTCATACCCTCGACGGTCCGTCCTGCATGACCGTTATGATTGTTAGAGACCCCTCTCCTAAGGGTCTCCATATTTTTTTCAAGTGTCCTCTGACGGACACCTACGATGGACCGTCGTACCTGTGACGGTCCGTCCTGCATATACCGTCATACTTGTCAGAGACTCTCTTTCAGGGTTCTCCATATAAACAAAGTCTAATTAAGACACGACGGACCCCATGACAGTCCGTTGTGCTCATGACGATCCGTCACCTGGCCCGTCATGTTGCACAGTTAGTATAGAAATTTTATTACATCTTAACTCTTTTATTTATTTTGTGTGGTTTGCTAATCTTTTATGCTCCTTTTAGTACTAATATTGATTATTTACAGGTACTATCTATTATGGCACAAAAACAAGATCGAGTCTACGCACGCGGGAGATCAAAGTCGGTCGCCCCGTCTGCCCGCCTGGTCATTGGCTCTTATGATGAGTGTGACCCCGAGTACGTGCCCCCAGGCACTTCCACCCCATCTCGAGCTGCACGTGCTGCAAGACCACACCCAAAAAGGTGGCGTCCGGCGTAGTCACTGCCTCCCAGTCTGATGAGGAGCGCACACTGACCGGCACACCTTCTGGGTCAGTTACTAATGAAGAAGGAGCATCTGGATCCTTAGGAGTTTCATGATCGGAGGAAGCCTCCGGATCTGCCGAGGTTCCCGCACCCGCCATCGCTGCCTCGTCTGCCTCATCTGATGAGGCCGACAGTTTGAAATCCATACCCGATTCACCAACTCGTTCTCTCACCGCGGTTACCGACTAGCCTAACTGGTGGTGTGTCGACGGGCAGTATCAAGTCTATTCCGATGCAAAGTTCTTGAATGACAGAGGAGTCATGACTCAGACACTTACATTAGAGCGGTGGGTCCTTACGGGAAGTCTCCCGATGATGCCAAAGATCCATAATCTCTTCACCAGACATCGACTGGAGTGGACAGCGCGCTCGTTGGGACGTTATAGTGAAGAGTTGGTCCGAGAGTTTTACGCCTCATACGTAGAGACTCTCAGATCACACATTGATAGGCGGGCTGCCCCCGCCAAACAGGCCCCACAGGAGCAGGTCCGAGTACGTGGCATTCAGGTTGATATTTCCCTGTCTGCCATCCGCCGGTATCTATACGGAGAGAAAGTTGATGCCAACCGGACCCCTCTCACCGCCGAGCTTGACTACCGATGGCAGATTGTCAAAGATGGCCAATTCTTGCGTGAGCCATCGCTGAGAGAGACCACCAAGAGGTGGATGGCCCTGCATTTGTCCGTTGATGGAGAGGGTGCTGACTGGGTGACCGAGCCGAAGGGAGCCATCAAGAAGGCCAACCTGACCTTCACGGCGAAGTTTTTGTGGTTGATCGTCCGCCACTGCCTTTCCTCCACAGCCGCTGATAATATAGTCACATGGGATCGAGCAGTACTGATGGCGGCGATGATAGCCGGATTTGAGGTAGATTTTGCTTGGCTTCTATAGGCAGTCATGCACGAGAGGGATTTTAAGGTCACAACTAACTACCCTTTCCAGTGCATGATATTTTCTCTATGCAGGTCCGCAGGTGTGCCTGTATGGCACGTTGATCAGCTCAAGACCCCGCTGGGCACTGTTGATATTGGCCTCATCAGGGATGAGTCCAATGAGTTGGCTCCACGCAGAGGGCCCCGTCCAGAGTTGCCTCAACTTGGTGACAATCTGGATGATACGGTAGCAGAGGCCCGCATGGCCACGCAGGCGGCTTCCACTGACACTACCCCGGTCGAGTCTATCCCGGGTAGTAGCACTGCCCCCAGCTCCTCTCGTTTAGCCCAATTCCCCGCTCTGGTCCCGCTTGCTAGGCAAAAGAGCGCTTGGAGAGGAGAATGGTCCAGCACACAGAGCGGAAGATCGCTGAGGTTCATCAGCGCTTGGACGCTTTTGAGTTGCGGGTGTTAGCCCGACCAGCCCCTCAGGTGGATGTGTCCATCCTTCAGGCTGTGGTGGACAGTCTTCGCACAGACATCGACATGATCTTAGAGGCTAGGGTGCCTGAGTCTGAGGCCCCTTCTGCAGAGCCTGCTGAAGACACAGTAATGGCGGCCCTATTCGCCACTTCAGAGATTCCACCACCTCCCTCTCAAGAGCATGCCAAGAGGCGTAGGGGTCGAGAGGAGGATGAAGCTCGAGCACGGAAGAAGGAGCACCATGAGATGGAGGCTGCGAGGAAAGCCTCGCTTGCTGATGAGGAGGCGTGTCAGATGAGAGCAGGAGAGTTAGCTGCTGGGGCGTCTAGCTCCAGAAATGTGGAGATAGCGGGAGGCACTGCTGATAGTGTCGTTGATGCTGAGACACTACTGAGGGTGTCCAGATTACGGAGGTAGTGGGTTTCGGGGAATCGGAACCACCAGCTTGCTGATTGTCGGCGCTTTGCGCCCAAGGTTTTCTTCACCTTCCACTCTAGTATTTCAATTTTTTTTTATGCAGTGGGGACAATTGCATGTCTTTTTGTTGGGGGTGGGGTAAATGGGAAGTGAGTGCTAGGGTGAAGTCTGAGTAGCCAAATTCACTATCCTCTTTTGGGGTTTTCTTGCCTGTGTTCTTTTTCCCCAAGAGACTGATTACTTTTTCTGTTTAACCGGCATGTCTATATCTTTTTTACATAGTTTAATTCTGAAGCATGATGGCTAAAATGATATCCGTAGAAAATGGAAAATGATGCATGACTAGGCATATTAATTGATAAATGTGTGGCTCTAAGCATGACATAGAGGTACACCACTGCATGACCCTAAGTCTAAAATTCGAACTAGGTGTCTGATAATCTGGTAGAGTAATGAAATGTCAAGTGAGTGTGAGGAAGATTTGGATAGTCCACTATTTGTACCGAGCTAGAAATTGCCTGGTTATTCCTGCTAAAAGTAAATTGTAATAGACAATTAGGAAAGGATCATAGGCCCTTATTCAATATAGCCCATTTTTAGCTTAAATAAAAGAAAACCAAATGAAATTTATCCTTCTTTGATCCAAATGATTTCAGCTTAAACTAGACCTTTCTTTTTCACCCTAACTGATCTTTTCTAATAATAATGTGTTGGCCCTGGTCCCTCCTTGGACATGTGCACCTCAGCTTATGCCAAAAGCATAAGTTGAGGATGGCTAATGTAGTAAACAACCCTTTATATGGCTCTACCCAACTTTGGGTATTGTGTACTTTGACTCATGGCAAAGCCATGAGTTGAGGGTGGTTATTATGAGGAATGCTCTGGAAAGTGGGGTTGAAAGAACAAAGAGAGAGAAAGAACAAAAGTAAAGTGACTCAAGAATTAGTTGAAAGAAAAGTAAAGAAAATAAAATATACAAGAAATACAAGCAAGAAAAGAAGAGAGTAAAATAAAATATACAAGAAATACAAGCAAGAAAAGAAGAGAGTCACTTACACAAATGAAGAAAAAAGGGAAAATAGCAAGGTGAAAGAATATGAGAAACTGGGCAAAATAAAATGATAGAAAATGGTATGTTTAGCCGATATGTCAAGAAGGGCAAAAAGTCACTAAAGTATACCTAAATATACCCTACCTGACACTGAGCCTATGTTACAAGCTAAGAAAGTCCTATCGTGATCCTAAGAGTTGTATAGCGAACTTAAAGTAGTGAAAATAAGGGCAAGCTTATGGCAATATGTATGAATGAGTGTGAATTTATTCTGAGAGTGAGTGTTGAAAAGTAATCCTTATACTCAAACTGAAATCATTGTGTGAAAAATGAGGATTTTGTTTTGAAGTGAGGACACTAGTTGCAGTACCGGAAATATTAGCACCTCGGTGAGAAATTGAAGAGGATAGGTGTTAGTGCATGGTGAGTCTGTGTCATTGTCTGATTCCACATAATTCAAGCCTAATAGTGATAGAATGCATAAATATGATGAGATTTATCGGGATTGATAGCCAAATGATTGCGAAGGACAAAACACGGATACTATTGTACAAAGATTTTGTATTGAGTCATAGTGTGTCGCTTGAGGACAAACAACGAATTTAAGTAGAGGGTGTTGATATACCGTGGTTTCACAGTATTATTAATACTTTCCTTAAGTTTAGTGTGTCCAAAAGCCTTTTTGTGCTAATTTTTATATAAGTTTTTCTTTATTTGCAGGAAATCTGTCTAAAAGATGAATGCGGAGGTTTTTGAGCAATAAATACAGAAAAGTACCACCTATGGAGCTTGTGACGGTTCATAGTGCCTGTGACGGTCCGTAGGTGACATCGTAGTGCAGCTGCTGAAGGAAGATGGGGAAGTCTGACCAAGTGTGGGGTTACGGAGTGCGTGACGGACCGTCGTAGCCATGACAGTCCATCCTGCTGGTTCGTCATGAAGTTCAGAGAAGTAGTCCCTGTACCCAAATTCCAAGAGTTCAAGTGTTTTGGAATGGAGACCCTCGACGAACCGTTGTGCCTGTGACGATCCGTCATACCTGCCGTCGAGGGTAATGAAGAGAGCAGCAGAAGAAATTTCATAAGTATGGGACGACGGAGTCCATGACGGTCCGTCGTGATCACGACAATCCGTCGCAAGGTCCGTCGATCCAGCAGCATTTGACAAATTTCCAGCAAATAGAGTCCTTATTTAATTAGGTTTTTAGTTTTTATAAATAGTTCGAAAAACCTCGTTTTTGAGGTTAGACCCTTGATTATTGTTAGACTCTTCAATATTTTAGACTCTTTGTTAGACTTTTGGTGATTACTATTACACCTTTGAAGAATCTATAATCTTCAATTAATTTTAGCAATTTATTGTTGGTGATTTTGGTTGATTAATAAAGTAAACTTCTTGATTTTACTCTTTCTCATTGAAGTAAGTGCATGAATTCTTATATCATATATTTGAATATTGTGATTATGAATATGGGTAACTAAACTCTATAACTAGGGTTGTGGGAACCATAGGCGAATAATGAGGTAAAACCTAACTAAAATAACAATTCTAGAATACTGTCTTGCATGTGTTGATAATTCTTTCGCTTAGAAGTCTTTTTAACGGATGGTCAACGTTAGAACTCGCCTTAATGCTACTTGCCGGACCAAGGAGGTAGATAATAGGAAAAGAATTATCAACATAGATTTAGTGTATACTATCTAATAGGCTAGTATTGATTGGTACGAGGTAATAACTTAGTCAAATGTCGAATATGATGCTAAATATGAGATAAAGGTAAGGGTTAGTATAGCAACACACGTAGTCGAACCAAGGTGCGGAGTGAAATTTTCAAGATGTCGGACCAAGGATTCAGAAATACATAACTTATAACTTTGCATGCAAGATACTAGGAAAGAATTGTTATAGTTAGAATTAACAAGTTATGAACCTGTGGGGAACACGTAATCACTAGTTACCTTTATTAATTGATTAAACTCCAACATTTGAAGCCGTTAGTTGTCTCTTTTAATTTTGCTAGTTATTTTCATTTATTTAGAAATAGAAAACCCCCCTTTTATCATTTTTGCTTTCCAAGGAAGTAATTGACTGAACGATAGTAATAATAAATTAAAGTTAATTCTAAACTATTTTCCTCGTGGGAACGATCCCAAACTCACTAGTTGGGTTTTTTACTTGACACGACCGCTTTACTTTTTATTTAAAAAGTAAGTTTGAGCGTATCAAATTTTGGCGCCGCTGCCGGGGAAAGTAGCTTTTAGATTAACTTAAACTTATTACTATAGTTTAGTTGATATTTTCTTGATTTTACTTTGTTTTATTGTTTTTGATTCTTGCAGAACCATCTTCCTTGTATGCCAAATACACGTAGAGGAAGAGAACCGTTGATTCCCTACGATCACGAATTAGAGCGTACACTATGCAACATGAATCGAAACTTGGGAATCAATGATGATGATCCAAATCAGAACATCCCAGCTGCGGTTGATGTTCATGGTCAGTTGTTACCCGATGCTTCGGGTGAACACCAACAGAGGGGACAAAATCCCGCTCCACGGCCCCAGGATTACTACAGAGGCTATGACAATATAGCAGACTCCGATGGGCCACTTGTCTTGCCCCCTCTACAACCAGGCCACACCTTTTTGGTAACTAGTATCCTGATACAAATGCTCACTCCCTTTCCGGTGTGGCACAGACATTGGATTTCATGTTAGCTCGCATGATCTTAATTCTAAAGATGTCCTTAAGAAAGCAAGAAAGAAAGAAGAAGAGATGTTTGTTCAAAGTTAGATAAGAAAGTAAGAGCTTAAGAATATGAATCGTCAGTGTTTGATAAAAATGATGTTTTCAGCAAATAATAGGCATAGCCAATAATGACTTCTTTTATTATGAAATTGATCAAAGACAAATAAGATTGGTTTATAATGACTTATTATAGTATGAAAATCATCATAGCCAAATAAGATTGTCTTATAATGATTTCTTATATTATTTAAAGAATCACATAATAGGCATAACCAATAATGGTTTAATAAGAGTTGATGCCCAATTTGTAGTTAAATTATTTCCTTAGTCCTTTGGATAACTTACTTGATTCATTGTAGATACGCAACTACAATGAATCATTGCACTTGTAAATAAAATGTATGCTTAAGGGAGATCATTGAACTACAAAACAACAAGAAGAAAAAGACTGAAAAATAAACTAAGTACAAAAAGACGAGTTCTCGGGTTTGGGGTGTCAAATTTCAAAATTTTTGCTCGAGTTGTTCTAAAATTATGTTCATGATTATAAGGTATTGTGTTCAAATAGAAAATGAGTTGTGTGCTTTGAATTCATTAAAATACGTCATACTCATACCACAATTCACAAATAATGAATTAGGAAAGTCTAGTGATGTCACTTTCTAGAAACGACATGTTGTTATAGGAAGAGATTTCCTTGATCATGCATAGTTCTTCTGTGTATGTGTGCATACACCCATACTTAGTACAAGTGTGTACTAACCCTATACTATTATTATCTTTATAGGTGCAGGTCAGAGAGAAGATTGAAGACTCATCAAATCTATTTGGATTAGCGATCTCCAAACTTTGGTAGGTCCTCTTGATTTCAAGGATGCTACATATATCTTTCTAGACTAGCACTTCAGACATAGCTAGTGGATGTTGTCTCTAGTATTTATTTCCATATGTTTTATTCGAAGCTTTGTTTTAAGGTCATTTTGGCAAACTATTACATTATATTGATCTTTCCATTCGAATTGTTTCATAAATTGTAGGTGATTGTTTAGTCTTTGAGCTTATTAGAATATTATTCTAATGATCATACGAAGTCTATGTATACTTCACTATGTTTTAAAACTTTTAAATTATTCACAAATTTAACTATATGATTGTGATGAAAGCTAAGATAAGGCTTGTCTGCGACCTCTGAGAGGTTAACGATGCCAGTTGCATTCGAATTCCTGAATTCGGATGTGAAAAACTTGGTATCAGAGCATGAGGTTAAATTACCTAGGAACTAAAGCTCAAAACAACCACGTTACGTAGTTTCTAACTTATGGTTGTGAAGTGCGCCACAATCATGACTTAGAGACTATATGATGCTAGGAATTTTTCTTTCTTTTACTCTTTATCGTGTTGTATAGAGATTTGACATTTTGTGTCATTCTAGGGTCTAACTTCCTTCTTGTGTATACATGTAGAAAATGAACACAAGGAAAAACACATGCAGAAGAGTCAAAGAAGCAGCTGCTGGGAAGCATGTGTCTGTCAATGCAGCTGCGCTGACGGATGGAGCAGTAAAAGAACCACTAGTTTAGATGTCCCAAGCCATCACTACTCAGGAACAAGACATCACATCCTAGACCACTAGAAAGGGTGCTCCCAGGGAGAACCCACATGCTAGCACCATGGATAGCAAATTGAGGGACTTCACTAGAATGAATCCTCTAGTCTACTACGGGTCAAAGACCAATGAGGATCCCCAAGAGTTTGTGGATGAGATTCATAAGATTCCCTGTGCTACGGGTGTTAATGAAGAGGAAAGGCTGAGTTGGCTGCTTATCAACTCAAAGATGTGGCTCAGGTGTGGCAAAAGATATGGCGAGAGGGTTGAGCACCAAGAGAAGTTCCCATACTTGGGATGTTCTTAAGACTGCATTCCTAGAGAGGTTTTTTCCCAGAGAACAAAGAGAGGCTAAGGTTGAGGAATTCATCAACTTACAACACGAAGGTATGTTAGTTAGGAATACTCCTTGAAGTTTATTAAGCTTTCCAAACATGCTTCTTCTCTGGTGTCCAATAAAAGGGATGACATGAGCAGGTTTGTGACTGGTGTGTCGGAGGATTTGGAGGAGGAATGTCGGGAAGCCATGTTGCATGATAACATGGACCTTCGTAGGTTGATGCTACATGCACAACTTGTTAGGGGAAGTCGTCGGAGAAAGAGATACAGAGAGAGAGAAATAAATCTAGGTCTTCGGATCAGTCTGGTTCAAGTAAAGGCAATAATTCATTTGGAGTTCGGGATAGGCCAAAGTTCAAGAAGGGGCACAAGCACTCAGGTAATCCTACTCCTCATAAGAAAAGTAATGCCAAGGAGGGAAATGATAGAAATGCCCATCGTGATAGAAAGTCGTGTGAGAAGTGTGGTCGTTTGCATGTAGGTGAGTGCCTGGTAGGTACTAATATCTTCTATATATGCGTCAAGAGTGGGCATATGGTCAGGGACTGCTCACAGATTAGGAATCAGACCAGGAAAGATGCTCAGCCTCGGCCTAATCCTACTTCTGCAGTCGAACCTCCCAAGAAGAAAAGATTCTATGCTTTGAAAGGTAGAGAAGTCAACTGATGTGGTCACTGGTACGTTGCATGTCTTCTCTTTTCCTGTGTATGCATTTTTAGATCCAAGATCCACTTTATCATTTGTTAATCCTTTAGTAGCTTAAGTTTGACTTGCTTCCTGAGATCTCCCATGAACCTTTTCTAGTAAGTACTCCCATAAGAGACAGAATTAGAGCTGAAAAGGTATATAGAGATTTGCCCGAAAACTATTCTTGATAGAGTTATCTACACTGATCTAATAGAATTAACCATGCTTGACTTTGATATAATTTGGGTATGGATAGGCTCCATAGGTGTTATGCTACCATAGCCTGTCAAAACAGGGTAGTAAGGTTTTAGTTTCATAATGAGTTAGAGCTGGAAGGGGAAGGGCGTAGTTAAAATCGAAAAGGCCAAGTAGTTTCCCATCTTAAATCCAATAAGATGTTATCTAAGGGGAATTTATACCACTTAGTCAGAGTCGATGAATTAGAACATGAAGTTCCTTCGATAGACTCCGTGTCCATAGTGAATGAGTTTCAAGATGTATTATGATCTCAAGGAAATCTATTGGTGGGAAGGTATGAAGCAAGATATTTCTAAGTTGTGGAGGAGTGCCCAAATTGCCAACAGGTTAAGTCAGAACACCTTAATAATGGAGGTCTTACCCAGTCATTTTATATCCTGTTACCTTCACTTGTTCGGTTCTTGAGGTTAAATATACGCTTCCTAAGTTGGTTTTGTTTTAGAAACTCTGAGTTATTAGTACATTAGCCGATTTGATGTTTTAAGTTCATAATCGTGTGTCTTATACTTGCACTATATCAGTTAAAATGAGTTCATGCTTGCATTCATGTTGCTGTTTTTGTATAATGTAGACATGATTTTTGTGTTGCATGAGTTGTGATGTGCATTAAATTAAGTGTGATTGAGAAGGAAGTTCCTCAATATCATATATGAAACTTCATATAAGCTTTGAGTAATGTGCATCATCCAGAGTAAGTTGTCAATCAGATATTCACAAAGATGAAGATTCAAATATGTTAATGTGTTTTCGAAGTTACCCTCTTTGAATTAAAATGATATGTAGTGTCATTCGGGAACAAATGTTCCTGAGGTGGGGTGGGATAATGTAACATTCAAGAAAATATACTTGTCTAGTGATGAGACTATTAAATTTTAAGAATAGGTATTGGGGTTAAATAGGCATCCCAATGCCCAATATTTAGAAATGTTGGGCATAGTAGAAAATATTGGCTTAAAGGGTGTTAGCCAAATTTCTATGTATTAATGAGCTTGTTTAAGAAATGTACCTTCAATAAAAACCGTAAGCTTAAAACATATGTTTCATAGCATTTGCATAATAGATATGAGGCATCGATGTGTCAAGCCTAGGCACCATAGCACATAACCAATTAAAATGGACATGTAGACTAAGTAGTGCCCAAGGACACAACGAGGATCCATGGGAAAATAAGTAAACGTTCCAAATGAACCATCATGAATAGTTAGTTAGGAAAGTACAAGAAACACATGTGCAAGCACATGTGAATAAGCGGCCAAGGGAAGGCACCACCCTAACTGAATTCGATTAGAGTAGTTAGGGGGCAGGCCTATGCAAAGGTCCCCCCATGTGGGGCCTAACTCTCTAACCAACTGTAGACTCTAACTAACTGACCTAACTAGATAATTAACCTAGGATAAACAAAAATAAACCATCTAGTACACCCAACAAACTAAGACTTAATTGGGTGACACTAACCTAGTAACTAGTTAAAGAGACAACCTAGTGTCTAACCTAGGATGGTCCAAAAGGGTTACTTATGATCCTAAAGATTTAGGGGTACTTTAGTAATTACACCAGGTCCCTTAATTAATTAAATTATTAACTATTTAATTAATTAATAAAAAATTCAAAATTTGGCCGAGACCCTAGCCAATTTCCAGATTTTGGTTAAGTCAAATGTTCTCCTATGTTTAGACAACTTAGGAGGGGCATTTTCGTGATTAACTAATTCATTTATTTAATTTACTTAATTAGCCTAAGTTGAATGAGTAGAGATCAGTTCCCAAAACTTAGACTCACGTTCAAACACGAGGAAATTCACGATGCAAAACAGCGAACAAACGAGAATAGAAAGTTTCTCTCGATTCTCTTAGGTGATTTCCAGGTTTTCTTCAAGGTTTCGTGCAAGGTGATCTTCGTAGATTAAATTCTACATACGGTATGGGTTTCTCTCCTGGAATTCTTCCTCCAAAAGGCTTTTCAAATGCTTCAGACTCATGAATTCGAAACTAGGGTGGTTCCCAATGACATTGTTGAATGTCCATCTCACTAGTTATCCTTGTTTTCGATTCTAATAAGTATGTAGATGTAAATCTCGAACATTTTGTTGGTATGTGGTGCTAACTGGTTTTTATGTGTAAGTTTCTTGATTTGCTAATGACTAATGAGACCTATAGATTGGATTCGAATGATTTGACTGTTAATTACACGAATTAAGGAATGATATAATGTTTAATTGTGTTTCGAGAATATAAAGTTACTATGAATAGGCTATGAAGTTTAGTTACTGTAAAGTGTTAAAGTTTTGACTTGTTCATGTTGAGGAATCACTATATTACATTCATGAAACTAACTGATTTGGTTAGTGATAACATAATGAAAACATCTTAAGTAAAGTTTGATTCATGCCGATAAATTGGCTAACAATGTTTTGCCCAAAAAGTTGAATGGAATTGGCTTATAATGTTATTTTAAAATAATGAAAAGATTAGCTAATGACTAATGTATACCAAATTAATCATGACCAATGTAACTTTGAATTCATAATAAAGGGTATGCCAATCATTGGGACAAGTCCCAACATACCCTTTCCAAATGAACTATGAACATACTAACTACATACGTTTATAAAGAATAGTATAAAATTACCAGAAGACATGAAACGAGATAAGGTGAGTAATAACATAAATAAAAGTCTTTGAATTATGAAAGTGACCAGAATGGGGTGTTAAAGGAAGTGAGACTCACTCACACCTAAAAAAACTATGTTAAAGATACTCACATATGATGGTGCTAATAATTGTGAGACAAGTCTCATTAACACCAAGATGATAATGTACGGTTAACTTCACATTTTATCTGTAAAGAAAGGGATGACCGGTTATCCAAAGAGTTTAAGTAAACCTCATAACTAGAAGCAAGCTTCCATAATGTTTGAGTACACTCTAAAAGATTTAAAGAAGAAGAAGTTGAGCAAAGCACCGATAGACTAGCAATGAGCTTGAGCCAGCACATGTAAGCCTCATGAGATGAGGCTACCACCAAGGTGGATAAGTATTCTCCGTATATCTCCTAGTCTTTGAACTATGTTGCCACCATAGGAAGTAGCCATTGGATTCCACCTAAGTGAGCTAGGTATGATGCGGTTTCACTTGGCCGGTGAGACCACCCCTTTTTGGTGTGGGGCAGACACTAGATTTCATGCTTAGATCACATGATCTATGTCGGTTAAATGCTCGAAGAAAGTATTCCGTTCACTTTAACCGTGAACTACCTCTTTTCGGTGTGGGGAGAACATTGAAATTGGTTTAACTTTAGCTGGTGAACCACCCGTTTCGGTGTGGGGCAGACATTGGGTTTCATGTTAGCTCACATGATCTAGATTCACTTTGATCGGTGAATCACCCCTTTTTGGTGTGGGACAGACACTGGATTTCATGTTAACACTCATGATCTTAATTCTAAAGATGTCCTTAAGAAAGCAAGAAAGAAAGAAGACGAGATGTATGTTCAAAGTGAGCTAAGAAAGTAAGAGCTTAAGAATATCAATCGTTAGTGTGATAAGAATGAAGTTTTCAGCAAATAATGGGCATAGACAATAATGACTTCTTTTATTATGAAATTGATCAAAGACAAATAAGATTGGTTTATAATGACTTATTATAGTATGCACATGATCATAGAAAAATAAAATTGGCTTATAATGATTTCATTTATTATGTAAAGAATCACATAATAGGCATAACCAATAAAGATTGGCTTAATAAGACTTCACGCCCAGTTTGTAGGTAAATCATTTCCTTTGTTCTTTGGATTACATACTTGATTCATTGTAGGTATGGGACTACAATGAATCATTGCACTTGTAAGTAAAACATATTCTTAAGGGAGATCATTGAACTACACAACAACAAGAAGAAAAAGACTGAAAAATAAACTAAAGCACAAAAAGAGGAGCTCTTGGGTTTGGGGTATCAAATTTAAAAAAATTTTCTCGAGTTGTTCTAAAATTATGTTCATGATTCTAAGGTCTTCTGTTCATATAAAAAATGATTTGTGTGGTTTGAATTCATAAAAATATGTCGTATTCATACCACATTTTACAAATAATGAATTAGGAAAGTCTAGTGATGGCACTTTCAAGAAATGACCTGTTGTTATAGGAAGACCTTTCCTTGATCATGCATAGTCCTTATGTGTATGTGTGAATACACCCATACTTAGTACAAGTGTGTACTAACCTATACTATTATTATCTTTATAGTTGCATGTCAGGGAGAAGGTTGAAGACTCATCGAAGTTGTTTGGATTAGCGATCTCTAGACTTTGGTAAGTCCTCTTGAGTTCAAGGATGCTACATTTATCTTTCTCGCACAGCACTTTAGACATAGCTAGTGGATGTTGTCCCAAGTATTTCTTTCCAGATGTTTTATTCGAAGCTTCATTTTAAGGCCGTTTTGGCAAACTATTACGTTATATATTGATCTTTCTATTCGAATTGTTTCATAAATTGTAGATGGTTGTTTAGTCTTTGATGTTATTAGAATATTATTCTATGTAATGATCGTACGAAGTCTATGTATACTTCACTATGTTTAAAAATTTTAAATTTTCTGCAAATTTAACTATATGATTGTGATGAAAGCTAAGAAGAGGCTTGTCTGCGACCTCTAAGAGGTTAACGACGCCGATTGCATTTGGATTTATGAATCCGTATGTGACATATATATATATATATATATA
>NC_028638.1:23533927-23583535 GCF_001406875.1 Solanum pennellii
TATATATATATATGTATACATATATATATATGTATACATATATATATATACACACACGCACACACACACACACATTTTTCATTTGATTTAAATTGCTTTATATGTGTATCACTTGAGTTAAGTAGGTAAGTTCATATAATCCCCTCAAGATTAAGTCGTTGTTTAGCTCTCCAACTCGCATACTCTTACATTCAATGTATTGATGTCAGTTGGCTTGCATGGTTTCATAATGCAGACGTAGGTACCCAAGGATCGGCACGCAACACTTCGTTGGTTCCAGATTGAGCTTCATAGTTTGTGGTGATCCTCATTGCATTCTGGAGGACATCATTTTCAGTTCTGTTTGGAGTGGTTTTAAGTTATTAAGACTCAAGTTTCATTTTGGCCAAAGTTATGACAAGATGTATTTCCCTTTTATTATGTGTTAGGCTTTGTCTTACGCTAATTTAACTAGACAAGCTAGGGGTTCACTTGAGGGCCAGCAATGGTATTCGAGTTCCGGTCCCACCCAGGGTGTAGGCTCATGGCGTGACACAGACTATGCCAAGTGGCATAACATGACAATTACTAGTACAAACCATACGTACTAGTATAAAATACTGATCGACCAGAATCCACCACATGATAACGCACATATAATCAAACAAACATGAAAGTTTGGATATAATTAGGACCTTGATCCTTCAATCACAACCTTCTCTACCAAGTAATAGTAGCCTTGAACTCATTCACTCTATCTCAATCACCTAATCTCATTTTGTTACAAACTTAACCATTAGGCCACTCCACCCCAAACTCATTATATCTCAACCCTTCTATCATATAAAGACTTTCTGGAATTATACATCCTACCAACACTAAAATTTCTCTATTACTTTCGTTCGCTCTACCAAAGCAAATACGAACTCGATACACTAATATTCTCCTGAGCTCTAATGCCAATACATTTGCCCTTGACCAACTTAGTGAACCAACCGCAATGACTATTACCATATAACCTTAAATCCATAATCTACGGGATAGGTCCACAACCACACAATATAAAACAGGAAATAATTGATTCATCACACCTTTCAAGTACTCGGACACTTGAAGATTCCTAAGATGTCATTCACAGTATTTAACATGAATTTCATTCTAGACAAAACTCATCACAACATTTAAACACAAATTTATGTTAGTCATGGATAAAAAATGTAAGAACAACAACATATTAAGTAAATCTAATTCATTCATGGATTAATATGCAAGGAAAGAGTCAAGCATCTACCAGGCGTGGTATTCGAGCAACCCATTAATATCTTATATTAGACGGGTACTCGAACTAGCAAATATTATCTGGTATCGGATGTGATCTCTCAATTAACCATTAGTAAGTTTTCTTTGTATGATTTCCGAGCAAACAGGTTTCCCCAGCAAACTATTAGTCACACAACCACAATTACAATCACAATCAAATACAAACACACTTGTAAATACAAGTTCATTGCATCAAATTTACAATAATTCATCATTTCACATTCAACCCTTATGTTTTCCCTAATATGCATTGTACATATTTCATTTTGAAGATAGTTAACATAAATTGGAAAAGAAAGAAGTCATTACCTATATACTTGTGGACGATAGTTTTCAGATAATCTTTGATTTGGAACCCGATTACCCACAACTACTTTTCCTTGGTTAACACCCAACTGTCATCACAAGGTTAACATTGACTAATTAGGTCCATTATTAGCATAAACATAAACTAACTCCATATTCAACCAATTCAACTTCTTGTTTGAAGGTCTATACATGTAATCTTTGACAATCTACGTGATGTTATGTAAGTAAATACATGTTAACAATTGAGTTAAGAATGCGTCGCCTACATGTATTTCATGCAACTTATGAAAAATCCTAAACTCGAGCTTTTGGATCTTTGGGGTCGAATCTTGACAAAAGTAGACCAAAATATCATAGGTTGGACCATTTTCTCACAAAAATACCTCCCTTCTATTGTTCCCCATTGTGAAGTAGCTTTTTGATCTTTTAGAGTAACCCCTGTCTCAGTTTACCACTATAAAGAAGGAAAATTAAAAGAATTCTTGTTTCAGAGTTTTTACCTTGCCGCCCCGACTTTAGTGGTTCGCACGATGCTATGGCGAAGTTAAGTCAACCCAGCTTAATTTCAAAATTCAACATTTTGTCGTGTCAACTCAAATTTAAAATTGGGGGTTTATATAAAAAATTCCTGAGATGTCGTATGAGGTGCCTTTGAATAATGGTGGAACAAGTCGTTAGAAATCAAATGACTCAGATTGTAAGAGCTCGGATCCAAAAGAGGAAAGCTTGCTAATTTGATGTAGTTGCCACCCACGACCCTTGGGTTGAACCACAGACCACAGGTAGAGTCCTTGGTTGGTCACCCCAGTGAAGGCTCAAACCCAGAACTACGACGACATCTACGGGTCGTAGGTCGACCCATAATTTTTGGTCCAAGGGTTAGTCGATTGGCAACATATCTGAAGTTACTGATGGAGAGACATGATGCACAGTAGGTCCATCCACGGTTTCGCGGCGTCTCATAGGTCATCGCTAATAGTTATTTTTAAGTGGTAGTTGGGTCTTTTCCTCATAAATTAATCCCTATATTATGCCGTTATGCCAACATTTCCCCTATATAAGACTTTTTATGCCCAAATTCACCCCCATTCAATTCATTCTTCAAAATTCACAAAAAAGAACTAAATTGCCTCCCAAGTATTTTCTCTCTAGAAGAAGAAGGAACATGAGGAGGAAGAGGAGGAGAAGGAGGAGAATGAGGAAGAGAAAGATAACAAGGAGAAGAAGAGAATAAGAATAAGAATAAGTCACCTAGGGTTTCAACTTAAGGTTTAAATTTATCCATTGAAGGCTAGCAATTTCATTCAAGGTATGACAATTTTCATCCATTAATCTTTTTGATTTATGGAGTCCCCAAATATCTCTATTTCAAAATGTAAAATTCCCCAATCAGTTAGGGTTTTCCTTCATTATCATGGGTTCCTTTTATTATTGATCTTAATGATTAAAATATGTATTATGATGATTTATAATGCTTTTATGATGTTTCCCCATGAACCTATGTGAACCCCTATGTTCCCAAATTTTGGTTTAAGATGTGGGTTGTTGATTATGAAATAAGAGATTTATGATCTAAAAATGAACTGATAGAATCACATGAATTTGCGATATAATCCCTATCTATTGATTGAATTATAGATTTGGTGATTTAAAGTAAGCTTTGAACCCCGGAAGAACAAAGTATTAGTTTATGCATGATCTTATGAAAGCTATGTAAATGTTTAAGGGTGTTTTGAGAGTAAAGTATCAATTATATTGTTGTTATTGTGTTGTTGACAGGGTGTTTCGATAAACACTTGCAACCATGTTGTGAAAGGTTTTCTCACATAGAAAGGATTCTTAGGTTGAAAGGTTTTCTCATCCAAATGCATCAAAGAGTAATAGCTATACTAATGAAACTAGCTTGGCTTGGTTGTCAAAGGACACCTGTCCAAGAATTTTAAGAATAAGTATAAATGGACTACTCCGTCGGAATTATGCTTATCACCGAGTGGATATTTATGTGAGGTAGAAGCTTTCTTGTTAGTAGTGGTTGAGTTTCTAGAAGGAACATCTTGAGATTGAAGCTCCCAACAGGTCGAGTTTCTAGTAAAAATCTCTTTTTCCATTAAACTATGTTCCTTCTTAGGTTGATTAGCTAGTGGATTAACTTAAGATAGAAAATCTTGGTTCTACCTTAGACAAGTAGAGCAATCCTTTTCGATGTGGAAGACACCGGGTGATCATGTTATAGCTCATATGGTCACTATGCCAGTTAAGGCTAATTTTCCTACAACAAGTCTAAAAGGAAACTAAGGTTACTGAAGGAGTATCGTATATGTGTTCAATGATTTAAAGATGAATTAACTTGCATTAACTGTGATGTTTTGACTTAAGTCTTTAACTCTCTTATATCATGATTTAATTTTTAAATTGCATTTCATTCAATGACATGCCCTTTTTATCATGTTCTAAATATTTTTATGCATAGATATCATACTTGGTGCATTTTTGTACTAATCCATACTCTTACATACATTTTTGCCAAATGTAGGGTCCAACAGTCAGGTTCACCAGTTTTGTGGCTAAGTGTTGTGTTCGAGATTTCCTAGCATTGGTGAGTCCTCATTCTTCGAGGTTAGAGCTTATTGTTTCAGTTTCTTTGTTGTATGGGTTATGCCCAATATCATTATATTGTATTAGATGGATAAGATGAGACATGAGTTTAAACTTCTGCCTTTCTATAAAAATGTGTTGGACTTAGAGTGTTGTTATACTCTTTGTTGTTCTACTTTTTATGTTATGAAGTTTATGTGTCTTATATGGAGTCCTTCGGGGTTCTATACTCCATGTTATATCTAGGAGGTACCCCTGGGTCTGACACATATTGCTTATAAAAAGTTTAAAAAAATGCAATTTCGTTCGAAATGTTTTCGCACACTTTTAAAATATTTCATTTGCATAAGTTTTTTGTTTCAATATTTTAAAAAAAAAATATTTAAGACTACAAAATTTCCTGAAACTATCGAGAGGGAGTTTCTCGGATGGTAAGCACCCCTTCACTTCCACCACGAAGGACCCTGAAGATTGCGAGTTCAAGTCACCAAGGGAGCAAAATTGGTGGGATCTCCTAGAGAGGGTAAAAAAAGAAAAAAAATCATGAAACTAATACATTAAAAATAATTTTAGCTTAAAATTGATATATTTAGAAAATCTCTTTTACTTATTTAAAATCCTTCTTCAGAAAATTAAAGCACCTAAATTCTAAACAGAAAAAATCATTAGGTCTATTTAAATTTTATAAATAACATATATGGTTTTGTACGTAACACATGTGTGCAAGATTAATATAAATTCATTCAAAAGGATACATGTAATTTTTTTATTTTTTTTAATCAAGAGTGAGCAATGATGTGTCGACACCGCATAGGATCCCCACTTGCCTAAGGCAGGGTCACACTTTTAGCCTTTACATGGACCTTCAATATAGGATTCATTCATTGACTATAGGTTAAGGGATAGTTTTTTAGTACCACATCTAAAATAACAAAGAGTACTTATCCCTAGAGGTTACTTTTTGAATACCACATCTTAACTCTCAAAAGTCTCTAACCTCAAACCTATCTTTGGAAAGCTCATTTGGAAGTGTGAGGTTGCTAGTAACCGCTTCATCTAAATTAACGAAGAGTGTTTACCCCAAAATCCCCATTTTTATTACTAGAGTTCTTTATGAATAGTAAGGATGGTCTAGACACTTTATTTCTACTCATGAAGAGTGTCTACCCTACAATTCTCCATTAACATTCATTAATTTCATTCATTCATTAATAGTGTATGTGAGTACATGTGAGAACACCTTCCACATAATAACCATTATTCATAGCATTGACTTCAAAACATGATCACACTACATTTATCATAATTCACACACTATTCTGCTTCACATATACATTATAATTCATTTATACATAGTATCTTGAAGACACACATGCACAACTTCATAAGACATCGCATGGATATTCATCATAACCTCATTTTACTTCACAATTATCAAATATTTCATCATAAAATAGCACTTATGTCAGTAGATTATCACAATATCACATAAAGAAGCCATAATATTAACATTATCTAATCATGTTAATCAAACGCAATTCATAAGTCAAAAGTTGAGAATTTGCATGAGCATGGGTTCATTGAGTTATTGATCTTAAAATCATCAATTAACATCAATAATATCATATTTCATTCATTAACACATTTTCAAGCAAGAACCCACACGTGGAATTCGAAATAGAACAATTTAGGATTTTGAAACCTTTTTTGAAAAACCTTTGTATTGGCTCCTTGAATCAGAGAAGAATCAAGGTTAAAAAATATACCTTATATGAAGAAAGACCACTAGATTTGGTGAATAAACCACCAAAAATCTTCAATCCTAGATCTACCTTAAGTTCAAGCTTCAATGGAGTCTTGAGAGAGTTTTTCTTGGGAGAGGGGTTTTGATTATGAAAAGTGAAGTCCTATTTTAGGTCTTATTGTTTCAAAACAATTAAAATAACTAAATAAACATGAAATAACAGTTCATTATATTTAAATAATGGGGTGAATTTATAAAATCAGCCAAAGCTTGGCCGAATTGCAGACAACTTTTACAGACCAAACCACGCCCCTCCAAATGATGGACCGTCGTTCAAACGATGCCCCTTTTATGGGGTCCGTCGTTTGGGTCGGAGACCAATTTTTGTTCAGTACTTGAAGGATCAATTGAAGCCTAAGGTCGATGGGGCGTCGTTTGATCGACTGGTTGTTCCCTTTTGGCCGTCGTTTAACACTGCCTCGCAGCATCCTACCTTTGAGATGGGGTCCTCTTCTAGGGCCCCTCATTTATCCTAGGTGGGGTTGTACCTGTACTTTTAATCCCTAAACATGTTAATCTAGGTATTAGGGTAACCTCCTATCTATTTGGACTCCAAACAACACATACAACATGCAAAGGCACTCTAGCACATAAACATCTACTCGTCGAACGTCTTGTTCGTCCCTTGATGTTTGACTTCAAAACTCTTCAAACTGACCTCTAATGCGAATATTCATTACTATAACACAAATTAGATCATATAACACATTATAGTCTCTAGTTTGACCTATTTTATTTTGATGGTCGTTACAGTCGTGCCACCATTCCCCCAGACAATTCCTTTGTATTTTTGTACTTGTGTTTGGACCTTCATTCGACTGGAATCGAATGATTTCTTCCCCACTAACTTGAATTTGAATATTCAACATAATTAAATTATAATATACTCAATGAAAACCTTAAAACACTCACATTCATCTCAAGAATTAAACAAAACCCCCAACCAAAAAAGATTGAGAATAAAACTTCAAGAACACTCCTGAAGAACTTAAATCTTTCAATCTTTATGGATGAATTCAAATATATAAATAATGATTGGCGTCTTACTGAACAAACCCAACACTATGGAAACTTACATAACTATTACGGATTAAACCTTTGGAAAAAATCTGCAATGAAACTCAAGAATCTCGACAAACGCGTTGATTCTTTCCTTTTTTTTCCCCTCTTTTCTCTTCTTTTCTAATCTAAAACTCTTAACTAAAAACCTAGGTGTATATTAGGATTATAAAATTGAACTAAATCAGTTTAGACATGAAACCTTACTAAACATGGATTAAATATGATTGAGTAATAAAATGACTAAAGTACCCCACACTATTTTTGCGTAAATTTCCTTTATTGGACATCCATACTTCAAAAGGTCATATCTCACTCATCAAACTCTAAACTTAGCCAACTTTGTGGTGTAGGAAAGACAATACAAAGACCTTTCAAGAGGGAATATCTCACTCATCCTAACTCTAATCTTAGAAAATTTGGTTGTGTTTGAAAGATAATTCAATGAACTCTAAACATAGAAAACGAGTAAACTCATCTTGTACTAAATTTTATGGTCATTTGACGTTGACCAAAAATTTTAAATAATTTCCAAATTACTTTAATTAATTATCTTTTGTTCTTCTTGGAACTCAAGTAGATAAATCTAGTGACCTTAACACTCAAGAAAATCTTAAAAAATGCTTTGAAAAATCATACTCATAACAAAAGATGGTTCGAGCCTTAGTTCAAAAAAATTCTGGGGTGGTATAGAATGTCAGTTATGTGACCTCATCCCATATCGGTGCTCAATACTACTCCCAATAATATAATAAGCCATTCTCAAATGTATAAAACGTATCTCTTTCTCAATTAGAAGTAATTACTCAAAATATCCTCTTAGGGGTTATACTCTAAAATATCTTTGAACTTATGATCTCATTTTGAAATTACAGTTTCGATCTTTTTCAATGTAAAAGTGTTATGATTGGGTATATTTAGTTCCCTTATACTCTTTTTCAATCATGAATGCAACACTTCTAATTCTTACGTTCATTTTCACAAGACTTAATTCAAAAGTATTGTTGATTACAAAAGAAATCTCAAAATGACTCAAAAGAACCTCTTGAATTTTCTGTTGTTCATCTTGTATTCCAAACATTCTTAGAACAAACTTTGAACCTCTTTGTAAGACAACAATGTTTAAGAACATTTTCACAACTAGAAAATTAAAACTAGTAACAAAACTATAATCAGAAACAGATTTAAAAAAAATATACGAAATATTTTTCTTAAAGAAGAATTGTTGTTAATATGTGTCTAAAGAATCTTACTGATTCAAACAAACTTTGCAGAAACACGAAGTTACCAAGTTTAATGAACCAGTGAAGGAAAAAAAAATAGAAGAACTGAAATTAATTCACAAATCTAAAATTTGTAAAACACGTACCAAAATCTGGAAACTTTTAATAGGAAAAAGATCAAGTCCACTGAACTCACATTGTCCCCTTAAGGAAATTATTCCCCTCTAGTATCTAAGGTTTGATTTGGAATATGACCTCCCAGGGTAAAATGATCTCAATCAGCAGAGTATAGATACCAAAAACTCCGGTGTCAGCGAACCACTCAACGGCAGTAAAATACACTTACAATACTAGATTTAGTAGTTGAAGAAGAAGTCCATGAATTCTATTCTAAAATGAGAGGAAATCCCTCAATTTATAGAAAACAAAGGGTAGTGCGAAAAGGTTCTTATTGTGCCTTACCGAAAAGGTCACTAACCTTTGGAAAAGTCACAATCTTTCAGTAAGGTCGTCACATTTCATAAAAGTCACAACTTTCCATAAAAGTCACAACTTTTCATAAAAGTCGCAACTTTTCATAAAAGTCACAACTTTTCATAAAAGTCTCAACATTTCATAAAAGTCACAATTCTTCATAAAAGTCACAACTCTTCATTTTCCATTCACACCTTTTTAAAATCCAACAATCCCCCGCATGAATGGGAAATGACACGAAGACAAAGAAACGGACAAGTATGTGTACTTTACAAGCAAGAATTAATTGAATCTGGATAAGTAGGTTTCCCCTTGGACTTTCCGTAGTAAACATATGTCGGATATACTCGGTCAATCGGTAGATGCGATATCTTTGAACCGTCGAACTTTGGTGTATACCTAGACAACCATATGTCACACAATTAACCCTTCACCGTTTATGGTTCTTACGATTGTGTTCGTTTTAGCCATGAACACCTCCTGGTTTCATGAGTGTATAGAGAGATGGGCTTTTGACAATCATCTTCTTTGAAGCAGTTTACACTTCACACTCATATAGGTAATTCCTAACCGTGTTATCGCGTAGATACAGTATTTGGTCAACTCTGCAAACTTAGCAAATCATTAAAACCATTAAGCTTTATTAACTCATTAACAAGCCTTAATGTTGTATCCTTGTCCCTGAGCATTGTCGTCATCATGAGAATGGATTGAGTTTGTTGACAATGCCGAACCGTCATTCACAACTTTGTTCTTCTCCTTGAATCTAGCTCTTGGGATCTCCAGTCTGCTAGATAGAGTTACCGCCATGATTACTTGTCCTAAGCCGTAAATTCATTCCCTTAGATGATCTTTTAACTTCCTCTTTAGTTAGGCCTTTTTGTAAGTGGATCCGACACATTGTCCTTTGACTTTACATAGTCAATTCTGATAATTACACTAGAGAGTAGTTTTCTAACGGTATCATGTCTATGTCGTATATGACGAGACTTTTCGTTATACGTCATGCTTCATGCCCTACCTATTGCATCTTGACTGTGAAAGTGTATGCATACTAATGCCAATGGTTTGGGCCAAAATAGAATATCTATCAAGAAATTCCGGAGTCTTTCAACTTATTCACCGACCTTATCTAGAGCACCTAGCTCAAAGATCATTGTAGAGCTAGCGATACATGTCTCTTCTGAAATATTTCTAAGAGACTGCTCCTCTACCAATAGTAAATACATATTCACTCATGAATTTTACTTCATTCGTCCGGTGATTAAATTTGTATCACTATATCTTTCAATATTGTTGGATATTGTTATAATGCAAGACATAATTTTAAGTATTATTTTAAATACTCCAAAACTCTATTTATTGTCATCTTATGAATTTATTTGGGATCACTTGTGAACCGACTCAGTTTAAAATAGCAAAGCTATATCTAATCGCACACACTATATGATATACATCATGCTTCCCAAAACTCTAGCACAATCCAATTGTGAGTCACTTTTGTTTTCACTCTTTTGAAATGCAAAGCTCACATTTATTGGAGACTTGACAATATTGACATCCAAATATTTCAACTAGTTAAGTACCCTTTCAATGTAATGAGACCGTGAAAATGCTAAACATTATGGAGTTCTACGAATTCTTATATCTAAGATCGCATTAGCAACTCCAATAATTTTCATTCCACTTGCTTTATAGCATACGTTTAGTAGCATTTATGTCATTAGTGTTTCTATTGATAATTAACATATCACCAATATACAAACAAACAATGAACTTATGATTTTAATGTGAACACATTTATCACTTCCATCATTCTTCAATCCATTAGCCGACATGGTTTGATCAAATTATGTCATTTTTTGGGTGTTTCTTTTAGTCCATAATGTGACTTAACAAGTTCACACACTTTTATTTATTTACAAGGAACCACAAAATCCTCGGGTTGTTCCATGTAAATTTCTTCCTCCAATTCTACATTTAAGAAAGTTCTTTTCACATTCATTTGATGAATTTGGAGGTCATATACCACACTAATAATTTTTTGCATCCGAATGGATGTAATTCTAATTACTAACGAGTATATATATCGACAAGATCAAAACCTTACTTTTTTAAAGCCTTTGACACAAAGTCTTGCTTTATATTTTTCAACAGTTCCATCAACTGTTATTTTCCTTCTAAAGATTCACTTTGAACCCAAAAGTTTATTTTCTTGAAGAAGATCAATTAACTTCCAACATTGTTTATTGACACCATCTTTCCAAAGAATGAGTCTACAGAAGACACAAGAAGTGTTACAAAATCATATTCGAAGGAAGTAAATGTCCTTTAACATTTACTAAGCCTCTGAATCTCTTTATTAAGTACATTATCCTTTTCATTTCCTAGGCCTTTTAGACCCTTCTCTAGACTACTCAAGTCTAATTTTACAGTCCACAGTCATAAGTCCAATTTTAATTCTTTTAGAAATAGGAACTTGGACTTAGACTTTGAAATATTTCAAGTTGGATTTCCTTCCTTTCCATTTCTCATATGGAAAAGATTGTATTCTGATCAAACAAAATCGCTTTCTTTCTAAAAAGACAACTTTTTGTTGTTCCCTTTTGCAGTAAGGATAATTCCTCCACACAAGTTTTGTGTAACCCGAACTTATAAATAATGCATCCATCATTTCTTTCAACGTTCGGTTTTTCATTAGATTGAGGTGAATATGGCAGTAGTTTGATGGATATTCCACTTTTCAAACATATTTCTGCACAATGAGATTTATACTCTCCATTCTTATCACTTCTTATATTTTTTTCACACTGATTTTCAACTTCGATATTACATTATCTAGACATTTCTATTGCTTCATCCTTACCATTTAGCAAATAGACAGTCATTTCTAATGAAATTCTCAATAAAAGTAACAAATACTTTTTACCACCATGAAATGGTGTTAATTTAATATCACAAATGTCAGTGTAAATCAATTTTAAGGGATTACAATTCCTTTCAACAAATTTATAAGAATGTTCAACATACTTAGATTCCACAAAAACTTGACATTTTTATTTATTTCACTTAAAGTTAGGCAAAACTCCTAAGTTGATCAGTTTTTCTTACAAGGTTTTGTAATTGACATGCCCCAAGTGTTCATGTCACAAACATTGACTCAAGCAAGTAAGAAAAAATAAAAACATTGAGTTTGAAAATCTCTTCGCGGTGTAGCTTTTTCCTCACTAATATTTTGTTCCTATTTCTTACAATTTTGTGTGATACTAACATTATTTATATTGTTAAATGTTCTTTTCAGAACGACATTTCCATAACTTTCAATATGATTGTTATAGAACTACCCATGAACAAAGTTTTATCAGGTTCAATAAAGACAATATAGTCCAAATGTTTTTTTTACAAAAACATAACAAATGTCTATTCACCAATATTCATGTCTATGCAAATACTTTTATTATAATAGACATATCTTTTCATGAAAAATCACAGCATTTTAAGTGATTTTTTTCATAAAAGAACACAATTATTTTGAACAAGTATATATATAATTTGGATGTTTCATGCTAGTCACACTATATACTAGTAATAGAGAAACTCAACAACCACAATACCAAATATACGCCAAGAATTTTATGGGTAAAACATAATACAAAAGTATCATTGAATTTCATATCTTTTGCTCTAAGTTAAATTAGTCACCAAGTCTAATCATAAGCAAATAAACCCCACATTTCAAATGTGATCTCAAAAATATTTTTCAAGTATTTGAAATAGTTTTTTCACATATTTTAATGTTGGAAACATTATTCTACGAAAGAATTATAGTGCTGCAATTCTCTTTGACAATGTTTACACAATGTCAAAGTTCATCCCATAGAGACACAAAATCACAAATAGACATACCACTTAGTATTTTAAACACTAACAATAAGGACAAAAAAAATTATACAATTTATTTCTATATTACATTGAACTTTATAGAAAATCAAAAGTATAACACTGACTTATTATGTGATGTTTTTATATTCTTCAAACCAATTGCATAGTCCAATTTATCCTGAGTATAAAACCACAAAAGTTGTTTGTCTACAAAAATCAGACACATTAACATTTCTCACGGAGTACAAAACTACAAAAGTTTTTTTTTCTCCTCCAAACAGAATAACACATATTCTTTATCACATAGAAATGTTTTTCTTATCAAATAGTCTTCCAACTATAACATTTTCACATGCTATTTTATCAAACAAAAATATGCATCTCTTATTTTTGCAAACTAAAGAATTTTAAAAGCAACAATATTTGTGAAGTAAAATTCATTCCACAACATATGGTTTGCAGATCTTTTTTCCAAAGATACACATAATTAAAAAAATCAAAGATGATAACTCTTAGAAACTATTTCCTCCTTTGATAATTTAATAAGAAGGTTACCTGGTAATCTTTAAACAGAATACAATAAAAAATTTTTGTTTACATTCTCACTTCGACATTGCTAAACAGAGCAACGAATCATGGAGAAGTAATGCATTTATCTTCTACTTCCATGATCTGATTCTCTCAATCAGTAGAATACAAAAATACTAACAGTAAATAATTTCCTTAAGATTGTTGTTCATCTTGTATTCCAAATATTCTTAGAACAAACTTTGAACATCTTTGTAAGACAACAAAGTTTAAGAACATTTTCACAACTAGAAAATTAAAACTAGTAGCGAAACTAGAATCAGAAACAGATTTAAAAAAATATACGAAATATTTTTCTTAAAGAAGAATTGTTATTAATATGTGTCTAAAGAATCTTACTGATTCCAACAAACTTTGCAGAAACACGAAGTTACCAAGTTTAATGAACCAGTGAAGGAAAAAAATAGAAGAACTGAAATTAATTCACAAATCTAAAATTTGTAAAACACGTACCAAAATCTGGAAATTTTTAATAGGAAAAAGATCAAGTCCAGTGAACTCACATTGTCCTCTTAAGGAAATTATTCCCCTCAGTATCCAAGGTTTGATTTGGAATATGACCTCCCAGGGTAAAATGATCTCAATCACCAGAGTATAGATACCAAAAACTCCGGTGTCAGCGAACCACTCAACGGCAGTAAAATACACTTAGATTACTATATTTAGTAGTTGAAGAAGAAGTCCATGAATTCTATTTTAAAATGAGAGGAAATCCTCAATTTATTGAAAACAAAGGGTAGTGCGAAAATGTTCTTCTTGTGCCTTACCGAAAAAGGTCACAAACCTTTGGAAAAGTCACAATCTTTCAGAAAGGTAGTCACCTTTCATAAAAGTCACAACTTTTCATAAAAGTCGCAACTTTTCATAAAAGTCACAACTTTTCATAAAAGTCTCAACATTTCATAAAAGTCACAACTCTTCATAAAAGTCGCAACTCTTCATTTTCCATTCACACCTTTTTAAAATCCAACATTTTCCTCTTAAACTCACATTAGTGTTGTTTGTAAATTAAGACATGTGATTGGGATATGTATGATCTCTCAAGAATTAATGGAGACTTTACTAGTAAATATATCAAGGTAAAATGTAGCCACAACTTAAAGGAAAGCACGTCTGACGAAACAAAGAAAAACTGGCCCACCAAAATTCATGTGTACAACGGGTGCACGGCAAGACCCAACGTGTTGTGGGCTGGTTCTGACGCACTGCTGAGCGGTATCTCAGGCCCCAAAGTACTGAGGCTTGTTTCGGCACACTGCTTTTGCATCACCCGAATCCCTCCCCAGAAAATTTGGCAAATGTTTTTGTTATAAATTACAATTCGAACTTGTTTAAAATTGGGAAATATCTCCTAATCTCTTCAAAATTCTCAAACCGAACACGAATACATGATGAATTTCATACAATTCCTTTTGAGAATCGCAACTCATACACAAGATCCTCAACCAAAGAAAGTCGAAACCTCCATCGTTAAAAGAATGAAGCTCAAATCAAGAAGTACTCAAGAATATTTTAATATAATGATTTCATGAATGAATTATATTTATGGCGTGAGGAAGAAAAATATCCAACACTGTGAGAAGCCTTAATCTTAAAGAATGCGTGAACTTAGACATTTTTCTCCTCCTCAAACCTTGCTCTAAATTCATAAGTGTTTAGGAACGTTAATAGGTGTTTTAAATTCTTATTAGACCCATAATTGTGTCAGGAAAACCGTGTGAATCCTAATGGGAAAAAGGAATAGAAAAAAATAGCCATTACTAAAACGAATAAAATGCCTTGTATGGAGAGGCTTCGATCAAACAACCATTATTTTTATACATAGCTCGAAATTTAGAAAACTTTCTGCTATTATGAAGAGGACTCAATGACCTTGAATTTGATATCTCATGGGCTATCTAATTCTTTACGTTTTAAAAGATATGATCATTTGAAGTTGACCAAAAACTAAAAAATGACTTGCGCGAATTTTTAATTTAGCTTTTCGAAGTCTCGCGTGTTACAGTTTACTTGTTACCCAAGTAAAATCATAAATATTATGTAATGAATAATAGATCTCGTCCATACATCAGTTACTTGATGGACGTACCAGATTAAGTTTATACATCTATAAATTGGTCCTCAATCCATTCATTAGGGTTACTACATACTCTCTACATTATTCTCATCCACATCCGTTAGCGATGAAATCACGTAGAGAATATATGGTAACCCTAATGGGTAGAGGTAGAAATCAATTTATAGATGATAAGACTTAATCTGGTACGTCCATCAAGTAACTGATGTATGTATGAGATCTATTGTTTATTAAATTATTTTATGATTTACTTGGATCAAAAATAAATTTGGGTCATAAGTAAGATATAATTTGTAGATTAATAAAAACATATTCTTTCAACACAAAATTAATCTCTATTGTATAGTGAATTAGTTAATGACTTAGAATATTTTTCTTTGTCTCAACTTTCTCTTTCCCCATACAAAAGTTGAGATAAAAATATTCTTACTCTTCGACTAATTTACTATACAAAATAGAGCAATTATATGTTGAAGGAATGTGTATTTTAGTGGTGTTTTGGACTCTTCCTTTAATACGGGGTTTTTTGAGTTGTACGGATGTTTTTGGACTATAGTATTCAAGAAAGAATAGTACAGTGTTATATTGTCAGATCGGTGTAGATTATGTCTTAGTGGACGTGAATGTCTTTAAAAAGAGTGAGATATTCACCCTTAACCTGAATACTTATTTATTTAGTTAGTTTTTGTCATTTTATTTTTAACGATAATTTATTGTAATTTGTTGTATATATACACCAACATAAATTTGAATAATGTTAAAATTCCCATTTTTACTGTATTAACATCAAAATAATTGCAGGTTGTATTATTTTTTGAATATTTTTAAATATCGAAATTTTGATTTAAAATAAAATCAATATAATTCAAATTAGTTTCAAACTCTTCGAAGGAGAATACAATCATAGGTGCAATATTGCTCCCGCTACACTCACTTTGCAAAAGATGATGTCAACTGGATTATATCTCAAAGTCATATTATAAAAATATTTTGTATCTTGGAGAAACATTATTTCCTAAATGTGCATAAAAAATATTTTACCATACTTTTTTATGTAATTTAACTATTGCAAACTTCAAAAATTATTTACAATGTAGTGTTTCATATTTGCCGTAAATTGGCAATTCTAGAATTTTGATAAAAGATTTTAAAGGTTTTAGTATATAAACAGTAATTTTCTACTTAACAGTGTATAATACAATTGCAATATTCATATTACTAGATTATATCTTAAGTGTTATAAGATGAAATACATTAGCAATCTTTACACTTGTCAATAAATTTAAATTAGACAATCAAATTATGGATTTTCCCAGTTAGGAATCAAAACAAATAATTTCTTCAATTTTTTAAAAAACGTCAAGGCATTTTCTCAAGATTTCATCATATATATTAGATAACAACATTAATCATGTCACTCATCAGTGTAATTTGAAAATGAATGAGTTTTTATAACATATAATTAAAGAACATAAAATATTAAAGGGTTATTTTATTTACGTAATCGACACTTGAAAACAAACGCAAAAGCTTTTTTAATACTTATGTCACAAATGTTTATTAAGAATAATTTATTGTTTATTCCAATGCAATATAAATTCAAAAGAAGAACATTTCAATATTGTGATTTTTTATTCAGTGGTTAATCGTACTATGACAACTTTATGTAAGATATGGTTTGTTTTTTTTTTTTGGGTGATATTGAAATAGGTGACAAAAAGTTGAACTTGTAAGTCACCTTTGTTGTCACTCCACAAAAAACTACATTAGATTTTCACCTCAAATGATTTCTTTTCAGGTTTTTCATATTCATTGGATCCTATTGCGTTTGAGGATCCTCCTTCTAATCAATCCAAAGAGTAACTAGCACCAATTCATTCACGTTTTCAAGGGTCCAATTGATCCACTGTTTTTTTTAAAAAAATTATTTTCAAAGTATAAGATTATACCCTTTACTAAATATATGAAGATCCAATTACAATTTACATAGAAGATGAAGAAAAAGATTTTTCTTGAGCATTTTATTTGCCCCTCGTTCTTCAAAAATAAAGAACATCATTTCCAATTTTGATAATTTATTTTGATCACTTGAATGACACAATGTAAATTTTGATTTTTTTTATCATTTATTTTTGTTTAATGTTTATCATAAGATGTACTCTCTTAATTATAAAATTATCTCTTAGATAATTTGATTCTGTAAGATTTTTTTTATCGATACTCATAATTGAAGCACTATTGTTAACTACTTTGATTGTTCTCCATTTGACTTTCTATTGCATCTGAAGAAATGATGAAGTGTTTCTGTTAGACACTTTTGATACAAAAATTGTAATAGCTAGTGTGTGTATTCAAAAATACCAACTACATAGAGATATTAACAACTTAAATCATTACCTTATTTATTAATATATACTTGCCTCAATAACCAAACAATCTAATTCATGCTGCACTTTAGATTGATGTGTGAAAAATTTTACTTGGTTAATTATCAAGACATAATGAGTGTTTGAGAATATGAGTCGAAACTTTTCAAAAGTTTGATTAAGAAGATCTTGTTGAGATGCTTAATCGGGATAAACTATAACTCAAGTGTTTAAATAAAATGTATCAACATATTAAAAGGTTGTCGATAAATTCATTTTATTAAAATTCAGCTATAAAGGATGATCAGATGAATATAAAAATTATATTACACAAACGAATACCTTGAATACTTTTATAAATCTCCTTAAGTTGACAATGACGGCAACTATGAGACTATATATTATAAACATATATCTTGGATTTTTTTTTAGTTGATGATATAAAAAAAATAATTATGCTGAAAATATTATCCTTATGCATAATTAGAAGTGGATTTTATTTAAGATACAAATATCCAACAACTATATCTCAAAATCAAACTATAATGAAAGTATATTTGGCAAAGTTAAAAAACTGTGTTGTTTCGAAAAATTATACAATATATTGTCTAGATAGGCTCCTATAATACTTTGGAGGCCTTGTTTCAGAGTCCAAATGAACCCGTAATTTCTTAAGTAGCAAAATTTAGTCGAATATAATCTTCATGTTAAGACTAGAAATTATTGATTCCAAATAAAACATTGTTAAGAGAATGTTTCACATTGAAATATCGGACTATATTTCATAATTTAAGTGTTTAAAATTATCCAAACTTTGGAAACCCTAATCATAATTTAAATACAGTTTTGTATATTTTTCCCATTCTACAATCCAATTTTTTGTGTTGTTTGATATTCAGTATTGTCTTTTAAATTTCATCACTTACATATTTAATATTTATTTTTTAATTATGTTTTACTTGTCAAGTTTCTTCATATATTCTTTAGTTATATGGACCGATATAATTGAGTTTCTGAAAAAATTAAATGAATCACGAAATACTGAAAATTATGTGAATAATTTGAAATATAATTAAATAAACATGTGACATACCTCTTTTCAGAATTATGGTGATCCATTTGCATTGAACGTGACGGCAATTTCATCTGTTTGTAAGTACTTAAATCAGGTGTGAAAAACTTGAACTTCTTCAATTGCATCTACAGAATCAATTAGGATAAATCATCCAATCGAGTTTCTGGCTGCATCACAGAAATTACAAAGTCTTAGAGATCACATATGAATCTTCGATTTACCACAATTAATTGAGTAGACAAATTTAATAGCACTTCTTCAAAAAAGGAATACAAAGCTATATTTATCCTCTCATAAGACCACAGAGATTTCCAACAAATGGATACAAAGTTAGGAGTCTTACTTCTAAAATGTGTTTTCCTATGATACACAACATGTAGGACCTCGAGTGTTGATCACCTAGAGAAAAGGAAAAGCTTACGATGTTTAAGAACCTCGTGTTCTTTACCACTCTTAGAAGAACAATGGATGTTGTGGCGGAGAACAAGAGTTTCCATTTGAAAATTATCACCAGAGAGAGAATATATAAGTAGACCCATATGATCAAATCTTGTCCTAATTCCTTTTTGCTTGTGTCACGACCGGAATCTAGACCCAGACGAGACCGGCGTCGTTGACCTCTCAGAGGTCGCAGACAGACATACTTACATCATTCTTACTTTACATAGGTTAATTTTTGCAGAAAATTTGAAATTTTTTGTTTCTTAACATACTTATAAAAACATTCTCTCATTAATACGTAATTGTTTACCATCAACCATCTACCATTAATAGATAAACAACTGAAAAAAATAATTCTATTCTTATTAAGTGTATAATTGCAAAAATGACACCAATACATAGTCTAAATAAAAACAGGAAAGAAATGCTAGTGGAACATGCTCCACTAGCTCAACTCTAAACTAAGCAAGAATATAAAACAACAACATGCTCGAAAGCATGAGGACCTACCAAAACCGGATGAATGTTGAATGTCCGGATAACTGCAGCGATGATCATGTAGCCTATCGTCCACCTGTGCCTGCTCCTAAATAGTAGAGTGTGTATAAGGGTAGTACACACTTGTACTACATATGGGTATATGCAAGAACACACCAAGGACATGCATGAGAAAGAATAGCTCTTTCCTAACAACATGATTTTTGTAAGTCAAGTCAGTCGACTTGCAAAATTGAGATTAGGAAAGTTTCCAAATTTGGATTATGAAAGTCAATGAACTTTCCAAATTTGGATTAGGAAATTTAAGCCATGAGATTAACATACATCATCATACTTTTCGCGTTTGCACACAGCACATACCATTCACACATAGCACATATCATATAGCATACAACACAATTTGCATGAAGCACATAACTTTTTTAATATCATTCATTCATATGCCATAAGACCTTGGAATCATGGACTTAACATCAAGACATCCCAGAAATGAGGGCTCAACAGATGGGACTTCAACTAGGGAGTCATCATTAGCAAACACAGAGTCTGCTTCGTTCATTCATACGTACTCCATTTCATTTCATTTATAGGCCAGTGTAAAAACCAACTATACCTAGGATGTAGATTAAGAATTTCATTAGGTTCGTTGTGCAATGACCAAGAATGACCTAATGTCATTACTGGAATCTAACCCGCCTTTTGATTATCCTATCCTAACACCTTTGGTATCATTCATTTCATTATGTGCATCATTTGAGGCTGGCCTCATTAATTCATTGGGAACTTTAACTTTAACTGACATAGATAATGTGAGCATCATGAAATCCAATGTCTCCCCCACACCGAAAAGAGGTGGAACCACCGGCCAAAGTGACCCAAAACATGCTAGCGTACATGGGAATTTAACCCCGCCAGATCCCTATATTGGGTGTATAGGTTCAAAGACTAGGAGATATAAGGAGACCCATACCCGTCAAGCCGGACAGTCTCATCTCATGAGAGTTACGCGAACCTCTTCCCTTCTCGAAAGAAGGCATCACCGCTCATAGCTAGACTATCGGTGCTCAGTATAAAGTTCCATTTTATTCATCTCATACGTCATGTAAGCTGACTTCTAGTATGAGGACATCATAGCTCATCAGATTATTTCTCATCTCATTGTTAGTATCAAGTGTGTTAATCTCAATACCTTCATTAGAGTGTTCATAGAGACTGATCTCTTCATTATCTTACACTCTCATAGGTGAATACGTTTTGGTAACATTTACTTAGGCTCATTTGAGATTGTTCTCATCATTTACATTCGCCTCATCTCATGTTGTCACCGCATTCATTAACATTAGCACCTCTGCTTTTCATAGTTACTCACCTCTTATGACGTGAATGTTCATTTCATCATATGCCAATGCACTTGGCCATTTAGTGTGTTTCACACCCTTACTTAACCCTTTTAAAGTTTCATAATTTCATCATTTCATTGTTCATCTCATCATATGCCAATGCACTTGGACACTTAGTGTATCTTACACTCATAATTAACCCTTCTAGGATTCATCATTTCTTTACATACATCTTAGGTTCACTTACTTTTGAACGTATGCTACACTTATGAGTCTATACACACAAGCCATGGGGCTTCACTCATAGTTCGTTAAGTGATTCATACATTCCTAAGATTATGTAGTACAAGACTTATGTATCTTGTATTTATGCCAAGAATTTGATTTCGATATAAGTAGGTGGCATTACTCTTGGATATTTTTTTCACGTATGACTTATGTATTAATACGGAAGTTTGGGCAAGGAAACTCAAGGTCTAATCCTTTCGATAACATTTAAATTTTTCATTGATGTTATTTTTAATCTCCATGACATTGGGACTCACGATTGAACCCCAACATTAACATTATACCTTTAATTTTCTTCTTGGTTTCCCTCTTAAATTGGCTGAAGTGTGTGGGGTCGAACCCCTACAACCTCTTCCATTTTATTCTTTTATTTTCGCTAGGACATTGGGAGGTTGTGGGTTCGAACCCCCACAGCCTCCTTATTTTTGTGTTTATTTTCGCTAGAGCATTGGGAGGTTGTGGGTTCCAACCCCCACAGCCTCCTTATTTTATTTTTTTTAATTAAGTTCATTAGGCTAGGCATTTTGGAAGTGAGGTTGTGGGATCTAGCCCCCACAACCTCACTTTGTTTTCTTATTTAATTTTGTCATTCTCCTTTCCAACCTTGAGGTCGTGGTTTTGATTCCCACGCCTCACATTTTCTTTTCTTTACTTTCTTTTCCTTCACTGGCTACCTAGAGGTCGTGGGTTCGATTCCCACGCCTCCCATTTGTTTATTTTAATTCTTGTTCTCTTCCTATTAACCCAGCAGACCCAATTTCGATTCCTCCAGCCCCTTTTGTTTTCTTTTCCTTTCTCGTGAAATCCAGTAGCCAAAGGTGAGGTCACAAGTTCGAATCCTTGTGGCCGCACCTCTTTTAAATGTATTAAATTTCCAGAGTTCAATCCCCTTTTTGAACAAAATTTAAAGTACGCTAAGCTGGAAATTTGTTTATAATTTTTAGCTTCCTTTCATCAACCTTTTCATGTTAGTTTCTGAGGGCATTCACCAAGCATTTAGTGCATTGTTAGGTGTAGTTAGTGGTTACATTAGTCAAGCATTTTCACTCAAAATTTATAACTTAACACACCATATGAGCATCAAATTGTGCACAACTTTAGCATATAAAATACAAGAATTAACATGCCTTTACACGTCCCAAAAAAGTGACTACTTCACTGCCACACGTTGCACACACACATCACCTTTTTCACATGATTTCGAACAACATAATCATTATTCACACAATTTCGAACATGCATACTCAAACATAAACATTATGAAAACACATTTCATCCCCTACTTTGTACCAGCAAACATACCCAACCTAAAGTTCAATGGGAGCTAGTGACAGGGACATGCAAAAGGGGGAACAATCCTAGTTTTCGGAATTACTATCTTGAATCTTAAGGGGTCTCTTGGGAAAGTGAACAAGAGGAAAGAAACCCATACCTTAATTGATGTTCAAACGATGAATTTGCTGCCCAAAACCCTCTCCAAAATCAGTCCAAGCTACCTCAACGTCCACACCACTCAACGAACAATTTCTCTTTGGCTTAAACGTTTTTGGTTGCTTTGTTTTTCTTAAAATTTCATGTGAGTTCTTCAAGTGTGAAAAACTCTTGATATTACTTCTGTTCTTTGTTGTTTTTGGAAGAAACCAAGGTGAGAGAGAATGATGAAACGTAAGAGAGAGATCGTGAGAGAGTAGTCTAATAATAGGAGTTTTAGTTTGGGAATTAGTCAAACTAGGACTCCTTATTAATTTAAATAAAAACCTGATTTAATTTGATTAGTGAAAGGACCGTTATGCCCTTAAAAAAAGATTATAAAAATTAATTAAATCACCAACTTGTTGCCTCCAATGGGGCTCGAACTCGGGTAGAGTGGCCCTTGCGAAATGGACCATTTCGGGTAAACCTGAGCCTAATTGGTTCTTTCAATAAATTAACTAATTAATTAATAAAACCCTTAGGGTAATTACGATATTACCCTTGGCCTTGAAAAGACCATTTTACCCCTGGTCCCTCAAAACTTAAGATTTCTTCTTTTTAATGTCGGTAAAGACTCCTTCGATTAAATCATCTTTTTCGAGAGCCTTACTTGGTTGACCCAACCTTTCCTAGCTCGACTAACTCCCCAAGTTAGTTGGCTTGTTCGTAGTAAGGGTTATGAGGTTTGGTTCTATGCATATCACTCTGTGTGAACCTTGGTCTAATCGCAAGCATTCTTGACACCTTAAGTATTTATATTATTCATTTTTTTGGGTTGTTATATCTTGTTTCAGCTTTCTTTTCGATGTCGGCCCATTTTGTGCCTAGATTTGTTTTGTTAAGTTTTTATTATTATTGAAATCCATCCTGGTGATTTAATTCACTGGGCCATACGAACACCTACTCTAACACCTAAGTAGGAAAATCTTTATCCATTTTAAATATGCTGTGCGACATGAATTATAATTAAACAAAGAACCTTATTTATTAATAGAAATAGTCCAAATTTATCACATAACGTATATTTGGAAAGAATTATATTGAACCCTCCGAGAGAACTATCTTAAACAAATATAATATCTTCTAAGAGATTACAAGGCTTGGAATACACAACTCTCACCAAAGGAAAGAGAGGTAGAAGTTGTCGGACATCATCTTCGTCTCAGCTTAAGAACATCACTGATCATGTAATCAGACTGTGCCAAGTGGCATAACATGAAAATTATTAGTACAAACCATACGTACTAGTAGACATTACTCATCGACCAGAATAAACCAAACGATAACAAACATAAAATAAAACAAACATGAAAGTTGGGATATAATTAGGACCTTGATCCTTGAATTACAACCTTCACTACCAAGTATTACTACACTTAAACTCATGCACTCTATATCAATTCACCTAATCTCATTCTGTTACCAACTCAACCAACCAAGATACTCCACCCCAAACTCATCATAGATTACCCTTCGATTATATAAAGACTTTTTGGAATTATTTATCCAACCAACAATAGAATGTTCTATTATTTTCGTTCAATCTACCAAAACAAATACTGACTCAATTTACTAATACTCTCCTGAAGCTCTCATGCCAATATATGTGCCCTTGACCAACTTAGTGAACGAACTACAATGACTCTTACCATATAACCTTAACTCCAGAATCTACGGGATAGGTCCACAAACCCACAATTTAAAACAAGACATAATTGATTCATCACATCTTTCAAGTAGTCAGGCACTTGAAGATTCCAAAGATGTGATTCACAGTGTTTAACATGAATTTCATTCTACATAAAACTCATCAAAACATTTAAACTTAAATTTCAATTAGTCATGGACCAAAAATGTATCAACCACAATCTAATAAGTAAATCTCATTAACTCATGAAATGATATGTAAGGAAAGAGTCAAGCATGTACCAGGCGTGGTATCTGAGCAACCCATTAATATCTTATATCAGACGGGTACTTGAACTAGCCAATATTATCTCGTATTTGGCGTGGTACCCCAATTAACCATTAGTAAATTGTAATGGTACGATAATCGAGCAAACCATTAGTAAATTGTACCGTAAGGTTACCCTAGCAAACTATTAGTCACACAACCACAATTACAATCACAATAAAATACAAACACACTTGTAAATAAAATTTGATTGCATCAAAATGACAATAATTCATCATTTCACATTCAACCCTCATGTTTTACCTAATATGCATTGTACATGTTTCACTCTGACAGTAATTAACATGAATATATACATAAATTGGAAAAAAAGAATCCATTACCTATATACTTGCAGACGATATATTTTGGATAATCTTTGATTTGGAACTCGATTACCCACAACTCACTTTTCCTAGGTTAACAACCAAGAATCATCACAAGGTTAACATTGACTAATTAGGTCCATTATTAGCATAAATCACAACTAACTCCATATTCAACCATTTAGATTTCGCGCTTGAAGGTCTATACATGTAATCTCAGAAAATTTACATGATTTTATGCAAGTAAGTACATGTCGAACTACTGATTTAAGAATGTATAGCCTACCTTTATGTCGAGCAACTTGTGAAAAATCCTAAACCCAAGATTTTGGATCTTTGGGGTCGAATCTTGACAAATGTAGACCTAAATATCATAGGTTGGACCCTTTTTCAGAATAAGTCCTCCCTTCTATTGTTACCCATCGTGAAGTAGTTTTTCGATTTTTTTGGAGTAACCCCCATCTTAGTTTACCACTATAAAGAAAGAAAATTAAAAGAATTCTTGTTTATGAGTTTTTACCTAGTCGTCCGAACTCTAGCGGTTCGCACGATGCTATGGCGAATTTAAGTTAATCCGGGTTAATTTCAAAATTCAACATTTCATTGTGTCACCTCAAATTTTGAATTGGGGGTTTATTTAAAAAATTCATGAGATTTCGTATGAGGTGCCTTTGAATAATGGTGGAACAAGATGTTACAAATCAAATGACTAAGATTGTAACACCTTGGATCCAAAAGAGGGAAGCTTGCCAAATTAATGCAGTTAAAGGTGTCATCCATGAGAGCTACCCACGACCCTTGTGTTTAACCATGGATCGTAGGTAGAGTCCTTGGTTTTTCACCCCAGTGTAGGCTCAGACCCAAAACCACGACTAGACCTACGGGCCGCAGGTCGACCCACATTTTGTGGTCCAAGGGTTCGTTAATTGGCAAAGATCTTTGAAGTTACTGATGGAGGGACATGATGCACCTTATGTCCATTTATGGTCCGTCGCTGGGGTCTCATCTACTATGGCTGATATTTATTTTAAAGGGGTAGTTTGGTCTTTTCCTAATAAAATAATCCCTATATTATGCCATTTTCCCTACATTTAGCACCCATGTATAAGACTTTTTGTGCCCCAAGTCACCACATTTAATTCATCCTTCAAAATTCCCAAAGAGAACTAAATCTCCTTTCAAGTATTCTCTCTCCAGAAAGAGGAGAAGGAGGAGGACGAGAAGGAGAATGAGAAGGAGAAGAAGAAGAAGAAGAAGAAGAAGAAGAAGAAGAAGAAGAAGAAGAAGAAGAAGAAGAAGAAGAAGAAGAAGTCACCTTGGGTTTCAACCTAATGTTTGAATTTCTCCATTGAAGGCTAGCAATATTATTAAAGATATGACAATTTTCAGACGTTAGTCTTTTTGATTAACGAAGTCCTCAAATTCCTCTATTTCAAAAGATAGAATTCCCCCAATGTCTTAGGTTTATCCTTTATTACCACGTGTTCCTTTATTTATTGATCTTAATGATTAAAATATGTATTAATATGCATGAATTGATTATTTATAATGCTTTTATGATGTTTCCCCATGAACCTATGTGAACTCCTATGTTCCCAAATTGTGATTTACTCTTTGTTGTTCTACTTCTTATGTTAGAAAAAACTAATTGACTTGTATGGACTCCTTCGGGGTTCTATACGCCATGTTACATAGGAGGTACCCTGGGTCTGACACATATTGTTTATAAAAAGGTAAAAAATGAGAGGTTTTGCACACGTTTACAATATTTCATTTTCATAAGGTTTTCATTTCAATATTCTAAAAATAAATATTTAGGACTAAAAAATTTCATGAAACTGACGAGAGGGAGTTGCTCGGATTGTAATAACCCTTCACTCCCAACCCGAACGTTGCGAGTTCGAGTCACCATGGAGCAAAATGGGTGGGAGCTACTAGGGAGAGTAAAAAAAAGAAAAAAATCATGAAACTAATCCATTACAAATATTTTTAGCTTCAGATAGATATATTTAAAAAAATCTCTTTTACTTATTTGAAATTCGTCTTCAGACAATTAAAGCACATGAATTCTATATGGAAAAATTCATTAGTTATAATTATATTTTATAACAAACATATATGGTGTTGTACGTAAAACATGTGTGCAAGACAAATATAAGTTCATTCAAAAGGACACATGCAATTTTTTTTATCTAAGGCGAGCAATGATGTGTCGGCACTGCATAGTATCGACTTTTTGGTATTTAGAACTTTTATTAATCGCTAACATAGTATTTACAAAACTAAGCCAACATTATTCTACTGGCTATATCAATAAAAACAAGTTAGCTGCAAACAGACTCTAAAAACTACATTTATCTAGGAATAGCTTGGCTGCTACACTCAGTCTAGCACAATGCACACAAGCAATTCTGTAGGCTAACCTCAATTGTGGTCTCATGTTTCTCTCTTGTGTTCCTCTCCTTCAATATTGTATCTATTTTTTGTACATATAAACTTTAGGGCTTGACCTTGTTTACTTCTCTCTTTAGTGTTCAATATGATCCATTGCTGTCTTGTACTAATGGTACTACTAGGTGGCTTATTTATCCATTAGAGTAGTCTCCACCACAATATGCTGGCAAACATATCTTCGAAGAACAGTAGGTCTCTTGTTTCTTATTCTTGGTAACACATAACACATATAGGATCCACGTGTATCCTCCATTTCAGCAGTCTGTCTGTTGTAAGGAGCCTATTTATTACCTGCAACCATAGTGTAAAAATTACTTTTGGCCTTGCAAAGTTTCGACAAATAAGGCCTCTTCATTAAACCTTTCGATAAACATTTGTTGATAAGCCTACCTAATCATACTTTTCTTTCCCGCAACTCCCTTATGCATAAATGCAGCGAATCTTTCATCTTCGTTACCATCCAACAAGCCTGATTAGAATCAATTTGAAAATAATAAATGCAATTCTTTGAATTAGAGAATTATTTAAAAAAATCATATTTGTTGACAATTTTTGAGAAAAACTACTAATATATAGAAGAGTCTAAGAGTATATAATTGGACTTCCCATGTTAGCTTCAACTGAGTGCTTCTTTTCATAGAAAGCTACATGGATTATTGGTTATAGGATGACATTTCATGTGCATGATCCCATGATTGAACCTAAGCAGCACCACCTTTTATTCCTATTTTTAAATGTATTCAGCCAATGTACTCATTTATAAATTTTTGGTGCGACCCACTTTAATCCTCTCCTTTTTTATATTTTTGGTGCGACCCACTTTAATCCTCTACTTTTTTATATGGTCTAATTAAATAAAATATATTTCATCGTTTATATAATTGTGTTATTTTAAAAGTAACTTATCGTATTATGTAAATATAATTTGTATTCATGTTTTAGTTATTCAATCTTCTCTCTTTCAAAAAACATTTAATTCTTAAATGTAATCGAAAATATTTTGTTTTACCAAATTAAAATTATAATATTATCATCATCATCACAATCATCATCAGCGTCATTGTCATTGTCGTCGTCATCGTCATCGTCATCGTCATCTACAATGCTCCGAGCCTACACCTTATACACGACCACTGGAGAACCATTGTTGTCCCTAAGAGAACCTTGCTCTGGCTCAATCTCAGTAGAAGACTTACTCATAATAGATAAAATCAAAGTAGAAACTTTAACTCAAAAGTATCAAATGTATAAGAACATTCAACTGGCGAAAAGAAGGCAACTCAAGACTCAAACATTAACAATGAGAATGAAAAGGAATCATTAACTGCCACTATCTACCGATGAAACCTCTAATACTATGAGGGATGTTCGAAAAAGACCCCTGATCATCCTAACAAAATGGAAATAAAATAAATAGATAAGGGATCCTCTAAAAGAAGTTGGCTCACCAAACAACACAGAAAATACAAATAGCATTAACGAATCGCCTATTGATGAGGCCGATCTCATGTATCTTCATCTTTAAAGATGCATGCCAAATGACCACATTATATGGAATGTACGAGCATGCAAGGGGAAATCTAAAAAATTACATAAGCTTTAACAAGAACTGAAGAAACGTACTCATTTCTACTTAAAAAATACTCAAAGGTATTCAAGATATTCAAACTTAGAAATATTAAACTCAGTAAATTATAAAAGAAACAATAGAGATGCATTATAAAGAAGTACTTTAAAACAATAGATAACAACTCAATGTATTCAAAAATACAATAATAATTCAGTTTGTACGTTAAAAACAAAATAACTCAATTTGGTAGATTCTCTAATCGATAACGATCACTACTAGCTATATGATGATACAATTTCTCGCCCACACTGCCAGAACTATCCTATACCTTGCCGGAGTATAAGACACTATAAAATAAGTGTATTCACTAAGATAATTCTTAAAAACAATAAGGAATAATCTGAAAAGTATGACCCTTTTTAATCACGTTGGCTACATGGTTTATGAGAACTTTGAGTTATTTGAACTCATTCACATATCGCTGCTCAATACTACTTCCAAAATTCAACTCATCATGAATGTTTAACATAATTTACTCATCATCAAACTTTGAGATTATTACTTAAAAGATTTTTCATAAAAGAGATAGTACTCATAAATCCTCATGAAGTCATTTGGAAATCTATGTTTCACCTCATTCTAAATATAATGTAAAAAATTACTCTTTGGAAATACATTGTTAGCATGTATTCATTTGGAAAAATGAAACTGTACTCAATATTCTCATAATTACTCAGGTATTAAAATAAGATTTAAGATATTTTACAAGAAATTACGAAATTACTTGAAAGAACTCTCAAGACTTTACTCAACTTTACACTAAATTTGAATTATGAATTCAAAGGTTATATTTCATGTTCTGAAGGATCTCTTTATGTTTGGATGTGTTTTGGAGTAGTTAGAATTAGAAAGGAGTGAAGGTACAATTTAACAGATATAGACGAACCAAATGACTAAAAATAGGACAGTGCAAGAAACCGTGTTGCATAGAGTGGTGCGGGGCACCAGACCCTAAACTTCAGAGGTGACTTTCATGAACACTTGTGGGGCAGTGCCTTAGAAATACCTGAATTTTTTTTCTTGTTTTCTGACCCTAATTCACCTAAAATCTATTGTTTCCTTAAATTTTCCTTAGATTCAATCACCCAATACAAGTACAAAAGAATCTTCTAATTTTCCTCAAAAACAACCCTCAACAATCGAAATTCTCGCCTCAACATTCATCAAACTCTATAAACCAAAAATGATGAACAAAATATCAAGAACACCCATAAAGAATTCAAATCATTCAACCTAAAGAATGAAATTGAGGGTGAAATTTACATGATTGGCGTACGGGTGAATGAACCCAACACTGTAATAATTTACATACCTTGATTTGTTGAAACAAATCCTCGATTCAAAAGAAATTTTGATCGTTCTACCTTTTCTCCTCGTGAAATCTGTTCTAAAATCCTACATGTAATTTAGCATTGTGAAAACTTAACCAAATCGGTTTAGACCCCTAAAATATCGCTGAAGACTTTTAAAGCTAATGGGGTAAGTTAAAGACCAATATACACCTCATTCATTTTAATAATCTTTTGGTAACTTGAAAAGCTTACTTCAGATGGACATATCTCCCTCATCCGAACTGAAAATTTAGAAAAAATTGTGGCATTGGAAAGAGGATTCAAACTTTCATTTGATATATTATAGGTTAACTAGATCATGCTAGATTTAAAGTTATGGTCGTTTGAAGTTTACCCAACCTCAAACCATCTAATAGGAGATCTACACCTTCACCCATAAAAGCCTCATAAGGAGACATATGTTAGAGTGAGCACTATTGTTCTAAGAAAACTCAATGAGAGGTAAATGATAATCCCAATAACCGTTAAAGTCGATTACATACGCCCTCAACATATCCTATAGAGTCTAAATTGTGCTTTTCTTTACCATTAGTCTAAGGCTAGAAAGAATTACTCGCCTTTACCTTCGAACCCAAACTGTTTTGAAAAGACTCCAAAATTGTGCACCTTTACATGGAATGATAGACACCGAAACTCCATGAAGTCTGACTGCATTTTGAATATATATAAGTTGTCATATTCCTCTATTGTATTAGTAGTCTTTACTGGAAAAATGTGGTTTGATTTAGTCATCATATCTACTATCATCCAAGTTGAATAATGTTGCATGAGATACCATGACAAACTCATAATAAAATCCATATTGATCATCTCCCATTTCCATTCCAAATAACTATATTTTGGGCCATACCACTGAGCCTTTAGTTCTCACGTACAAGAACTGGTTGGCAATATGTGCAGTTAGAAATGAATTCTGCAATGCACTTTTTCATGCTATTCCACCAGTTCAATTTATCTCAAGGGATGACACATATTCGTGCAACCAGAATGGATAGAGTATATCGAGCTATGATCTTCCACCATGATCCTCTCTTGAAGTTCATCCACCTTTGGCACACACAATCTACTGTTGGGAAAGACAAGGCACTAACAAAGAATGCCTGACAGGATAACAGCGGAAGAATACCCAAGTCTATACTTTCCCTTCTCGATTTGAACCAAGAGAAGACAAACAACCACAAGCAATATGATAGTAAGGCAGCAAGTAATTCAACCAAACAAATATAACAAGGCAATAATAAACCAATCACACAAGACACCAAGATTTACGTGGAAAACCCTTCGATGTGAAGAGTAAAAACCCACGGGACCAAAAGCTCCACTATAATCACCAAGAGTTAAAATATTGTTCTCCAAAATTGGCCACAAAACAAGTGCCAAACAACGAGCAACAACAAAATAAAATTGCACCAAATCTAGAGAATTAAAGGAGCAAAATCACCAATTTCGTAGCTACTGTTCACGACAGAAAAACTGAAGCTGCATGCCACCAAATCCAACTCTGTTAGTTCCTAATCAAATATTGAGATGAAGATGATATGCTGTCCAAAAATCAGCTCAATAGGACAAGAAACGAAGCGGTAATCGCAATTTGAAGTTGGCTGTTAGGGCTGAATTTTGACTGCAAAAACTGCTCTCTTTCTCTCTTTTTAGCTGCTGAAAAAACTCTCTGTGTATATGAAAATAAGACCTAAATAGGCTTATATTTGCCTCATAAGAATGGGCCTATGGGCAAAAATGGGTTGGTCCAAATTGGGCTTTTATTTATCCACATAGGAAGGGAAAAAGACCCATAACCCAACAATTCTCCCCCTCACGACTATGTGGAGGAGACCTCCATCCCGGCGACCATGCAACAATCTTCAAACATCCCTCTTGGCAAAGCTTTAGTCATCATATCGGAACCATTGTCATTTGTACGAATCTTTTCAAGCTCAAGCAACTTAGCATCCAACACATCTCGAATCCAATGGTATCTCACAATAATGTGTTTAGACCGACCATGGAACGTAGAATACTTGCCAAGATGTATAGCACTTTGACTGTCACAATAAAGCACATACCTCTCTTGAGCACAACCAAGTTCCCCCAAGAATCTCTTCATCCAAAGCAATTCTTTACAAGCTTCAACGACAGCAATAAGCTCAGCTTCTGTAGTAGATAGAGCAACACATTTTTGCAACCTAGATTGCCAAGACACAGCTCCCCCTGCAAAAGTAACCAAGTACCCTGAAGTAGACTTGTGAGTATCAACATCACCAGCCATGTCTGAATCAGTAGAACCACAAAGAATAGGCTTCCCTATACCAAAACACAAACTCAGACTAGAAGTGCCTCAGAGATATCTCATAACCCACTTCACAGCATTCCAATGTTCTCTTCCCGGATTAGAAAGAAAACGGCCAACAACTTCAACAGCGTGAGCAATATCCGGTCTTGTACAAACCATCGCATACATCAAACTACCAACAGCTGAAGCATAAGGAACTTTCTTCATATCTTCCTTCTCATCATCACTAGAAGGACACTGTTTCGTGCTCAATTTGAAGTGCATAGCTAAAGGTGTACTGACAACCTTAGCTTTGTCCATGCTGAATCTGCGAAGTACTTTCTGAATGTACTTCTCTTGTGATAATACCAATTTCTTGGCCTTTCTATCACGGACAATCTGCATGCCAAGAATCTGCCTTGCTGGTCCTAAGTCTTTCATAGCAAAAGACTTACTCAACTCTTGCTTCAACTTCTGAATCCTGCAAGTATTATGACCAACAACAAGCATGTCATCAACATAAAGCAACACAATAATAAAGTCACCATCAGAGAACTTTTGCACAAAAACACAATGGTCTGAAGAAGTCTTCTTGAAGCCCTGCTGACTCATAAAAGAACCAAACTTCCTGTACCACTGCCTGGGAGCTTGTTTCAAACCATACAAGCTCTTCTTCAATTTGCAAACATAATTCTCTTTACCCTTGACTTCAAAACCTTCCGGTTGCTCCATATAAATTTCTTCATCTAAGTCACCATGGAGGAAAGCAGTTTTAACATCCATTTGCTCAACCTCTAAATCTAGACTTGCAGCCAAGCCTAGAACCACACGAATGGATGACATCTTCACAACTGGAGAGAATATCTCATCAAAATCAACTCCCCTTTTCTGATTAAATCCCTTGACAACTAATCTAGCTTTGTACCGTGGAACTGGATTACCATCTTCATGTTTCACCCGAAAAACCCACCTGTTTTTCAAAGCTTTTCTGTCTTTAGGTAACTTAACCAAATCAAAGGTATGATTATCATGCAAGGATTTAATCTCATCTTCCATAGCATCAAACCACCTTTCTTTTTCTTCACTTTCCATGGCCTCATCAAGACTCTCAGGTTCTCCCCCGTCAGTCAAGAGTACATACTCATTGGGAGAATAACGAGATGAAGGAATTCTCTCTCTACTAGATCGTCTGAGAGAACTCTCTGGAGCATCTATAATTGGTTGTTGGACAACCACATCATCTTGCACTGGAGCATCAACAACATCATGCCGGTCATTCTGAACATGATCACCATCTTCATTATCAACTTGATTTTCATCATTATGAAGATTTTCTTCCGGTGCAATAGTCAAAGGAACTGGATCAACATCAACTAAGCTCTCACTACTCTGAAAATCAGCCTTGTCAGCTTTGTCAAAATCTTCAATTGTTTGGTCTTCAAAGAACACAACATCACGGCTTCTAACAAGTTTCTTCTCAACAGGATCATAGAAACGATAGCCAAATTCATCTTGACCATAACCAATGAAGATACACTGCCTAGTTTTAACATCCAACTTTGACCTTTCATCCTTAGGAACATGTACAAAGGCTTTACACCCAAAGACTCTAAGATGATCATAAGAAACATTCTTACCAGTCCAAACTCTGTCAGGGACATCACCATCTAAAGCAACAGCAGGAGATAAATTGATAACATAAGCAGCAGTATTAAGTGCTTCTGCCCAAAAGGAATCTGACAGCTTAGCATCTGAAAGCATACATCTAACCCTCTCAACTAGAGTTCTGTTCATCCTCTCTGCTAAACCATTTAACTGAGGAGTCTTTGGAGGAGTTTTCTGATGCCTAATACCCTGCTCTCTGCAATATCTATCAAAAGGACCAATATACTCACCACCATTATCTGAGCGGATGCATTTCAATGTCTTCCCTGTTTGTCTTTCAACCAAGGCCTGAAAACTCTTGAACACATCAAGTACTTGATCCTTGGACTTCAAAGGAAATACCCAGAGTTTGCGAGAATGATCATCAATAAAAGTCACAAAGTAAAGTGCACCACCATGAGATCTTACCTTAAAAGGACCACACAAATCAGAATGTACCAACTCCAGCAAATCAAGCTTTCTTGAAGGCGGATGACTCTGAAAAGAAACTCTTTTCTGTTTACCGGCTAAGCAATGAACACATTTCTTCAACTTTGCTTGTTTCACTCCAGAAAGCAAATTTTTCTTAGCCAAACTATCAATCCCCTTCTCGCTCATATGACTCAGCCTTCTATGCCATAACTCTGATGAAGTATCATTCTCCACCAAATTTACCGAGTCTCTGGACATGGAGCCCTGAAATACATACAAGTTAGACAACTTGTCACCACGGGCCACAACCATCAAACCTCTAGTAAGCTTCCACTGGCCAACACCAAGTGTATTAACATAACCCTCATCATCAAGATATCCCACAGAAATCAAATTCAAGCGAACATCTGGAGCATGCTTGACATTATTGAGAACTAGTTTGGAACCATTGTTACTTTCCAAACAAACTGTCCCAATGCCAATAACTTCAACTTCATGATTATTGCCCATTTTCAACGTTCCAAAATTACCTGGAGTATAAGAAGAAAATAATTCCTTCTTTGGCGTGACATGAGAAGTAGCACCAGAATCCACAAACCAGCTAGACTCATCACGAACAAGATTAATGGCATTTGCATCACAAGAAACAAGAAGATCATCATTAGCAACAACAGCAACACGATTTTCATTATCGCCTTCTCTCTTTTGTTGTCTCATATCTCTCTTGTGCTTGTAACAATATTTCATGATATGCCCATTCTTGTGGCAATAGTCACATGTAATATTCTTGTATTTAGACTTTGACTTGCTTCTACTTTTACCTCTATCATTCTGACCTCTGGACTTGTTTCTCCCCCTATCTTCAGTAACCAAAACATCGGAGTGTGAAGCTGAAGAAGATGAGGCTTGAGATCTTCTTCTCATTTCTTCATTCAAGACACCACTCTTAGTATATTCCATGGTTACAACACCACTGGGAGCAGAATTAGTCAAAGAAACTCGAAGAGTTTCCCAAGAGTCTGGCAGAGTATTAAGAAGCCAAAGTCCCTGTATCTCATCATCAAACTTTACACCCATTCCGGACAGCTGGTCAAGAACACCCTGAAAATCATTAATATGATCAGAAATAGGAGTGCCCTCTTTATACCTGATATTCATTAATTGTTTCAATAGGAACAACTTGTTGTTGCCAGTCTTCGAAGCATAAAGTGTCTCGAGCTTGTCCCACAAACTTTTGGCATGTGTCTCATTCACAATATGATTTCTAACATTATCTTCAACCCATTGTCTAATATAGCCACAAACCTGCAGATGCTCAAATTCTCATTCTTCATCATTCAAAGACTGAGGCTTATTAGAAGCAAACACAGGTAAATGCATCTTCTTGACAAATAGAAGATCTTTCATCTTGCCTTTCCAAATATGATAGTTACTACCATTTAAACACACCATTTTGCTCATATTTGCCTCCATCATTCAAAACGACAATCAACAATAACCAATGCTCTGATACCACTTTGTTGGGAAAGACAAGGCACTAACAAAGAATGCCTGACAGGATAACAGCGGAAGAATACCCAAGTCTATACTTTCCCTTTTCGATTTGAACCAAGAGAAGACAAACAACCACAAGCAATATGATAGTAAGGCAGCAAGTAATTCAACCAAACAAATATAACAAGGCAATAATAAACCAATCACACAAGACACCAAGATTTACGTGGAAAACCCTTCGATGTGAAGAGTAAAAAACCACGGGACCAAAAGCTACACTATAATCACCAAGATTTACAATATTGTTCTCCAAAATTGTCCACAAAACAAGTGCCAAACAACGAGCAACAACAAAATAAAATTGCACCAAATCTAGAGAATTAAAGGAGCAAAATCACCAATTTCGCAGCTACTGTTCACAACAGCAAAACTGAAGCTGCAGGCCACCAAATCCAACTCTGTCAGTTCCTAATCAAAGATTGAGATGAAGATGATATGCTGTCCAAAAATCAGCTCAATCGGACAAGAAACGAAGCGGGAATCGCAATTTGAAGTTGGCTGTTAGGGCTGAATTTTGACTACGAAAACTGCTCTCTTTCTCTCTTTTTGGCTGCTGTAAAAACTCTCTTTGTATATGAAAATAAGACCTAAATAGGCTTATATTTGCCTCATAAAAATGGGCTTATGGGCAAAAATGGGTTGGTCCAAATTGGGCTTTTATTTATCCACATAGGAAGGGAAAAAGTCCCATAACCCAACATCTACCTTGATACCTTAATACAACATCTCCTCCTTGTTAAAAATTTATCACTTTTTGCTTATGAAAAATTGCCTTTCACTTAAAGAAATACAGAGTATCTTGTCTAATCACCACCCTTCAAGAAATGGAGAGGTCAGTTATGGAGGATGAGTCCCACCGGAAATTTCCGTCGATCTGAAGTGGCAGATGTGAGAAGTTTCATTCCATACATCACTTTTATGTTCTTTCTCCATTTAAGCAGTTGCCTGTTTTGGTTTTTTGTTTTTTGTTTGTTATTTTTATTAATTTGTTGCTTTGTCTTTGTTGGGCTAATGGCGTGTTGTACATATTTTTTTTGTTTTATTAAAGGAGTCCTTTGGTCCTCACAACTTTAATTTTTTTAAAAAAAAAACATTTTAGTTTATAGTTTAAGTAAAACAGTAATCCAACATTAAACTTTTTGTTGTTCCCACACTAGAATAATCAACCCGAGACATTAAAGGACCATTTTTATAGTTTTCCCAACAGTATAGTCTAGTAAAAGAGAAGTTCAAAAAAGTAAAATTTGGTTACATCCCTTCTCCAGAGTTCAAATCAAATTGCCGCATAAAATTTTATTAATTCTGTTTAATATGCTTATCCTTCTCATACATTCATGATTCATTACCACAAGATAAGCCTTATTGGAAGTTGTTTCAAGATGACTAGGATTCCAAACTCATCATGTGAATACCCACACGCATACACAACCTTCTACATGGAAGATAATGGATTCAACGAGCCTACAAAATGAATACAATTATATGAGCTGCAGGAGCAAGATTGCGGAAAATGGCCACCACCTGATAATTACGATAAAGTAATCACTCTGCAACCACTGTTCATGTTGCAACAACAAAAAATTGACAATCAAATCACTCTTTAAGCTGCCGTAAAAAAAATGGTTCTTCAGAAGATTGAGAGTACTTAGAATCAAAAGGGGGTAAAGGTATACTTTAATGGGACTCAAATGGGACAAGCGAAGGAAAATGAGTTGGGGAAGGTGACCCTATTGCTTTCCTGGTGCCGGGCGGTAGCCCAAAACTTTAGAGACACCATCTTGTGCGCCACAGCAACCTTGCTAGTGCATCTATGGTGCGTCGCTGTAACGAACCGAGAGTATACCTTAGAAGTTAGAGCACTCTTAAGTCGCCACATGACATACTTGACCTCACAGAGGTCTTGTACAAGCCTCTTATCTCTCATTCATTAATTAAGTACGAAAATTAGTACGGAATTAAAACTTTTCACAACATAACTAAAAAAACCTATTTATAAAAAAAACTAAGGAAAAAGTCTCATCATCACAAGACAAATTAGACACGTCTTAATATCTTAGGGTCACGACCTTTTTCATTAAAAGTAAACATACTAAGTCTTTACAAAGTCTTTACATAAAGCAAATAAAACCAACATAGTCTATATTCTTGAACATATGAGGACATACCAATCTTGAGAGAATCAACTTCCCAAGCTTTGACTTCTATGAAACCTTCACTTGCCTTCCACCTATACTTTGAAATATAGAAGGGTATGGAGTTAGTACAAACATTGTACTAAGTAAGAAATTATGAAAAAACATGCTAAAGAGGTCATTTTAGTAAAAACACAGTTTTATGCTATTTTGATAAAGCCCTCATGATTCAAGTTACAAAACGTCATACAATTCATCATTTAGCATACAAGGTAAAACTTCCATACTTCTCAACATATAGTCACATTTAACAATAACACATTGTCATATAGACTCTTCCTATACAAAGTTATCTTGAGACTCACCTAGGTAAGATATGAAGAGACCGCCTGTACAACCTTTTCAATACACACCTAAGTGATCCTTAAGATTACCAAAGATAAGCATACTTCATTCCAACTCAACAAGTCAACATTCATTACGAAAAACAACTAGAGGAATCATACATGCATTTAGGAACTTCACATAAAGATTACACTCTAAGACAACTCTCAAGTTACATACTACTACTTCGAGTTAGTGCTTCTGAGTAATCACCCGAGACTAGGCACACCACATTCATCATTTACAGAGCTTTCACCATACAAGGCATAATTTAACATTCTTCTTTAACATTACACATAATGTAAACTTACTTCATTAACATCATATATTGACACATTCATTCTTTTTCATATAAGGTCACACCAATACTCACTCCAAAACTTTACTTGTGCAATAGATAGATAGTGTCTCATTCAACCACATACCCTAAGTAGTACACCTTTAAGAACACTTAGTTCATAACATTCATTTATGTGTGGGGGCTATGCATAACTCCACCACGAACAGTTAACATTCATTTATTAATTGACTATAGTTTTAGGGATAGTTATTTAGTACCAACTCTCAAATAACGAAGATTACTTATCCCTAGAGGTTACTTTTTGAATACCACATCTCAACTCGCAAAAGGCATCTAACCTCCAACCTATCTTTGGAAATATCATTTGTAATAGTGAGGTTGCTACTAACCACTTCATCTAAACTAACGAAGACTGTTCACCCGAAAATCCCCTTTTATTTTACTAGGGTTCTTTATAAATAATAAGGATGGTCTAGACATTTCATCTCTACTAATAAAGAATGTCTACCCTACAATCCCCAATTTACATTCGTTAACTTCATTCGTTCATGCATAGTGTGTGAGAAAAGAGAACGCCTTCCACATAATCACCATTATTATAGCATTGACTTCTAAACATGATCACACTACATTTATCGTAATTTACACACTATAATGCATCACATATACATTATAATTCTTTTATAAATATTATCTTCAAGAAACACATGCATAACTTCACAAGATATCACATGGATATTCAACATTACCTCATTTTACTTCACATTCAATGCCTTCAAGGCCACAATCACAATTTACATATATAATCATATGCATCAAGTAAACACCGCAACCGTAAGTGGACCATACCACTCAAGATCAATTTAACAAGAATTAGGCAATATAGATCAACTTAGCTTTCATCCAAGATTTAACCACCTTTTCTCAATTATACAATATTTCATCATAATATAGCATAAATTTCAGTAGATAATCACAACATAACATAAAGAATAGTTCAAACATTACCTAATCATATTAATCAAACACAATTCATAAGTCAAAAGTTGAGAATTTGCATGAGCATGGATTCCTTGACTTTTTTTATCTTAAAATCATCAAATAACATCAATAATATTATATTTCATTCATTTACCCATTTTCTTTCATGAACCCATACTTGGAATTTGAAATAGAAGAATCTACGATTTGAAATCTTTTTAGAAAACCTTTGGATTGGTTCCTTGAATGAGAGAAGAATCAAGGATTAACAACCATACCATACATGAATAAAGACCACGAGATTTGGTGGAGAAACATCTCAAAATCTTAAATTGTTGCTCTACTTTGAGTTCTAGCTTCAATGGAGACTTGAGAGAGATTTTCTTGGGAGAGGGGTTCTGATTTTTAAAAGTGAAGTCTTATTTTAGGTCATAGTGTTTAAAAATATTTAAAATACCTAAATAAACATGAAATTACCGTCCATTCACTTTAAAAGAATGGGATCAATTTACCAAATCTCTGCAAGCTTGGCTGAATTGCAAACAACATTTAAAGACCAAAAAATGGCCCTCCAAACAATGAAACGTCGTTAAAATGATGCCCCTTTGATGTGGTACGTCGTTTGGGTCTGAGACCCATTTTTTTGCAGGACATCCAGTCTCAATCGACTCCCAAGGTCAAAGGGCGGTTGTTTGATCGACTGGCCGTCCCTTGTGGCCATTGTTTAACACTGCCTGGCAGCATCCTGCCTTTGAGATGGAGTCCTCTTCTAGAGCCCCTCGTGGGTCCTAGGTGGGGTTGTATCGGGACGTTTAAACCCTAAACATGCTCATATAGGTATTAGTATCCAATACTATCAATTTTCACTCCAAACAACAGATACAACATGCAAAGGCACTCTATAACACATACTAGCACCTTGACGTCTAGTCGTCGAACGTCTTGGTCGTTCCTTGACGTTTTAATTCAAAACTCTTCAAACTGACCTCTAATGATAATATTCATTACTATTACACATTATTAGCTCATGAAACACATGCTAGGTTGTATGTGGACCTATTTCATTTTGAGGGTCGTTAAAGTTGTACCACCATTCCCCCAGACAATTGCTTTGTATTTTTTATACTTGTGTTTTGACCTTCACTCAAGTAGAATCGAATGATTTCTTATTCACTCACATGGATTTGATTACTCAACATAATTACACTATAATATACTCAATGTGAACCTTAAAATATCAACTTTCATCTCAAGAATTCATCGAAACCCCAACCAAAAAAGATTCAAAATAAAAACTTCAAGAAAAGTCATCAGGAACTTGAATCTTTCAATCTTTATGGACGAATTTGAATATATAAACAATGATTGGAGTGTGGATGAACAAACAAAACACTATGAAAATTTACATACCTCATAGGGATGAAAATTTTGGCAAACATCCGCAATAAAACTCAAGAATCTCGATGAGCCCTTTGATTCTTTCCTCTTTTTTCCTCTTTTCTCTTCTTTTCTCTTCTTAAACTCTCAACTAAAATCCTAGGTGTATAATAGGATTATAAAATAGAACTTAATCAGTTTAGACCCCTGAAACCTTTCCAAAAATGAATCAAATCTATTTGGGTAAGGAAAAGACTAAAGTACCCCACACTATTTTTGGGTAAATTCTCTTCATTGGACAACCTTACTTCAATAGAGCATACCTCACTCTCCGAACTTTAAACTTAGCAAACTTTGTGGCATAGGAAATACAACACAAAGACGTTTCAAAAGGAAATATCTCACTCATCTTTACTCTAAACTTAGCAAACATGGTTGTGTTTGAAAGATAATTCAAAGAACTATAAACATAGCAAAAAAGTAAACTCATCTTGTACTAAAAGTTATGGTCATTTGGTGTTGACCCAAAAAATAAAAGGACTTCAAAATGACTTGAATGAATTATCTTTTGTTCTTCTTGGAACTCAAGGTGCTACATGTAGTGACCTTAACACTAAATATAATCTTAAAAATGCTCTGAAAAAATTCTACTCATAACGAAAGATGATTCGAGCCTTAGTTCCAAAAAAATTTAGGGTGGTATAGAATGTGAGTTGTGTGTGCTCATTCCATATATGTTCTCAATACTACTCTCAATAATATAATAAGACATTCTCAAATGTATAAAACGTAGCTCTATCTCAATAAGAAGTAATTACTCAAAAGATCCTCTTAGGGGTTATACTCTAAAATATCTTGAACTTATGATATTTTTCTCCTCATGAAACCTTGCTCTAAATTCCTAAGTATTTAGGAACGTTAATAGGCGTTTTAGAATGTTATTAAACCCTTAATGGAGTCAGGAAAAACGTGTTACGATAATGGGAAAAGGAATAGACAAAAACACCCTTTCCTAAAACAAATAGAATGCCTTATATGGATAGGCTTCACTCAAACAATCATTATTTTTATACTTAGAGATCGAAATTTAGGAAACATGCTGGTGTTGGAAAGAGGACTCAAAGACCTTGAATACGATATGTCATGGGCCACCTAATTCATTACGTTTTAAAAGATATGGTAATTTGAAGTTGACCAAAAATTAGAAAATGAATTGCACAAATTCTTAATTTAGATTCTTGGAAGTCCCGGGTGTTACAGTTTACTTGTCACCCAAGTAAAATCATAAATATTATGTAATGAATAATAGATCTCCTCCATACATCAGTTACATGATGGACGTACCAGATTAAGTTTATACATCTATTATTTGGTCCTTCATCCATCCATTAGGGTTACCACATACTCTCTACATTATTCCCATCCACATTTGTTAGCGATGGAAATCACGTAGAGAATGTATGTTAAACCTATTGGGTGGGGTAGAATCAATTTATAGATGTTTAGACTTAATCTGGTATGTCCATCAAGTGATGTATGGATGAGAACTATTCTTTATTAAATGATTTTATGATTTACTTGGATCAAAAGTAAATTTGGGTCATAAGTAAGGTATAATTCATAGATTAATAAGAATATCTTCTTTCAACACATAATTAATCTCTATTTTATAGTAAATTAGTTAATGACTTAGGATATTTATGTTTGTCTCAACTTTCTCTTTCACTATACAAAAGTTGAGATAAAAAATATTCTTAGTATTTGACTAATTTACTATACAAAAGAGAGTAATTATATGTTGAAGGAATGTGTATTTTTTGGAGTTTTGGACTCTTCCTTTAATCTTTGGCTGTTTCAGTTTGTACAAATTTTTTGGACTATAGTATTCTGGAAGGAACACGTCAAGAGTTATATTGCTAGATTGTTGTAGATTATGTCTCAGTGGACGTGTCCTTAAAAAGAGTAAGACATTCACCTCTCAACCTGAATACTTATTTATTTATTTAGTTTTTGTCATTTTATTTTTAATGATAATTTATTGTAATTTGTGGTATATACACCAACATAAATTTGAATAATGTTTAAAATGCCCATTTTTTAGTGTATTAATATCAAAATAATTGCATATTGTATTATTTTGTATATAACTTAAATATCTAGATTTTAATTTAAAATTAAATCAATATAATTTAAATTAGCTTTAAACTCTTCGAAGGAGAATACAATCATAGGTGCATTATTGCTCCCACTACACTCACTTTGAAAAATATGAGGTCCACCGGATTATATCTGAAAATCATATTGTAAAAATATATTGTATCTTAGAACTTCATTTCCTAATTGTGCTTAAAAAATATTTTAGTATACTTATTTTGTATATAATTTAACTATTACTTACTTCAAAAGTTATTTATAATACATAGTTTCATAGTTGCCATTATTGGCAACTCTAGAATTTTGATAAAAGATTTTAAAGGTTTTAGTATATAAACTGTAATTTTTTAAACTTAAATGTGTATAATACAATTGTTAGATTTATCTTACTATATTATATCTTAAGTGTTATAAGATGAAATACATTAGAAATCTTGACATTTGTCAATAAATTTAAATTAGACAATCATATTATGGGTTTTCTCAATTAGGAATCTAAACAAAAAATTTCTTCAATTTTTAAAAAAACGTGAAGGCATTTTCTCAAGCTTTCATAATATATATAAGCTAATAACATTAAACATGTCACTCATCAGCGTAATTTGAACATGAATGAGTTTTATGACATATAATTAGAAAAGATAAAAATTTAAGGGGTTAATTTATTTACGTAATTGACACTTGATAACAAACCAAAAGCTTATTCAATATTTATGTCACAAATGTTTATTAGGAATACTTCATTGTTTATTCCAATGCAATATAAATTCAAATGAAGAGAGTTTCGATATTGTGATTTCATATTCAGAGGTTAATCGTAGTATGACCATTTTATGTAAGATATGATTTGTTTTTTTTTGGGTTGATACTAAAAAGGAGACAAAAGGTAGACAGGTAGGTCACCTTTGTTGTCACTCCACAGAAAATTACATTAGATTTTCACCTCAAATGATTTCTTTCCATATTTTTCATATTCAGCTAAAACTTAACGGGGTTGAAGAATCTTCTTGGAATCACTAAGGAAGTAGGAAAGGATCCAGGGTTGCATGAGGCCCTGAGAGCCAGGATGCTTGCTCTTGAAGATGAAGTAAACATGGTCATGGGCCATAGATTGTGAGTGAGCTTTCGAGGAGTAGAGATCGAGCGTCGAAATACCAGTGGATCAATTTGTCTTTATTCAATATAATTATTGAAAGGATAAAGCGGAACATACGCTTCTCCTTCTACTCCAGCCAAAAAGTAACTAGGACCAATTCATTCACGTTTTCATGGTCCAATTGAACATTGTCCACTTTTTTATATTATTTTCAAAGTATAAGATTATACCCTTTACCTAATATATGTAGATCCAATTACAACTTACATATAAGAAGAAGAAAAAGATCTTTCTTGATCATTTTATTTGCCCCTCGTTCTTCAAAAATAAAGAACATAATTTTCAAGTTGAATTGGTTCATTTGAAAGCTAGGTTCTTCTAATTCATATTTATTTGATATGAATATTTTCTTGCTTAGATATATGCAATTTTGATAATTTATTTTTATCACTTGAATGACACTATGTTGATTTTGATTTTTTATCTCTTATTTTAATTTAATGTTTATCATAGAGATGTACTCTCTTAATGATAAAATCATCTATTAGATAATTTTATTGTGTAATGATTTTTTTAACCGATAATCATAACTGAAACACTATTGTTCACTATTTTAGTTGTTCTCCATTTGACTTTCAATTGCATCTGATATCTGATGAAACGATAAGGAGTTTCTGTTAGACACTTTTTTGATACAAATATTGTAAATGCTAGTGTTTGTATTCCCAAATATCAACTACATAAAAAAATTAACCACCTAAATCATTACCTTATTTATCAATATATACTTTCCTCAATAACCAAACAATCTAATTCATGCTCCAATTTAGACTGATGTGTGAAAAATTGTATTTGGTTAACTCATCAACATAATGAGAGTTTGAGAATATGAGCCGAAACTTTCAAAAGTTTGCGTAAAAAGATTTTGTTAAGATGCTTAATCAGGATAATCTATAACTCTAGTATTTAAATAAAATGTATCAACATATTAAAAGGTTGTCGATTCATTCATCTTAAAAAAATTCTACTAAAAAGGATTATTGGATGAATATAAAAATTATATTACGCAAACGAATCACTTGAATACTTTATTAAATATCTTTAAGTTGCCAATGACGGCAACTACGAGACTATATATTATAAACTTATTTCTTGTTTTTTATTTAGTTGATGATATAAAAAAATTATTATGTTGAAAGTCTTATCCTTATGCATAATTAGGAGTGGGTCTTAGTTAAGATACAAATATCCAACAACTATATCTCAAAATCATATTATAATGAAAGTATATTTGGCAAAGTTAAAAAACTTCATTGTTTCAAAAAATTATATAGTATATTGTCTAGATAGGCATCTATAATACTTTGGAGGCCTTATTTCATAGTCCAAATGAACCCGTAGTTTTTTAAATATCACATTTAGTCGAATATAATCTTCAATTTAAGACCAGAAAATATTGATTCCAAATAAAACATTGTTATATAGAGTGTATCTCATCGAAATGTCGGACTATATTTCATAATTTAATTGTTTAAAGGTATCCAAACTTTGGAAACCCTAATCGTAATTTGAACACAATTTTGAATAATTTTTCCGCTTCTACCATCCAATTTTTTGTTTTATTTAACATTCAATAATGTCGTTTAAATTTCATCATTTACATATTTAATAATTATTTTTTAATTATGTTTTACTTGTCAAGTTTCTTCATATATTCTTTAGTTATATGGATCGATATAATTGAGTCTCCAAAAAATTTAAATGAATCAAGAACTTCTGAAAATTATGTGAATAATTTGAAATATAATTAAATAAACATGTGACATACCTCTTTTCAGAATTATCGTGATCCATTTGCACTGAACTTGATGGCAATTTCATGTGTTTGTATGTACTTAAATCAAGTGTGAAAAAGTTGAACTTCTTTAATTGAATCTACATAATCAGTTAGGATTAATCATCCAATCAAGTTTTTGGCTGCATAAGAGAAATTACAAAGACTTATAGATCACATATAAATCTTGGATTAATCACAATTTTATTGAGTAGACAAATTTAATAACACATCTTCACAAAAGGAATACAAAGCTATATTTGTCCTCTCATAAGAACACATATATTTCCAACCAAAGGGATACAATGTTAGGACTTCTAAAAGTTGTTTGCCTACGATACATGACATGTATGACCTAGAGTGTTGATCACTTAGAGAAAGAGGAAAAGCTTACGCCGTTTAAGAACCTAGTATCTTTACAATCTAAGAAGAACACTGGATGTTGTGGCGGACAACAAGAGTTTCCTTTTGAAAACCCTTACCACATAGAGAGAATATACAAGTAGACCCATATGATCCAATCTTTTCCTAATTCCTTTTTTCTTGTTTCTGGTTTCTTTTCGTTTTGGGCCCAGACTTTACTTTCTATCTTTTTAGTATTAATGATATCCAGCCTGTCGATTTAATTCATTGGGCTATACGAACACCAACTCTAACACCTAAGTATAAATATCTTTACTCCCGTTTTAAATGTGCAGTGCGAAAATGAATCATAATTAAACTAAGTGCCTTATTTATATGTAGAAATATTCAAAATTTATTGCATAAGGTATATTTGTAAAGAAATATATTGAACCCACCCAAGGAACTATCCTAAGCAGGTATAAGATCTTCTAAGAGATTACAAGGTTTGAAATACAAATATCTCACCATAAAGAAAGAGAGGTAGAAGTTGTCTTAGATCATTTTCGTCTCCGCCTAAGAAAATCACTGATCATGTAATAAGAATGTAACCACTGGGATTCTAGATAAACTAAGGTTAAGCTAACAATAACAAGAAAAATCAAATTTGGAAATAAGTAAGAAAATCTGGAATTATTTCAAAAGTGAGTTTTGGTAATTTTCAAACGGTCATAACTTTCATCTCAGGATGAATTTGGGTGAGTTCTTTATATGGATGGAAAGCTCGTTTGAAGATCATTCAAACTATGCCATGTTTGCAAATTTTGGAGGTCTTATGACTGAGATATGACCTTTGTAACATGGAATATTGAGCAAGGAAACTTCCAAAATTGGATTTAGTGGGGGTGTTTTGGTCTTTTCTTCAAGTCAATTAATTATTTTGTTTGGAGTAATATGTTGGGGTCTAAACTGATCCTATTCAGTTTACGCACGTAGAAGATAGACTAGGGTTTTGAAAGCAAGGAGAAAAGAGGAGAAGGAAGAAGAAGACGCAAAAATACCAAGTTTAACTTTGTAGATTTTCGTCGGGGGTGATCCCTAACAAGATATGTTGGCTCTTTTGTGTTGGGTTATTTCACCCATGCACCAATTTCATTCAAATCAGTAAGTTCATGAATTAACTCATTATAGAGGTTGGAATCTTGAAAAAAATTTTGATGTTCTTGTTGATTGGATTGTTGTTGATCATTGTTAGTTGCATTCAATGTTTTAGGACCGTTTTCATGTCTAAATTATTGGTTAATAAGTTAATTAGGGATCCTATGAGTTTGGGGTGGGAGTAATGGAAGTTTGAGAAGCTTTACTAATGAAAAACGAATAAAAAAGTCAGAAAGCCCGTTGGGGGATGCTGGGGCACTTTACCTCCAAAGCACCTCAGGATAGAGTCTATCCTTCAGGCTCCGGCGCACCGCACCTCTCAGAGCGCCTGAGGATAGCCTCTATCCATTAGGCTATGGCGCTCCGCGCGTCTCAGAGCTCCAGTACCCCATGAAGACCCCGTTCGTTCTCTATCTTTTCGTACAAGTTCCTAAGTGATGTATACATCATTCCTATTTGTTTCCAACACTCTAAGGTACATCTAAATATCATTAAACCATCCATAAACATTAAATCATGATCCTTTAATCCATAATTCAATCAAGTAAAGTTAGCATCAAAGTCAAAGAAGTTAAGAGCCAAGTCTACAAGTTAAGAAGCAAGTCAAAGTACAGTCATAAGTTTTCTTATCTCTTTAATATATGATTTCACTTTGTTTTAATGACTTAAAGCTCAAGTCAAGAGTAAAGAGTTGAGTTAAATTCTCAAAAGTTATAAGGGAACTAAATATTCCCTAAGAGTTAAGTTTCAAGTTAAGAAAAGAACAAGAGTTGAATTCATTTCTCAAAAGCTATAAGGGAACTAAGTATTCCCTAATAGTTAAAGTTTCAAGTTAAGTAAAGAGCAAGAGTTGAGTTAATTTCTCAAAAATATATCAGGGAATTATTCACAAATGTTTCACATTTTATTAAAGAGGGGAACTATAATTTCCAAAAGAATTTTGAAATAAAAGGGGAACATCGATTTTAAAAGAAGATTTTTAAAGATAATGGGTTCAATAATTTAGCTCTATCCAAAGGTAGGAAGTTTTATTAAAAGTATGAGCTAAAGTACATTTTTGGGAGTAACATTGAGCACCGATGTGGACATGAGAGTTCATATTAAATAAAGTCTCCATGTAAACTATGTAGCCAACATGGGAATTTATGTGTCATACTTTTTAGATGATCACGTAAAGAGAGCTAGTGGATCCAATAAGTTGAGTAAGGTCCTATACCGATGGAAAGTTGTAGGACGGTCCTCTTGCAACGTGAGGTAAGACAATGTATCATCACTTAGGCTCATAGTGATGGTTGTCGGTTTGAGAAACTCCCACAAAGACGATAATACATAAGTAAAGTTGAGTTTGTCATTGCATTTCATTTAATGAACAAAGCTATTTAAATTGTTTTATGAGCTATATATATATATATATATATATATATATATATATATATATATATA
>NC_028638.1:23583956-23621454 GCF_001406875.1 Solanum pennellii
TATATATATATATAAAAGTTAATTTAATTCCCTCAAGGTTAAGTCGTTGTTTAGCTCTCCAACTTTCATACTCGTACATTCAATGTATTGATGTCAGTTGACCTGCATCATTTTATGATGCAGATGCAAGTTCCCATAATCAGCACGCAGCGCTTCTTTAAGACCTCGAAAATTAATTAGGTGAAGCTAGAGCCTAAAATCTTTGTGATTATGGTCTAAGGTCATGGTATAGATTCATTGTCTAAGTGTTAAGGTGCATTGGAAGTCCAACGTCAAGGGACGACTAAGACGTTCGGCGACTAAGTCACCTATGTGCTTCATATGTGGGTTTTATGAGTTTATGTGTCATTAATGAGGTTGTAAGGTATTTAAAACAGTTATTATGATTTAAATAGGCAGCATGTCATGTTTGGAGAAGTATGAAGGTCAAATGTCAAAGAACATCCATGACGTTCGAAAGGTTTGGCTTGAAATAACCTTGTATGTCTAAGTATGTTTCGTAGAGTTTTGCATGTTCGTTTTGGATGAAACTCATGTTGAAGGTATTAAAATCGTATAATAATATATTTGGGTTGAAAACGTCCGTGTATGACTCCATGTAGGACCCACAAGGGGACCTAAAAGCAGACTCAAACTTGGAACTCAACACTGCAAGGCAGTGGCAATTGATTGACCCAAACAACGGCCAGTCGACCAGAAGACAGGACGTCGATGGGTCTCGTCGATGGAGACATGTAGTATGAATTTCGAGAAGTTTCAGGATCAACAGACGAGACCCCATCGATGGGGCGTGGGTGAGACCACAGACCGTCAATGATAGGGCGTCGACGGTGCTGTGAGTTGCTGCTAGTTTTTCTGTTAAGGCTTGGGGTTTTTTGGAAATTAACCCCAAGTCTTATAAAATAGGAGGATGATTGTTTTGAGTGTTTATGGGTATTTTAAGAGTATATAAGTCATTAAACTCTAATTTAAACCCTAACACCTAAATCAAAACACTTTCCCTCCAAAAGTTCCTCCAAAAACCTCCATGAGAGTTCAAGATGAAGATAGAGCTTGAAGATGGTTATTCAATGGAGTTTATTCTTCAATTATCATAGGGTTCTTCTAATAAGGTATGAGAGTTCTTGATCTAAGTCTTTCTATCATCTTAGAGCAAATTTCAAAGATGATTTTCAAAGATTTCAAAAAGATGAAAAAGTCCAATTTCTACTCTAAGTCTTGGGTTCTAGCATGAAAGGTTTTCAAACGTTAAGATATGATGTTATTGATGTTTTACAATGATATTCTCCATGAAACCTTGACATTCTCAAATCTCTCAATTTGACAAAAATATGGGTTAAGTGATGATGATTTAATATTGGTGAATTCATGTGTAGAATGTTATGGGCTTTTGATTCATGTATAGATTATGATTGATTGGTTTATAGGCTGTTTTAATTTGATCAATTGAGAATTTTATATTCTTAGATCTATTGAGTATTAATCTTATTGAATTGGTATTGACTTAATGCTTATGAATTCTAGTGTAGTTTTGTATGGGTTATCTAATGATGTAAGAATTGTACTCAGTTAATGTGTATGTTGTATTAGATTGAGAAATCCATGTTGAATTGATCTAGTTCCATTGAGTATTATGATCTATGTGTCTTAATCGGAAAGGGAAAATATTTATTTTTAATGTTTTTTAACTTTATGAGAGTCTCCACTTAACTTTTTTGAGAAAAATCAAGAAAATTGTTGTTTTCAAAAGACTTAACAGAAAAATTGTTTTGAAGACTTTAAAGGGGTTCGGAGATTCCTATTTATATTTTAGGAAGGTGTTAAGCACCAACATATCCGCCTAAATGCGATTATCTGACAACTAGCTTAGTCTGGCTAAAATAACCTTCCCTTTCATTATGAAATTTATTAGGAGTTATTTGAAAGTGAAGTATCTATGTAAGAAAATTGATTGCAAGCTTACTTGTTCTTTTTAAAGTCTTTTTGAAATTAATTTTTTAAGTCGACAAAACTTATAAGGCGTTTGCAGGGATTTAATGTTTTCTATCTTTAAACTAGCGACAAATAAAGACAGGTAAATATACGGAAGCAAGAGAGAGAGCTAGATAGATAGAGAGAGACGTTGGACGCCTGGACCGATATTTGGGCCAAATTTGTTTTAGGTCTTAGGCATATTTTGTTTGTACATGTCCTAGACTAACAATATAACAATAATTTTTCCTTTGGGCCTAAGACCCCAAAACATTCACCTGTCCTAAATCTAACAAATCAATAATAGCGGAACTTTACTGTCACGACCGGTGTCTAAATCCTAAACGAGACCGGCGTCGTTAATCTCTCAGAGGTCGCAGACAAGACTACATACGTCATCGTTAGTTCATCTAGGTTAATTTTAGCGGAAAATTTGAACTTTTTGTCACTTAACATTCATATAAGACTTTCTACTTAAACTCATAAACGTTCACAATCAACCATCTGATATTAAGATCATCAAATGAAAGAAATAGTTCCATACTGCATTAAGTGTATACATGCAAAACTGACACCAATACAATGTCTGAAATAGGATGAAAAAGAAACTCTAGTTGAACATACTCCACAAACTCATACCTATATCTAAGCTAGAATATAATGGGCAAGCATCCTCGAAAGTATGAGGGCCTACCAAATCCGGATGAATGTTCCACGTCCAGATAGCTTCAGTGTCGACATGTAAGATCTAATGTCCACCTGTCCCTGCACCTAAAAATATATAGTTGTATGGGATTAGTACACACTTGTACTAAGTATGGGTATATGCAAGCACGCACCAAGGATATGAATGATGAGGAAGAGTTCTTTCCTATTGATATGAATTATGGAAAGTCAAGTCAATGGACTTGCCAATTCCGGATTAGGAAAGTCATGCCATGAGATTAACATACATCATCACATTTATCATTTTGCAAAGAGCACACAACATATTACACATATCATATCACATAGTTCATATCATTCTTTAATATGCCATGAGACCTTAAAATCATGGACTTGACATTAGGACTTCCCAAAATGAGGGCTCAACATATGGGACCTCAACTAGGGAGCCTTCTTTAACAAACACAGAGTCTGCTTCATTCATTCATACATACTTCATTTTCATTCTTTCATATACTAGTGTAGCCACCAGTCATACCTAGGATGTAGTTTAAGACTATGATCGAGTTCGCTGTGCAATGAACAAGAATAACCTTGTGTTATTACTTAAGTCTAGCTCACCTCTTGATCATCCTATCGGAACACCTTTGGTATCGTTCATTTTATTATGTGCATTCGTTGAGGCTGGCCTCATTCTTTGTTTTGCAACTTTAACCTTAACCACTTACATCATGAAATCCAGTGTGTAATCCCCACACCGAAAAGAGGTGGAATCACCGGCCAAAGTTAACCAAAACATGCTAGCATATATAGGGAATTGAACACTGCTAGATCCCTATATTGGTAGTATAGGTTAAAAGACTAGGAGATATAAGGAGACCCATACCTGACATTCCAGACAGTCTCATCTCATGACAGTTACATGAACCTCCGTCCTTCCCGAAGGAAAGAATCACTGCTCATAGCTAGCCTATCGGTGCTCAGTATAAAGTTCCATTACATTCAACTCATACATCGTGGAAGCTGGCTTCTAGCATGAGGACATCATAGATCATTAGATGATTTCTCATCTCATCATTAGTATTAAGTATGCATTAACTTCAATACTTTCATTAGAGTGTTCATAGAGTCTGGTCTCTTTATTAACTTTACACTCTCATAGGTGAGTACGTTTTGGTAACATTTACTAAGGATCATTTGAGATTGCTCTCATCTTTCACATTAGCCTCTTATCATATCGTCACATCATTCATTAACTTTAACACATTTGCTTTTCATAATTACTCACCCCTTCACGTGAATGTTCATTTCATCATATGCCAATGCACTTGGCCATTTAGTGTGTTTCACACTCTTACTTAATTTTTCTAAGGTTACATCATTTTATCACATACATCTTAGGCTCACATACTTTTAAACGTATGCTAGACTTATGAGTCCACACATACAAGCCATGAGGCTTTATTCATAGTTTGTCAAAGTGATTCATGCTTACCCAAGATTATGTGGTACAAGACTTATGCATCTTGTAGATATGCCAAGATATTTATTTCAATCTTTAGGGGCAGTATTCGTTAAATATTTGTTTACTTATGACTTATGTATCAATATGGAATTGGTAAAGGGAACCTGATTTCAAATCCCTTGAACAAAACTTAATCTTATTTTAATCTTGATAATCACATTTTTCAGATTTGGGAGACCCGAGTTCGATTCTCATCAACCCCATAATATTTTTTTCTTGTTCTCCTCTCCTTTTTCGTTTTAAGACAAGGAGGTGTTGTGGGTTCAATCCCCCACAAGCTCATTATTTTTCTGTTAATTTATCTCTTAGCTTTCTCACCTATCCAAGAGGTTATGGGTTCAATCCCCACTCTCCTCATTTATTTTCTCCTTTATTTTTCTCCTAACTCTCTCATCCATTCAAGAGGTTCTGTGTTTAATCCCTACTCTCCACATTTTATTTTCTCCTTTAATTTTCTCCTAACTCTCTCATCCATTCAACAGGTTGTGGGTTCAATCCCCACTCTTCACATTTTATTTCTCCTTTATTATTCTCCTAACTCTCTCATCCATTCAAGAGGTTGTGGGTTCAATCCCCACTCTTCACATTTTATTTCTCCTTTATTATTCTCCTAACTCTCTCATCCATTCAAGAGGTTCTGTGTTTAATCCCTACTCTCCACATTTTATTTTCTCCTTTAATTTTCTCCTAACTCTCTCATCCATTCAAGAGGTTCTGTGTTTAATCCCTACTCTCCACATTTTATTTTCTCCTTTAATTTTCTCCTAACTCTCTCATCCATTCAAGAGGTTCTGTGTTTAATCCCTACTCTCCACATTTTATTTTCTCCTTTAATTTTCTCCTAACTCTCTCATCCATTCAAGAGGTTCTGTGTTTAATCCCTACTCTCCACATTTTATTTTCTCCTTTAATTTTCTCCTAACTCTCTCATCCATTCAAGAGGTTCTGTGTTTAATCCCTACTCTCCACATTTTATTTTCTCCTTTAATTTTCTCCTAACTCTCTCATCCATTCAAGAGGTTCTGTGTTTAATCCCTACTCTCCACATTTTATTTTCTCCTTTAATTTTCTCCTAACTCTCTCATCCATTCAAGAGGTTCTGTGTTTAATCCCTACTCTCCACATTTTATTTTCTCCTTTAATTTTCTCCTAACTCTCTCATCCATTCAAGAGGTTCTGTGTTTAATCCCTACTCTCCACATTTTATTTTCTCCTTTAATTTTCTCCTAACTCTCTCATCCATTCAAGAGGTTCTGTGTTTAATCCCTACTCTCCACATTTTATTTTCTCCTTTAATTTTCTCCTAACTCTCTCATCCATTCAAGAGGTTCTGTGTTTAATCCCTACTCTCCACATTTTATTTTCTCCTTTAATTTTCTCCTAACTCTCTCATCCATTCAAGAGGTTCTGTGTTTAATCCCTACTCTCCACATTTTATTTTCTCCTTTAATTTTCTCCTAACTCTCTCATCCATTCAAGAGGTTCTGTGTTTAATCCCTACTCTCCACATTTTATTTTCTCCTTTAATTTTCTCCTAACTCTCTCATCCATTCAAGAGGTTCTGTGTTTAATCCCTACTCTCCACATTTTATTTTCTCCTTTAATTTTCTCCTAACTCTCTCATCCATTCAAGAGGTTCTGTGTTTAATCCCTACTCTCCACATTTTATTTTCTCCTTTAATTTTCTCCTAACTCTCTCATCCATTCAAGAGGTTCTGTGTTTAATCCCTACTCTCCACATTTTATTTTCTCCTTTAATTTTCTCCTAACTCTCTCATCCATTCAAGAGGTTCTGTGTTTAATCCCTACTCTCCACATTTTATTTTCTCCTTTAATTTTCTCCTAACTCTCTCATCCATTCAAGAGGTTCTGTGTTTAATCCCTACTCTCCACATTTTATTTTCTCCTTTAATTTTCTCCTAACTCTCTCATCCATTCAAGAGGTTCTGTGTTTAATCCCTACTCTCCACATTTTATTTTCTCCTTTAATTTTCTCCTAACTCTCTCATCCATTCAAGAGGTTCTGTGTTTAATCCCTACTCTCCACATTTTATTTTCTCCTTTAATTTTCTCCTAACTCTCTCATCCATTCAAGAGGTTCTGTGTTTAATCCCTACTCTCCACATTTTATTTTCTCCTTTAATTTTCTCCTAACTCTCTCATCCATTCAAGAGGTTCTGTGTTTAATCCCTACTCTCCACATTTTATTTTCTCCTTTAATTTTCTCCTAACTCTCTCATCCATTCAAGAGGTTCTGTGTTTAATCCCTACTCTCCACATTTTATTTTCTCCTTTAATTTTCTCCTAACTCTCTCATCCATTCAAGAGGTTCTGTGTTTAATCCCTACTCTCCACATTTTATTTTCTCCTTTAATTTTCTCCTAACTCTCTCATCCATTCAAGAGGTTCTGTGTTTAATCCCTACTCTCCACATTTTATTTTCTCCTTTAATTTTCTCCTAACTCTCTCATCCATTCAAGAGGTTGTGGGTTCAATCCCCACTCACCACATCTATTTTTACTTTCATTTTTCTAATGAAATGTTTATTTAATTTTCATTTCGTGAGGTCATGTCTTCAATTCCCAATGACCTTACATTTAAAATATTTTTTAAAAACATAGTTAATTTTCCTCATCCTTGGCCGAGACTCCAAATTTCAAGCAAGTTGGAAATTTTGTCTCTTCCAATCCATTTTCCTCTCAATCTTTAGTTGATTTTTTTTGTAGCTTTCATGTAATGATGTCTTGAGTTCAATCCTTAGTGATCTCACTTATTTTACATTCATTTTTCATTACATTTTGTACCACTTTATTTTAATTCTTAAGGCATTTCATTGATCATTTGGTGCATCTTTAAGTGTAATCTTTTTATGATTATATTCAGCCAAGAATTACAATTAAATCCAGCAACATTACACTTATATGAACATCACACTTTTAACATTTACATATACCAAAACACAACATTTATAACACACAAATTTCAGGCAGCAACATACTTAATTTGCAGCACACCCATGCTCAAAGAATTAACATAAAACACTTTTACGGAATACATCTTTCATTTCATACATAATTTCCAAATACAAATTCAATACATAATCACGACCAGACCTAAAATTATCTACCAGATGACATAGGAACGCATGCTTTTAATACATTAAAGGATTTAATGACAGGGGCATGCAACGGGGACAACCTCATTTTCTCTATTGGAATTTAAACGTAACTTAGGGGTCTCTTGGGAAAGGGGCCAAGAGAGAAGAAAACACATACCTTAATCGAGTTCCACACTTGTTTAAAATGCTTCTAGTTTCCCACGAAACCAAGCCTCACCACGAAACTTCAAGCACAATCCCCTCAAGAACTTTGTTTTGCTTTACGTTTTTAGACTAACTTTTCTTTTGAGTTTTTAGCATTCATGTTCTTGATGAAATTTATTATTTTTGTTCTGTTCTTATGTTTTACAGAATGCATAATCATTAAAGTGAGAGAGGAGTAGAGAAACACGTGAGAATGAGTGGATTAGGATTAGGAGAGTTAGGTGGCGACTAAGTCAAAGTAGTACTCCTCATTATTTATTATTATTATTATTATTATTATTATTATTATTATTATTATTATTATTATTATTATTGAATATCTAATTTTTCTTTTAATTAAATCAGTAATTAAATATTAGTTAATTTAATTAATTCACCAAATAAAATAAATCAAATCAAGTCATTGCTCCCACCTAGGTTCAAACCCGGGTGGAGCAAGATTTCACTCAAAGGGACAATTTCGGTCCTTTCTATCCAAATTGCCCCTCCACCATATTAATTAATTAATCAATTAAATATTTAGGGTAATTACAATACTACCCTTAGCATGGAAAAGACAATTTTACCCCTAGACCCTCCAAACATAAGATTACCCCTTTTTAAGTCCGGTTAAGACTCATCCGGGTAAATCTTCATATTCGGGTGCCCTACATGGCTGGACCCAACCCTTCCTAGCTCAACTAACACACTAAGTTAGTTGTCTTGGTTATTGAAAGGGTTCACAAGTCTGGTTCTATGCGCATCAATTCGTGTGAAGCCGATCTAATCCTAGGCATTCTAGATATATTAAGCATTGCATAACATAGTAATTTTAGGGTTGTTACATTTACAAGGCTTAAGCCCAAAGAAAATAAAATACAACACAAGTAAAAAAAAAAAGAAAGATCAAATATGGGCTTTTGTCCCAAATTCCTCAAATTCTCCGATCTTTTTCTACTCCTTCTATTTTAGTCATCGAGATCGATGCACCGATTTGATCGACTGACTTGATGAAAGAAGATGTTTGAACCATAACAACTCTCTTGAGAATGCGAAGGGAGGAGTTCGTAGTGAAATCACATGATTTTACATGCAAAACAAAAGGAAAGAATCTTAACATAACTCAACTATCGCAACACACAAGGGTCTAAATTACTTCACTGGAAAATGATGTCTAACTAAAGAGTACATATATTAACACATAATTGGCTCAGACATGGAGGCATTAACTGGCAATAACTATATATGAGCAATTAAGGTGGCCCAGTAGTCATTTAATTAATAACAATTAACAAACTACTATGATAACTGAATATATATGCATGCCATGCAGAATCATATGGTCAAAACAAGAAATAGAATTGGTGCTTGCTATTAATAAGATCTTGATGACTATTCACCAAATAGCAAGCATTAAGGGGGAATTAAAACTTTAGCACCTCAAACGAAAGAAAAACTTAACAAGAATATGGTGACAAAAAATGGCATATTTCAAAACGAGACACAAAAATAAATTTAATTTGCTGAAATTTTCATATAACAAATGTGTAAACAACAAATAACACACTTTGCAGAACGTTGAAAAATAAAGAAGAGATCATAGTCGGCAGTTTCTATTGCATTAACGGAGTATTCAATCTTAAATTATTCTAAGGCACAATGAACATGAAATAATTAAATTTGACGGTAAAACTGGAGTTTCGAACAAATGATGCGAGCAAAAGAAACAAAATGAATGTTAGCAACACATGTAGGTATCAACATGATGATTCTTAACTGAGAAAACGTAATCTGGCAGGAAAAGACATTTGTTATACCACACAATATATGATGCCAAAGATGAATATTATCACTCGTTTAATGCATTGTCTAGCAGACTCTTGCAATTAACAAATCGGTACCACAAGTTTTAGTATTTTCAGCCAAAACGAAGTTAGAAAAGAATACGACTGGAGAGAAACATTCAGAGAGGGGCTGGCAACGACCTTGAAGAAACAAAAATTTTGAATAAATATTATTCCTAAAGAGGGCGGCCTTATTTAGGCAAAGGATAATAGGGAAATAAGGACAAAGCGCTTCGCAAGACTAGTCACATATAATAAACGAGCGATGAAGGAAGAGAAGTTGAACACACAACAACACCACTTGCTTTAAGTTATGTTCAACATATTTAAACAAAATCACAAGCTGCAAACCGGGACAAGAAATAAGAAATCAAACAGACACAAAAAGCGAATGGATATGTAAACAAGCAAACTAAGATAATTGGAGAAACGCTCCATATCTTCAACTATGACGATGAAAACGGCGAACAGAACATAGTGAGGAGATTCATGGAAACATAACAAAGTAAAATTAGGAAATTTAAAATGCGTAAAATAAAGAGAGTGTTGCCTCCGTTGGCACAGCTGAACAGGGACAACGAGCAGGGGCTGACTTCGCTACCAACAACCACTAAATTGCACATGAGCCGTGAATCGAAGCAACGAAATAGAAATCCGAATAGTCTTCTCCTAGTTTGAAGGAAACTTATGAAAAAAAACAGTAGCCTACCAAAGAGAAAAAGTCACTAGAGTCTTAGCGAACTGATTTTCCTCTTAAGAATGTTTCTAAAATTCTTTGACAAATGCTCTCAAATTTTTTTTTTAAATAAAATTTGTTACTCCAAGAAAATCCTCTAAATCCTACAAAAATCCCCCGTTCTTACTGGTAATACTTAAAGAAAACTCTCAATGCCAGGTTTCAATTTCTAAAAGACTCCAAAGACTACTCTCTCAAAAAAATCCCTCTCCAAAGGTGAAGAAAAGAGAATATATATAGTACAAGATTAGTGTTTCGGAAACAGGGGAAAAGGGTAGGAAAATCGGGTCCAAGCCCACTCTTAAAATTCAATAATTTTCAGAATCTCCCCTCGAGATGGCCAAACATCCTTTTCATCCAAAATTAGTCCGATTTCGAAAAGGGAAAGGGAGGATTAACGTTCCAAATTGCTTCAATCGTCCTTTCCCTGGCACGCGGCTCAATCCCAAAGGAGCAAGGATGTTTGACCCTTTTGCTAGCGAGATCGTACCAACATTGAGGGTTCGTCTAAAGGCCAAAACATACAGAAAAGAAGATGGACGTTGAAGTAGGTTCTTCACGCGTTGGAGAGGAGGGAAGGAATGGAACGCGCGATTAAGGTCGCTGGATTACCGTTTGCGCGATGCTTTCTGGTTGTCTTTCTGAGAAAACAGAGGTCGCATGTTCTTACCTGTGAGAAAGAGGGGGGAAGTGGGTCGGGTTTTAGGCAGTTGGGTTGGGCTGGCTTATAAAAAGAGGAATGATGGTGGGCTTGGGTCAAAGAAATTTGTTCTGACTCTCTTATGGAAAGCATGAACCATTTTATGTCGATATAGTTGTCCATGAAAAATGGCAACCATTCTCTTCTCATAAATCAAGGTTAATTGATCAATTCGCTTGCTGACCAATTCAACAGTACTCAACTCAGCTTCTTGCATGATTCTCAATGATGGTATTTAAACTTACGCAGGTATGACTTCTTCTGTTCCATATACTAGCAATTATGGAGTAGCTCAGTCGACGTTCTGACAGTCATTCAATAACCCAATAAAGCATATGGCATCATCTCATTCCAACCTCGCTGATTGTCAATTATTTTCCTTATAATCTTTGTGATATTCTTATTGGCAGCCTCTACAGCTACATTCATTTTAGGACGATAAGCGGTTGAATTTTAGTTAGTAATCTTAAATTGCTCATATATATATCTCATCAAGTGACTGTTGAGATTTGCAACATTATTAGTAATGAACGATTCTGGTACTCCCAACCTGCATATCAGATCATTTCGAACAAAATCAGCTACAACTTTCTTGGTTACCGACTTGTATGAGGGTGCTTCCACATACTTGGTGAAATAGTCAATGACAACCAAAATGAATCTATCCATTAGAAGCAACGGTGTCTATCGGACTAATGACATCCATGCCCCAAGCTACAAATAGCCAAGGTGAACTCATACTATTTTTGTGAGTTGGCACTCGAATCAGATCATCGTGCACTTGATAATTATGACATTTCTGCACAAACTTGCAACAATAATTCTCCATAGTCATCCAGAAATAATTGGCTCGTAGGATCATTCTTGCCAAAGTGAGCCCATTCGTATGCATACCACAAACTCTAGCGCGTATCTGTTCAATCAACTTCGTAGTTTCAACAACATCGACACATCTGAGGAGACCCAAATTTGGAGTCCTCCTATAAAGGACTTCTCCACTTCGAAAGAAATTGAGAGCTATAAGACGTATCGACTTCTTCTGGTTTATATCATCTTCAATATAGGTCCCATATTGCAAATACTTCTTTATATCAAAATACCATGGCAAACCGTCTAGTTAAGCAACAACATGTGAACAATGGACTGGGTGTTCTTTCAGCTCTATATCTAGAGGGTCGATATAATATGTATCCGGATGTTTAATCATCGAAGCGATTGTGAAAAGAGCATCGTCCAACTCATTCTGTATTCTGGGAGTATGTCTAAACTCGATCTTACAAATCTCTTGCATTACTTTTGTACATAATGCACTTAAGGTATAATCTTTGGGTTCTTCACGGACCACTCTCCTTGAACCTGATGAATCAACAGATCTGAATATCCGGTAAAAACTAGCTCGTGGACATTCATGTCAATGACCATTTTCAAACTAAGAATACAAGATTCGTATCGGCCATGTTGTTCGTGCAATTAAATTGGAGTTTAGCCTCCATGGGATAGTGTTCACCAGATTCTGACACTAAAACCACTCAGATACCTTTGCCTTGGTAATTGGCCGCTCCATCAAATAATAATCTCCAAACTGGCTACATTTCAGAAATATCTTCACCCACAAACGATACCACTTCATCGTGAAAATAACTCTTGAGTGGCTCATATTCTTCATCAACGGGATTTTCTGCAAGATGGTCATCCAATTCACATTCACAATATCAAACTCACTCAACAGCATTTGCCACTTTGCTAATTTTCCGGTCGGCATCGCCTTTTGGAAAATATACTTCAGTGGGTCCATTCTGGAAATGAGGTCTATAGTATAAAACGACAAATAATGTCTCGACTTTTGGGCAAGCCGAGTCAAAGCACAACATGTTCTCTCTAAAAGAGTGTAACAAGACTCGTATGAAGTAAATTTCTTGCTTATGTAATAGATAGTTCTTTCTTTCTTTCTTGTATCGTCGTGTTGACCAAGCACGCATCCAAATGCGCTATCTGAGACGGACAAATACAGAAACAAAAGGACTCCCTTCTCGTGGAGGAATCAATATCGGTGGATTTGACAAATAGTTCTTGATAGCATTGAAAGCAGTCTGACACTCTTCAGTCCACTATGTCGGAGTGTCCTTCTTCAACAGCTTTAAGATAGGCTCACACACCACGGTTCATTGAGCTATGAATCGACTAATGTAGTTCAACCTCCCTAACAAACTCATCACTCTTTTCTTGTCTTCGTCCGAGGTAACTCTTAATTGCTTTAATCTTGGAAGGATCGAGCTCAATTCCCCTTTTGCTTACTATAAATCCCAACAACTTTCCGGCTGGAACTCCAAAAGCGCATTTGGCGGGATTCAATTTCAAGTTGTAATGCCGTAGACAATCGAAAAACTTCTTCAAGTGTGTCAGGTGGTCCGAACTCTCTGGGAACTTGATTATGGCGTCATCCACATACACCTCAATCTCTTTATGAAACACATCATGAAATATAGTCGTCATAGCCCTCAAATAGGTAGCACCAGCATTTTTGAGGCAAAATGGTATCACCCTGTAATGATATACACCCCAAGGTGTAAGAAAAGCTGTCTTTTCTGCATCTTCTTCTTCCATAAGAATCGGATGATACTCTGCGTAACAATCCACAAATGACTGCATTTCATGCTTAGCACAATTATCGATCAAAATATGAATGTTTGGAAAAAGAAAATTATACTTTCGACTGGCTTTGTTGAGATCCCTATAGTCGACACAATTCCTGATCCTTCTATCTTTCTTGGCGACCACAAAATATTGGCCAACCAAGTCGGGTATTGTGTTACTTCCAACAATCGAGACTCAATCTTCTTGGTGATCTCTTCCTTGATCTTTAAACTCAATTCAGGCTTTAACTTTTGAGCCTTCTGCTTCACCGGACTGAACCCTGAATTAGTCGCCAATTTGTGATACACCACATTGGTACTCAACCCTAGCATGTCGCCAAGACGAACACATCAATTTACTTGGTGATTACATGAATCAGGACCTTTCTTTGACCTTCATTCAAGTGAATGCTGATCTTGACTTCTTTGACACACTCTTGGTCTCCCAGATTTACAGTTTCAATTTCTTCTAAATTCGGCTTATGCTGATTTTTGAACTGCAGAAACTCTTCAGCAACATATTCTGGTGTCTCAATTTTCTCTTCGTATTCATCAACCTCGTCATCACCTGCCTCATTCTTTTCGTTCAGATAGTGACATGACATGACTTGACATTGGCAGGTTTAAAACTTACATTACTTAAACCATAAACAGAAAAAGTCAGAAAAGCGACGTATAGCAGATGAGTAAATAAATAAATTTTTGGTAAAAGAGGTTTTCATTCAAATTAGGAGACAATGAGAAATTTGGCTATGGCAAAAGCCACGTTGCCTTTCTCAAACATCACAGGGGAATGTTTAAAATCAAGCTATTAAGGAAATGCAAAATGATTAGTCTCGGGCCTTTTCCAGACTACCATATATTTAAATATGCATAAATGATGTCCTTCTACCAAGGAGTTTGGGGAATCAGAATCGGCGTGGAGGTCCAATTCTGTAGCGTCTCCCCGGGCTCAGCATCACAGATTCCAGCTAGCTCGACCTCTTTCTCAAGAACAACATCGATTTCCTCGAAAAGGCCACCAATTCTTCCCCAAGTTCGTCATGCTCGGCATACTTTCATACCGAGAACGATTGATATAGATGAGGGATCGACTTAGACAAAGCATGATCATTCTTCTTCTTCGTTTTCATCTCTTCATCTGTAGGGATGTACCCCACACCATATCTCGCTCCTTTGACGGGGACCGAAATAGGCTCAATAATTTCTTGGGAATTTCTTCTCAAGACGAAACCTGGTGCAAAACCATTCCACAACATCATAGTTACTATCATCTTGGACACGATAGGCATGGGAGTCTGTGGGGCAAAGTCCTCACCGGTGGAATTTATCAGCTCCACCGTGTAGAAATCTGTACCTCGTGACACCTCATCAATGATCGGCACCTGTCTGCCGGAGTGACTCCCTTCACAATGAATAACAGGTCTTCGTCCTTGTAAACCAGTTTCATCATCTGATGCAGATTTGAAGGCACGTCTCTAATCCTATGAATGAAAGGCCTTTTTAGAAGAAGGTAATAGCTGGTGTCGATATCCAAGACTTGAAAATGTACTCTAAATTCTACCGGACCCATCTGAATGATCAGATTCACCGCTCTCAACGTGTCTCTCTCAACTCCATCAAAGGCTCTTACATTTACTTTGTTTTGTTGCATCTTTCCCAAGTCAAACCTTAACTGCCTTAATGTTGACAACGGGAAAATGTTCAGACCCAATTTATCATCCACCAAGACGCGATTTATGACCTTCTCGCGACATACGACAGTGATGTGCAATGCCTTATTGTGTGACCTCCTCTCAAAAGACAACTCGTCATTGCAAAAGCTAGTCCGATGCCCTCAGATAACTTGGTCAATCATAGCAACCACATTATCGCTGCTTGTGCCAACGTGCACACACGTATCATAAAGAGCCTTCATCAAGGCCTGTCTATGCAATTGGGATCTCATCAGCAGGGACCACACAGAAATTTGGGTTGGAGTCTTCTCCAAATGTTTAACAATACAATATTCTTTTGGCTGCATCTTTCTCCAGAATTCTTCCGCTTCGCCTTCGCTTATCGGCCTTTTAACCTAATCCTTCTTCTGTATTCAAAGGGACAATTCTTCGGAAGTATAACATATCCCAGATCGATTCATATCCTGAGCGGTAGCAATTTCATTAAAAGCTTTTTGTTTGACATGAGTCTCTGGTTGCACCAAGGCAACAACCTTTGCGGGTGTAAGGATTACGAACTCTTTTTTCTCTTTGACGCTCAATGAGGCCACGACCATTTGTAACTCGTCATGCACAACTGGATTTATCACCTTAGTCACACACCAATTATCGCTTATCTCTATCATGTTGATATTGCCGCCTCCATTATTCAGCAAAGGGTTGGTGTTGAGATTAGGTGCAGCTGGTTTGAAAGAGACCACCTGTTGGTCAATTATATCCTGAATATTTTGCTTGAGGTTGATGCAGTCCTCAGTATCATGCCCAACACTATTGGAATGATAAGCACATCTTTGATGAGGCCTATAAAATTTAGTACTGGTATCCACTAGTTTGGGCCCCACTGGGTGGATATATCCGGCCACAGCCAGTCCCTCGTACAACTTTGTTCGGCTTTCAGCGAGAGCAGTAAAGTTCCTCCTAGGCTTCTTCTCAAATCTAGGTCGCGGTGGGTCATAACTTACTTGCGGAGGAGACATCTGATAATTTTTGTTGTTGGGACAAGGAAATTTATTTCTGGGATATGGATTCAATTGGTAGTTTGGCAATGGAGCTTGGTAATTCGGAGGGGAATTTTCGTATAGTGGAGCTTGGACCTGATAAACAGGAGGGGGTGTTCTGTAGCTCGAGTGCATATTAGCACAGTTGGGAGAAACACCTTGTTAATAAGGAGAAGGAATTTGTTAAAGTGGAGGATGATTTTGGTATGTTGGAGGTGGATTATTTTTCTGACTAACCTGATAAGAGTTTTGAAAAGATCGAGAACGACCATGGAAGTGGGAGTAAGAAGACCTTCTTGGATTTTTCTTGCCCTCATATGAAATAGCAGCCACGTCTTCTATCTTCTTTTTCAACAACCATGAAGATCCAGCTGATGAGGCTACAATATCTTCCCTGATTTTAAACCGTCCTTGATAGTCTCACCAATCTTGACTATCTCGGCAAACTTTGCTCCAACGAGCAACATAATTCTATCATAATATTCGGGCTCTTGCACCTGCACGAACACTTTAACGATTTCTTTTTCAGACATGGAGGTTCTCACCCTCGCCGCTTCTTTTCTCCACCTATAGGCAAACTCTCTATAGCTCTCACTTGATTTTTGCTTCATCTTCTCCAAAGAGTACCGATCTGGAACAATTTCTATGTTGTAAGCAAATCGATTGATAAATCTTTGGCCAATGCATTTCAACTGGGCGATTCATTAGTTTCATGCGAGCTGAACTATTAAGAGCTTCTCTGCACAGGCTTCGGCTGAAGAGCCACATCAATAGAGATTCATCCCTACCAACTCCAACGAGCTAATTGCAGTAGGCTGTCAATGAGACATAGGGTTCCCCACTTCTCCAAAAGTATCAAATTTCAGGATTTTGAACCCTTCAGGAAGGTCCAAATTTGGATGAATACATAAATCTTCATAACTATGCCCGGCTATATCATGGACTCATTGGATATCTTTCATGGCTTTATTGATCTCCTCTTTCATGTCCACCTTTGCCTCTTACTTCACCCTCCATTCTTTTTCCAGTTCCTCGTAGTGGTCCAACTCAGAACCGTGCAAGTCGTGCTCAACAGGGATGGGAATCTGAAAAGTGGTTTTTGTAGGTAAGGGTGAAGCTATGGAAGGACTCTAGGCATTTTGGTCGGCTTTGTAATTCTGAGGATAAGTCTGAGGATTAGTGTTCTGATTTAAGTCGTGGTGGGATGTTTGGGGATTGAAAGTACTTTGATTTGGATTTTGGTTTTTATTTTGCGGTAGTGGTGAGGTTTGATGGTGGGTATTTTGAGGATGGGGTGGCATTTTGGGGGCGGTTGTTTTGAGAAGGAGGTGGAGTCTGGTAGGATGCAGAAGCATATTGGGGATTTTGGGTAGTCAAATCTATAACTGACGAATTCTAAGCAAGGGTATATGGCTGGTTCTCAGCTGGATCCATAGTTGAAGAGGGGAAGTAGATTGGAGGTCTCCCATAAGTCGCGTAAGCAGCAAACCCTGGCGGTGGCAGACCCTATCTCCTTTGAATTTCAAGTCTCATTTCTGCAATTTTCTGCATCAATTGCAAAATCAATTCTTTTTGGTCCGCTATGGTGGGTTGAGCCAGCACAACGTCGGTGAGACTTAATTCTTCGTTACTGTCTCAAATGATTGTCTTTCTTTTGTCAGAATCTCGTTAAGGGAAGGAATCTGCGGGACCTTTTGATATGGTGAAATAGGGATTATCTTCCAGCTTTTAATCAACACAGATCAGTTCCGAAGTGCTCGAGAAGTAAAACAACTCATGGGAAGATTTGTCAGTGTGGATTTAAAATACAAAATGCATAATATTTCACAAAGAGCAGATAAGCACACAAGTTGATTTGTTTGAGGCTATTTTCAACTCACGAGTAAGGACAGAAACACATTTTTTAAAAAAGCAGGAGTTTGCTTGGTTTAGTTTTTACACTATCTCAAAAAGGCTAAATCACATTGAGCTAAGGTCTTCTTGTAGCTGGTCTTTGACGTTCGTTGATCTGACCTTTGTATCTTCTCGTAACATAAAGGGGGAGAATGAAAATTTTTAAAGATAAGGGTCGGTCCTGGGAAGGCCTCCTACGTATCTCACAAGCAGAATTCAGTCCCGACGTAGTTTGAGTGCAAAAGGAAACATTTTCATTCATCCATTCTTTACGATTACAAGGAAATTGAAAGACAACAAAATTTTAAAGATAAAATGATGACTACATCTAAGTCATTCTTCTTCACTAACAATATCAGCCATGGGGAACAAACTCGACTTGAATCTTTCCCATGTTGATGAGGGATTTGACGTCGTGGTGGAAGTAAAGACACTTTTCAATGTTGTGGTCTGCAATATTCTGATAGGGACAACGCTTCCAAACTTCATACTGCAGAGAATGCGACACTTCCATGCCCCCGTAGAAATGGGTAAAGACTCCATTCTGAGTAAATTTCCCTTATTTTTTTCTTGAATGGAATGAACGAACAACGATAGAATATGGTCCTCTCTGTGACTGATATGTCAAGACGTGGTTTATCACATGCAAGGAGGACGCCGTCTCCCCAAGTGTTCAAAGTACTGTCCATGCTGAACAAAGGACGGACTGCGTTCTTAAACTCTATGAACTCTTTTATCGTATGCCCTTTTTGGGTTATATGACACTCACAAGTCTTGTGGCTGTCCCCTAATACCACTTCGAAAGATGCTCTTTCGATGGGCCTCAACATACGTCTAGCTCGATAATGCTAAAAAATGAGGGAACACAAAATAGCGTCTATCCTTTTTCAGTATTCCTGCGGATAAGCTTTGAGAGATATATTCTTGTCTCCTTTCGCTAGACGTTCTTTGAAAGAAGGTTTGAGGGAAAGTTCCTCCTCATAACTTTCTTCATTGATTTCCACCTCGGGGCTTCCAAGAGGAAATCGTAAATCATACATGCACTTTACGAGTAGCTTTTGTGTGTCGATCTTCTCCTTTTAATATTGACCAGACTAGATACTATTTCCCTTGTCCAGAACAATGATTCATTTTTCCTGAGACAGTAGCGTAATGTTTTAGGATTTGTGGTATGAGAGGCGTATTTGGAGTGAGAAACTTGAGAATCAGAAATTTTTGTCGGACATTTTGTAATAGTGACTTGTTTGTATATTTTGGATATTTCTAGAATGGAGTGGATTTCCGATATCCTCATTCATAGCAACATAACACATATGCCATTAATAGCACATATATCGCGTCCTAAAACATACAGGGGACCCTTTTATGCCAAGGGTAGAATAGCGCATTTGAATTATGTACGCGTGAATTTGAACAAAATAGACAATCCCCCCCCCCCCAAATAAATTTCATAAATGAATTTAATGTTCACAAAGGGGAAATAAAATGATAAAACACTAAAAGAAAGACCCACGCAGGCGCCATATAAATGTATTGAAACACAATAAAGCATGCCCACAAAGTGGCTAAAATGACAAATACATATAGAAAAAACCTGCACAGGGGCGAAATCCACTATGTCGTTCCAGATGGTCCTACTGCATCTCTGTTCTCCTGAGTCTTGTATTGTTGATGCATATATCGCAACATCAGAAAAAATGCTTCTTCCAAGAGTCCTTTGTCATCCAATCTTTCGTATCGCATCCTCACAATTTTCTCCTTGACCCAGGTATCGAAATTATCAGAACCACGTCTTAAAATTTCAATCTCTTAAGTCGCCTTATCAAGAGCATCTTGGTTGTCGACAAACTTAACATACATTTCTTGGGCCTCTCTTTTTACCTCTTGTAGCTCGGCCACTGCCTTGGCTTCTTTGTCTGTTACGCTGCGAAAGCTGTGCGGGGTTGGGGAAGAGATATTTTCTATGTCTTTTTTAAATCATTTTTTATAACCCTCATCATATCCGGCATTAAATTGGTCTAGGGCGATGGTATCTTTATCCATCCGCTTGGCACCTTTCCATTCTATGAAAATTTCAGACGCGTCGTGAACCCTATTGTCTCCAATATCGTATAGATAAGCGCTATAGTACGCCTCTACAGGTACATTTTGTCTTTTTTCAAACTGTTGTAAGACTCGAAAAGGTGCATAAGGGAGAATTCCCCGAATACCTGGTAGAGGAAGCACAATCTATCTGCAGATCACCACAACGACTTCTTTGTAGATGAAGTGATCGAGCATCTATTAGAGATTATCTTCTCTCAATTCGAAGAAAATTTTGAGCCCATCTCCCCCTTTTTCTTTGATTATCCATATTCACCCAGTACAACATATAATTTAAATCTTTGAGGGTGTCCTTGTTGTCTAGAGTATGCAACTTATGAATCCCAGCACCCTCTGCCAAATGGCTCAGAATCCACCACTAAAGGAGTTGGTTGCACCCTTGGAAGTATCGATGCCCCTCTTTGAACTTTCCCAAAGCTCGATACATGTTAGACAGGATGACCAGAGATATAGAGTAGTGTTTCATTGTTCCTTGGTTCTCGTACCCTTTGAATAGAGTGTTCGCAAGCATTATAACTGGGGTATTGATGCTCAGACTTGGGTCGTGCGGGAAGACCATCGTTCCGAAAAACGCTACAGCAAATGCTAGAGGACGAATTTCGTTCCATTTTCTGTATGAGACCTTGAACTCTCAGTTGTAAGTGGCTTAGAAACTCGCATGTCCAAATCTTATATAAAAGTCTGTGAATGATATGTGGGATCTTGGCACCATTAGGCAAAATATTTCCCCAACCCGAGATAGTCCGCAATATCTTCTACGGAAGGATTATTAGGAATGAAAATGTCTTCTTGCTTTCGTGCCTTTCTTTCTATCCCAGTACCTACTGTGTCTATGCCGCTAATATCCTCTAAAGTTGGAGTAATCTTAGAAGTTCAATTCAGAACACCATTCGTTGGTTATCCCAATACCCCATGAGGACCTCAATCGGTTCTGGCCAACTGTTCATGTTGATCAAATCTGTCAGACCACCCACGTATTTGTTGAGGGTTCTTCTATGATCCCTATCGAGATTGTCATGACACATTATAAGTTGGGGTGGTGCTTCTATAATTATGTTGAATCTTGGGAAACGGTCCATATCTACAAAACAGAAACTAGTTATGTTTACCCACCCCAAATTGGTTTTCACATGTACATCATTCAAATGTCAAATAAAATGATGTGTCGTGAGATCGGATACCTTGGACATTGTTTTGGTAATTTTCTACTGAATGGACTTAATACACCTTGGGTATTAAGCCATCTTAGGATAATGCTTAATTCTTGGTTTTGGTTTAGCTCTATCTTAGGCTTACTAGGATTTGTTTAAAATTGACGGTTACCTGAGTCGGAGAAACAGCCGGGTGAAGCTACCAAACGAGTTCGGATGACCAAAGTCCAACTATTCGTTTGATATTTCCAAATGAATTTTTTGTGTATTTCTTAAAGAAATTGTGGAAAGCCACGTAACTTCCGTTTTCCTAAGGCAATCTACTTGCTGTTTGGCTGAAGAATGCCATGAAAATGCAACATTATATCAATAATAAAGTAAACAAATAAGCAGTTATAGTCAAATAATATCAGTTTTAAGGTTAGAATCCTCCAAATCCCTAGAAGAGTCGCCATTTCTGTTTTAATCGGAAAGGGAAAATATTTATTTTTAATGTTTTTAAACTTTTTGAAAGTCGCACCTTAGTTTTTAAAGAAAAATAAAGAAAACTGTTGTTTTCAAAAGACATAACAGAAAAATCATTTTGAAAACTTTAAAGGGGTTTGGAAATTCTTATTTATATTTTAAGAAGGTATTAAGTACCTAAAATATCTGCTTAATTGCCGTTATCCGACAAGTAGCTTAGTGTCACAGACTTAGAGTATTCGCTAAGACTCCGTGCGGCACTCGACAACTTACTCACGACTCTTTCACGATCTTGTAAGCTCAAGTAATCCTTTAAGACTCGGAACGCTAAGAGAATGCAAAGAAAGACTTAGAAAGACTTTGGAAGAGAGAACTTGTATTAAGCTTGAGAGCTTTGCTAACAACCTTGGTTGGATTCTTGGATGAGTTACAAATCAGAGGCCCTCCTATTTATACTACTCCATAAGTGCCTAAGAGTAAATAAATATTATTCTACAAGTCCCTAAGTAATTACACTTTAGTCTATATTCTAGAGAATTCTACACTCTCTAGAATATGCCAAACTCTTCCAAAAGGTTCTAAAGTATTCTAGAGAATTCTAGGGAATTCTCTAGTCTTCTCTAAAGATCTAGAAGGGTCTAGAGTCTTCTACAAACCTCTTCAAGGATCTAGATCCTTTCGCCCCATTCGAATGCTAAAAATGACCGGAATTGTAGCGGGACGTCACACTCTCCCCCACCTAATGATTCGGCGACCGCGATGCATCGCTGCAAGAACATCTGGACCGTGTCCTTGAATTGCCACAAGTCTTCATATTTCTCCCATGTCGCTTCTTCTGGAGTTTGTCCCTTCCAATGCATGAGGAACATGGCACTGGCTTGTTGACCTCGCTTCCGTTTGGCTTTGTAATCTATGATGGCTTCGATTTCTCGGTCGTGCGAGGCGGTGACAGTGATGGGGGACCATTGCGATTGGTTCCGGCTGGGATCGTCCTTATCTTCATGATACGGCTTCAGGACGCTCGCATAAAAGACCGGGTAGATCTTTAAGTGTGGAGGTAACTCCAACTTATATGAAATTTTGCCCACCTTGGCAATGATTTTGAACGGACCCTCATATTTATGCACTAAGTTGTGATGGACGCCTCTCAGTGCTTTAAACTGCCTCAGATTGAATATTACGATGACCATGTCGCCTTCTTTGTAGTTTGTGGGACGACACTTGCGGTCGACAATCTTTTTCATCCTCTTAGCTGCCTTTTCCAAGTAGGACTTGGCAGTGTCAAGTTGCTCTTCCCATCCCTTGGCAAGATGGTAAGCACCCAAACTCTTTCCCTCAAACGTAGTTGGCAGCGAATGTGGAGATTGGCGTTGACCCATCGCCAACTCGAATGGTGTGCGCCCTGTGGATCCACTCCTCTGCAATTTATAAAAAAATTGCACCATGTCTAGGAGTCTGGCCCAATATTTTTGGTGCGCACTGACATAGTGCCTTAGATAGCACTCTAACAGGGCGTTGACGCGTTCGGTCTGGCCATCGGTTTGCGGGTGGAAACTAGTGGAAAAGTGAAGCCTCGTGCCAAGAATTTCAAAGAGATCATTCCAAAAGTTCCCAGTGAAGCGGGGGTCTCGATCGCTGACGATATGCCTTGGCAGCCCCCAATATTTCACTACATTCTTGAAGAACAGTTGAGCGGCTTCCTTTGCTGTGTAACCGGCTGTGGCAGGCATAAATGTAGAATATTTTTAAAATTTTTCTTCCACGACCATAATCGTGCCAAACCCGTTGGACTTCGGCAAAGAAGTGATGAAGTCCATAGTTACGCTCTCCCATGGACGATCCGCTACGGGGAGTGGCTCTAGCAATCCTCCTTGTTGCCTCTGCTCCACCTTGTCCTGGTTGCACACAAGACAAGTCTGCACATAACACTCAATGTCATCCCGCATACGTGGCCAGAAGTAAAGAGCCTCGATCAGCGCCCTCGTTCTTCGCTGCCATGGATGCTCGGCCCACGGTGTGTCGTGGCTTTCTTTTATGATATGCCGCCTAATAGATCCAAACTTGGGTACATAAACCCTCCGTCCGGTGGTAAGCAAGAAGCCATTTTCTACCCAAAAGCGCCTGGTTTTGCCTTGGTCATCCAACTCCATCAGTTTCTTGGCTTCCGGATCATGCTGCATGCCATCCTTGATAGCGTCTTGAATATCACAATGAGCTGTAGTGATGGCAGCGAGTACAGTCTTCCTGCTTAATGCGTCGGCCACGTCATTGGCTCTTCCCAGTTTGTACTCCAAGACGTAGTCAAATCTGCTAGGAAATCTTGCCATCTAGCTTGCTTTGGGGTGATCTTCTTCTGTGACTTAAAGTAGCTAGTGGCAACATTGTCGGTCTTCATTATGAATTTGGAGCCTAATAGGTAATGTCTCCATGTGCATAGACAATGCACGATGGCCGTCATCTCCTTTTCTTGCACCGTGTACCGTCGTTCAGCTTCATTCAATTTTCGGCTTTCAAATGCTATTGGGTGTCCCTACTGCATTAAGACTCCCCCAATGGAAAAATCAGAGGCATCCGTGTGAATTTCTAAGGTCTTTGAGAATTCGGGCAGCGTCAAGACTTGTTCTTCTGTTACCGCAGCCTTGAGACCTTCGAATGCTCCCTGGAACTCCCTACTCCATACCCACGGCCTATTCTTCTTCAATAGCTCGGTCAGTGGGGCGGCTTTCGCGGAGTAACCACTAATGAACATGCGATAGTAGTTTGCAAGTCCAAGGAATGATCTCAACTCTGTCACCTTCGTGGGCGCCTCCCACTCTTGGATCGCCCTAATCTTCGCCTCGTCCATTCGGAGTTCGCCTTGGCTGATAATATGGCCTAAGAAGTGCACCTTGGGCTGAGCGAACTCGCACTTTTCCCGCTTGACGTAGAGCTGGTTCTCTTGCAAGATTTTGAAGACTTTCTTCAAGTGCTCCACGTGTTCCTCGAAGGTTTCACTATAGATGACTATGTCATCCAAGTACACCACCACGAATTGGTCCAAATAAGGATGCAGAATCTCATTCATCAGCGTGCAAAAGGTGGCGGGTGCATTGGTCAAGCCAAAGGGCATTACCAACCACTCATATGCTCCGTATCTAGTCACGCACGCTGTCTTTATCTTATCTCCCTCTGCGATGGGCACCTGATAGTAGCCTTTTAGGAGATCCATCTTGGTGAAGTACTTATCCTGTCCAAGACGATCAAATAGGTTTGCAATCAGCGGGATCGGGTACTTGTTCTTGATCGTGACCTTATTGAGCGCCCGGTAGTCGATGCATAAGCGCAACGATCTGTCTTTCTTCTTCTGGAACAACACTGGCGCCATAAGGTGCCTTTGATGGACGGATGTGACCGGCCTCAAGGAGCTCCTTAAACTGCTTCCTTAGCTCCTGTAACTCGGGTGGAGCCATGCGGTAAGGTGCATGTGCAGGTGGCTTGGCTCCGATCTCCAACTATATCTTGTGATCTACCTCGCGCCTTGGAGGTAGCGTCTTTGGCAGCTCATTTTGTATCACGTCCTTGTTCTCTTCAAGGACGGTCTCTATGATCGGTGGCAAGGACTTTATAGCACCATGGTGTTCTTCTGAACTTGCAATGGTGGCTAGGAACGTCGGTTCTCCTTTCTTCAGGCCCTTCATAATCTGCATGGCCGATAAGTGGGCATGTCCATCTTTCTTTGGTATATTCACTAGAGGTACCATGCATGATCCTTCCCGTTCCATGACTATAAGTCGTTTGAGGTAGGGGTCGATCATAGTGTGCAGTGTTAAAAGAACTCTTGCCTGAGGATGATATCAAATATGTCTAAAGGATCGACGGTAAAGTTTGTTTTACCTTTCCATTTTCCCAACGTGATGCCTACTACTTGGGCGACTCCGCACATGGTATTCGGTGGGGCGTTGACCGTCATGAGGAGGTTGTTGCTTGGAACAATGTTCAGCCCTAACCTTTCTGCTGTCGTCTTGGTCATAATGTTTGCTTCAGCCCCGGAGTCTACCATAGCACGAGCTTGTCGTCCATTGATGGAGATGTCTACATACTGCGTGCTGAAATCCCCTGGCTTCTCGGTCTGCTTGTCTATCGCACCGCACAGTCCAACCATGCCCAACTGCGTCGTGCCTGCGTCCTGCCCTTGTTCTTGTGCATCCTTCTCCTTCCGTTCGCGTAGGATGGCACCAAGGTTCTTAATCTAGGGACACCTTGCATAGCCGTGTGATCCTCCGCATATGTAGCATCCATCTCCTTTGCTGGCCTGCATCCGCTTCTCTATGTATCTCTGACGCTCAAACCGCTTGTTGTCCGGTTTGTGTGTGTCATGCTGCTTGGAGTGTGCCTGATGTTCCTTGCCTCCGCCACGGTCTCCCCCACCTTTAGCATGACTACTTCTTATCTACTTACCCTTCGCCTTGTCATGCCGATCGTGTTTGAAATCTGTCAAGGCTTAGGCCTGTGTGATGGCTTCATCTTTGGTCTTGACCGGGCGCCGCTCCAACTTTGTCTTGGCCCAATTTTGCAGTCCGTCCATGAAGTGGAACAACATGTTTTCGTCCGTGAGGTTGGGAATTTGGAGTTTTAGAGTCGTGAACTCTTTCACATATGCCCGAATACTTCCCTTATTTTGAACTCCCGGAACTTGCGTTTCACCTCGTACACGGTGTTATTAGGGAAGAAGGCTTTCTTGAATTCCTCGTGGAATTTTTCCCACGTGTTAATGGTACACGTCCCCTTCCGATCTCGGCCTCCTTTCGCCTCCACCATAGAATAGCCATTTCCGAAAGATAGAACACGGCAGTGTTGATCTTGTTTTCATCACTCCTCATTCGATTACACTTGAAGTAGTTTTCCAAGTTCCATAGGAAGTTCTGCACCTCTTGGGCATCACGGACGCCTTTGAATATAAGTGGCTTGGGAGCTGTTATGCGGAATTCGAGATAATACGAGAAAATATAAACGCGAAAAATAGGACAACAGATTTACGTGGTTCACCAATAAATTGGCTACGTCCACGGGAAGAGGGGGAGCAGTTTTATTATGCAGAGGCAAGAACAGAATTACAGAATAGGGTTTGCCATAGCGTCTATATATAGTGCTAAGCTACGCCCTAACAGGCTTGGGCCCAACATACAGAATTGACAGATAATTAAGGGCCCAATACAACAACATTGTATACCTTCGGGCCGGGGGTGTCTCCGCCCCCCGGACCCCCAGGCCAGGGGGAGCGTCGCCCCCCTGGACCCCCCGACTCGCTGACCGGTCAGCGAGACCCCCGTCCTTTCTGTTGTAATGGGTCCAATTCAAGGCATTCAACAAATCTCCACCTTGACTTGAATTCTCCGAACAGATTCTTCAGACGCACTATGATAGTGCCAGGCCACCCCCTCTTCCTAAGAGTTGCCCCGCAGGGCAATTAACAGCTTTTGATGTTGAGCAAGTCCAAAAAGTGTTGAAACTTGCTCTGTGGAACCGGCTTTGTGAACATATCAGCAGGATTATCAGCAGTTCCTACTTTCTTCACCTTGATTCTCTTCTCACTTCTCAGAAAATGATACCTCACGTCAATATGCTTGGTTCTCTCATGATGGACTTGATCCTTGGCTAGACAAATTGCGCTCAAACTATCACAATACACCGTAGCCTGATCATGATGCAGACTAAGATCACTAACCAGCCCTTTCAGCCAAATCCCTTCTTTTGCAGCCTCTGTTAAGGCCATTTGCTCCGCTTCCGTAGTAGACAAAGTCACTGTAGGTTGCAAAGTTGCCTTCCAACTGACGACAGATCCTCCAAGGGTAAACACATAGCCAGTCATCGATCTTCTTGTGTCAACATCTCCAGCATAGTCAGAATCAGAATAGCCAGTAACCAAGCACTGAGTATCACCTCCATAAATGAGACCAACGTCAGATGTACCTCTAAGGTACCGGAAAATTCTCTTCACATCCTGCCAATGTTCTCTCCCTGGTTGTCCCATGAATCTGCTCACTACACTGACTGCATGTGCTAAATCTGGCCTTGTACAGATCATAGCATACATCAAACTTCCTATGGCACTGGCATAAGGGACTCGTGACATATACTCCTTCTCTTCTTCTGACTGTGGAGCGAACATGGCAGTGAGATGGATATTGGCAGCACTGGGGGTATCAATAGGCTTAGATGAAGACATGCCAAACCTCGCCAAGACCTTCTGAATGTAGCTTCTCTGTGACAAGAAAAGTTTCCTTCTCTCTCTGTCTCTAATGATCTCCATCCCTAGAATCTTCCGAGCGGCTCCCAGATCCTTCATCTCAAACTCAGCACTAAGTAAACCCTTCAGCTTCTGAATGTCATACTTCTTCTTTGCAGCTATCAGCATATCATCTACATAAAGCACCAGATAGATGAATGAATCATCCTTGAGCCTATTGTAGTAGACACAACAATCATATGAGCTCCGAGTATAGCCCAACTTCACCATATAGCTGTCAAACCTTTTGTACCACTGCCTTGGAGACTGCTTAAGTCCATATAAGGACTTCTTCAACTTGCAGACGTGATTTTCCTTCCCTGGAACTTGGAAACCATCCGGCTGAGTCATGTATATCTCTTCCTCCAACTCTCCATGTAGAAACGCTGTCTTCACATCAAGTTGTTCAAGCTCCAGATTCTGATGTGTAACTATCGCTAGTAACACTCGGATGGAAGTATGTCTGACCACTGGTGAGAAGATCTCATTGTAGTCCACTCCCTCTCTTTGGTTGAAACCTCTGGCAACAACCCTGGCTTTATACTTGACTCCTTCTGCTGGTGATATCCCTTCCTTCTTCTTGAAAACCCATTTGCAAGTAATAATCTTTCTCCCCGAAGGCTGTATGACCAGATCCCATGTCTGATTCTTGTGTAGGGACTCCATCTCATCTCCCATAGCGGCAAACCATTTTTCAGAATCAGAACTTAAAATGGCTTCTTTGTAAGTAGACGGCTCAGATGTATCTACCTCTTCAGCAACCTGCAGTGCATAACCCACCATGTCCTCAAAACCATACCTCGTAGGTGGCCGAACTCCAACCCTCCTTGGCCGATCTTGAGCTATACTCCGATGGATATCTGATGGCATAGATTCTGGAATATCTGTTTCTGTCTGTGGCTCTTGATCCTCCTCTTCAGGTTCTTTCAAATCGCTCTCGTTCTGAATGACTTGAAACTCCACCTGTTTATCAAGACTCCCAGTTTCTGACGTAGTTGTAGGCTTCACAATGGTTCTAAGCAGAGAACTTTCATCAAAGACAACGTTCCTGCTCATAATAACCCTCTTTTCTGCTGGAGACCAGATTCTGAAACCTTTCACTCCATCTCCGTAGCCCACAAATACTCCCTTTTTAGCTCTTGGTTCTAACTTACCTTCACTGACGTGATAGTAAGCCGTACAACCAAAAGCTTTCAGATTTGAATAATCAGCAACTTTTCCTGACCACATCTCCATAGGTGTTTTGCACTGTATGCCTGTATGTGGTCCGCGGTTAATCAAGTAGCAAGCTGTACTAACCGCTTCTGCCCAGAATCTTCTATCTAGCCCAGCATTAGAGAGCATGCACCTTGCTCTCTCCAGAAGTGTTTGATTCATCCGCTCAGCTACACCGTTCTGCTGTGGTGTATTTCTGACTGTACGATGTCGAGCAATCCCTTCATCCTTACAGAATTGATCAAATTCAGACCAGCAGAATTCCAGCCCATTATCAGTTCGCAACCTCTTGATCTTCTTCCCTGTTTGATTTTCCATCAAAATTTTCCACTCCTTGAACTTCTGGAAAGCTTCACTTTTATGCTTCATCATGTACACCCAAGTCATCCTTGAGTAGTCATCAATCATGGACACAAAAAATCTGCAGCCTCCCAAAGACTCAACACGGCATGGACCCCAGCAATCAGAATGGATATAATCAAGAGTGCCTTTTGTTCTGTGAATGGCTTTTGGAAACTTGTTGCGATGTAGTTTTCCAAAGACACAATGTTCACAAAACTCTAGGCTTTTAACCTTATGACCAGCAAGAAGATCCTCCTTTGACAGAATTTGCATCCCTCTTTCACCCATATGACCAAGTCTCATGTGCCATAACTTAGTCATATCCTCCTGGTGAACTTCTGACGATGCAACATGGGCTGAACCTGTAACCGTGGAACCTTGTAGAAAATACAAAGTACCACGCATGACACCTTTCAGAATCAGATTTGAACCCTTCCAGACCCGCAAGACTCCATCTTTTCCCGACCAGCTGAATCCCTTGCTGTCCAAAGAACTGAGAGATATCAGATTTTTCGTCATCAATGGAACGTGCCTGACCTCGTTCAATGTGCAGAAGCTACCGTCATGTGTCCTTATCTTGATCGAGCCTGTCCCAACCACCTTGCAGACAGAACTGTTGGCCATCGAGATGCTGCCTCCGTCTATCTGCTCATAAGTCGTGAACCACTCTCTCCTAGGACAGATGTGATAGGATGCCCCAGAATCGAGAACCCACACATCTGAATGATGAGTGTGCTCATCCGCAACTAGGGCAATGTCTTCTTCAGAATTGGTGTCTTCTTCAGCAACAGCAGCAGAAACTGATTGTTTTTCCGATTGCTTCTTCTTCTTCGGACAATCAAATTTCCAATGTCCCTTCTCCTTGCAGTAATTACAAACATCATCTGGCTTTGCACCCTTCGACATCGGCTTATTTTTCTTTCCGCCGTTTTTCCTTCCCTTTCCGCTACTGGTGAACAGACCGGAAGGCTGTATGTCCGTACTTGTGCCGTTAGCCTTATGCCGTAATTCCCTGCTATGAAGGGCCGATCTGACTTCTTCCAGCGACACAGTATCTTTCCCAACAATGAACGATTGAACAAAATTCTCAAACGACATTGGGAGAGATACTAACAGAATTAGGGCAGCATCTTCATCCTCGATCTTCACATCGATATTACGCAATTCTAATAACAAAGTATTCAATTGCTCTAAATGTTCCCTGAGTTGTGTACCTTCAGCCATTCGTAAACCGAATAGACGTTGTTTCAGAAGCAGCTTGTTGGTTAGAGATTTTGTCATGTACAAACTCTCCAGCTTCAACCACAGACCAGCAGCAGTCTCTTCATCCGAGACCTCCGTGATGACGTCATCCGCGAGACACAGCATGATCGTCGAGTGCGCCTTTTCCTCCAGAATCGCCATCTCAGGAGTAACGACGGCGTTCTTGTCTTTCACAACGGCGCCCAGAAGCCTTGCTGTTTCAACAAAGTCCGCATCTGTATCTGCCATAAACTGAAACTGTTCCTCCCTGTGAATTTGTCGATTTTCACGTTCAAAGCAGACATCTCGAATTCTCCAAAAAACACCGATTAACCTAGAGGCTCTGATACCAATTTGTTATGCGGAATTCGAGATAATACGAGAAAATATAAATGCGAAAAATAAGACAACAGATTTACGTGGTTCACCAATAAATTGGCTACGTCCACGGGAAGAGGGGGAGCAGTTTTATTATGGAGAGGCAAGAACAGAATTACAGAATAGGGTTTGCCATAGCGTCTATATATAGTGCTAAGCTACGCCCTAACAGGCTTGGGCCCAACATACAGAATTGACAGATAATTAAGGGCCCAATACAACAACATTGTATACGGGTCCGATTCAAGGCATTCAACAGGAGCCTCTACTCTGGCCTCCCTTTCCCGGTCAAGTGGTGCGGATCCTCCAACCTCTATACCTTCCTTGAGTGCTTTCACCTCGGCCTTTAGCGCATCGATCGTGTCAAGCGGTTCCAAGAACCGACACTCCAAGGAAGTAATGGCCTCCTTCATCTCGAACTCGGCCCGCTGTCTTCCCTCCAACTCCTTTCGGATGTTCTCATTCTCCTCAAGGGTGAAGTCCTCAAGGGTTTTGAATTTGGTGTCAGTCGCATTCACGCGCCGGCCTAAGATCTCAACGGCTTTTCTAGCCACTTCTACCCTTACAACCCATTCTTCTCCGGCAGTGACGTCTACGGCATCCTCGCCTATTTTTTCGTCACTTCTATCGAGAATCGTGGGTGGGTGCGATATTAGCGCCTCGCTCTTGGTGTGAGCTCGAGCAGCATTTCCTCGTTACCCTTCTGTTGCTTATTTCCCTTCCGATTCTTCTTTCCTCCATCCTTGTGGACGTTGGGGGTGCTAGCGCCGTTAACGTCTCCTTCGTTAGTCATTCTCTTATGATTAACCTGCTCTGATACCACTTTGTCACGGACTTAGAATATTCGCTAAGACTCCGTGCGGCACTCGGCAACTTACTCACGACTCTTTAACGATTTTGTAAGCTCAAGTAAGCCTTTAAGACTCGGAACGCTAAGTGAATGCAAAGAAAGACTTAGAAAAACATTGGAAGAGAGAACTTGTATTAAGCTTGAGAGCTTTGCTTACATCTTTGGTTGGATTCGAGAGGACCTTCTATTTATACTACTCCCTAAGGGCCTTAGAGTAAATAAATATTATTCTACAAGTCCTTAAGTAATTACACTTTAGTCCATGTTCTAGAGAATTCTACACTCTCTAGAATATGCCAAACTCTTCCAAAAGGTTCTAAAATATTCTAGAGAATTCTAGGGAATTCTCTAGTCTTCTCCAAAGATCTAGAAGGGTCTAAAGTCTTCTACAAACCACTTCAAGGCTCTAGATCCTTCCGCCCCATTCGGATGCTAAAAATGGCCGGAATTGTGGTGGGACGTCACATTAGTCTGTCTAAAATAACCTTGCCTTTCATTATGAGATTTATTAGGAGTTATTTGAAAGTGAAGTATCTAAGTAAAAAAATTGATTGCAAGCTTACTCGTTCATTTTAAAGTACTTTTGAAATTAATTTTGTAAGACGACAAAACTTTTAAGGCGTTTGCAGATATTGGAATTTTTCTAACTTTAAGCTAGTGACAATAAAGACAAGTAAGAATACGGAAGCAAGAGAGAGAGAGAGAGAGAGACGTTGGGACCAAATCGGGTTATGTTCGCCTGGACCAGTAGTTGGGCCCAATTTGTTTTAGATCTTAGGCCCATTTGGTTTTGCCTGTTCTAGACTACCAAGATAACAATATTTTTTCCTTTGGGCCTAAGACCCCAAAACATTCACCTGTCCTAAATCTAACAAATCAGTAATAATGGAACTTTAAAAGGTTGAAGCCCAAAGAAAATAAATACAACTCAAGTAAAAAAAAGAAAGATCAAATATGGGCTTTTGGCCCAAATTCCTCAAATTCTCCGTTCTTCTTCTACTCCTTCTATTTATCATTGAGACCGATGCACCAATTTGATCGACTTACTTGATGAAAGAAGATTTTTGAACCATAACGACTCTCTCGAGAATGAAAAGAGAGGAGTTCGTAGTGAACTCAGACAATTTCACATGCAAAACACAGCGAAAGAATTTTAACATATAACTCAACTATTGCAATACACAAGGGGCCAAATTACTTCACTGGAAAATGCTTTCTAACTAGAGGATGCATATATTAACACATAATTGGCTCAGACAGGGAGGTATTAAATTGCAATAACTATACATGAGCAATTAAGGTTGCCCAGTACTAATTTAATCATTAACATTAACGAACTACTATGATAATTGAATATATATGCATGACATGGAGAATCATACAGTCAAAACAAGAAATAAAATTGGTGCCTGTTATTAATAAGATGTTGATGACTATTCACTAAATAGCAAGCATTAAGGGGGAATTCCAACTTTAACACCTCAAACAAAAGAATAACTTAATGAGAATATGGTGAAAAAAAAAGGCATATTCCAAAACGAGACAAAAAATAAATAAATTTAATTTGCTGAAATTTGCATAGAATAGATGTGTAAACAACAAATAACGCACTTTTAAAAACTTTGAAGAATAAAGAAGAGATCATAGTCGGCAGTTTCTATCGCATTAACGGAGTGTTCAATCTGAAATTATTCTAAGGCACAATGAAGTTGAAATAATACAATTTGATAGTAAAACTGGAGTTTCGAACAAATTATGCAAGCAAAAGAAACATAATGAATGTTAGCAACACATGTAGGTATTAACATGATGATTCTTAAAAGAAAAAACATAATCTGGCAGGAAACAGAGACATTTGTAATACCACACAATATATGACGCCAACGATGAATATTATCACTCGTCAAAGCATTATCTAGCAGATTCTTGCAATTAACAAATCGCTACCACAAGTCTTAGTATTTTCAGCCAAAACGAAGTTAGACAAGAATATGACCAGAGAGGGTCTAGCAACGACCTTGAAGAAACTAAAATTTTGAATGATTATTATGCCTAAAGAGGGCGGCCTGATTTAGGCAAAGGATAATAGGGAAATAAGGAAAAAGCGCTTCTCAAGACTAGTCACATATAATAAACGAACGCTGAAGAAAGAGAAGTTGAAAACATAACAACACAACTTGCTTTACATTATGTTCAACATATTCAAACAAAATCGCAGGCTGCCAACAGGGATAAGAAATAAGAAATGAAAGAGACATAAAAAGCGAATGGATATGTAAACGAGCAAACTAAGATCATTGGATAAATGCTCCATATCTTCAACTATAATGATGAAATTGCAGAACAGAACGTAGTAAGGAGATTCATGGAAACATAACAAAGTAGAATTAGGAAATTTTGAACGTGTAAAAGAAAGAGAGTGTTACCTCCTTTAGCGCAGCTGAATAGGGACAATGAGCAGGGGCTGACTTCGCTACTAGTATCCACTAACTTGTAGACAAGCCGTGAATCAAAGCAACGAAAAAGAAATCCGAACATTCTTCTCCGAGTTTGAAGGAAACTTATGAAAAAAAACAATAGACTAACCGACAGAAAAAGTCACCAGGGTCTTAAGCGAACTGATTTTCCTCTTCAGAATGTTTTTAAAAATCATTGACAAATGCTAAAAATTTCTTACTTTGAAATAAAATTTGTGACTCCCAGAAAATCCTCTAAATCCTACAAAAATCCCCCATTCTTACTCGATAATACTTAAAGAAAACTCTCAACGCCACGTTTTAATTTCTAAAAGACTCCAAAGACTGCTTTCTCAAGAAAAATCCCCCTCCAAAGGTGAACAAAAAAGAATATATATAGTCCAAGATTAGGGTTTCAGAAACATGGAAAAGGGTAGGAAAATCAGGTCCAAGCCCACTACGGAAATTCAAGAAATTTCAAAATCTCCCCCCGAAACGGCAAAACATCCTTTTCATCAAAAAAATTCCGATTCCAAAAAGGTAAAGGGAGGATTAACTTTCTAAATTGCTCCAATCGTCTTTTTCCTGCCATGCGGATCAATCCCAAAGGAGCAAGGACAAAACGCGTGACCCTTTTGCTTGCGACATCATACCAGCACTGAGGGTTTGGCTAAAGGCCAAAACATACGGAAAAGAAGATGGACGTTGGAGTGGGTTCGGGTCGTTGGATTACTGTTGCGTGATTCTTTCCTGGTCTCTTTCTAAGAAAATGGAGGTTGTGTTTTCTTCCCTGTGAGAAAGAGAGGGGAAGTGGGTCGGGTTTTAGGCAGTTGGGTTGGCTAGCTTATAAAAAGAGGAATGATGGTGGGCCTGGGTCAAAGAAATTAGTGGGTTAGGGCTGCTGCTGAATGTATTTGGGCTGAGGAGGGGATAAATGATTGGGCCTGGAATTAAAGGACAATTGCTGGAAATTGTTAAGGATATTACAAATTTAGCCAAATTAAATTGTAATTGGCCAATTCGATTATATTTTTAAAATAAGGCGAATTAATATAACTACTTAACAAGCTTCTTAAGTTTAACAAAATAAAATAATTAACTTAACTATGAATTAATTAACATAAAAATATAAGTTATTATTTAAACCACACTAGTTGTCTACGTATTTTACTAAAACCAAAATCTCCCTTTTTTAAGAGGATTTTTGAATAATCATAAGATATATAGTTATATATATAATCATGTAAAATATATTATCAAACTTATAAAAATGACAAAACTATTCAGATATAAACTAAAAAAAGTTTGAATTTTACAAATCTAATTATTCTAAATCACTTGGAAATTAAGAAGCTCATGAATTAATCGTATAAGAGTGGGTCAAAATTGGGTATCAACACTATGTCTTGAATTGATGTTCATGGCCATCGGTAAGGGCCTTATGGTATCGAATTGGATGACTTAGCTTTGGAATCGAAGTGGTAAGATAAGGTGGGGGTATGCTTCCCTAATTCCTTCTATTTTATGTTAATTAGACTTCAACTATGTTGTGATTGGTATGGTCCACTTAAGGTGGAGGTGTTATGTGAATTGATGTGGCCTTGTCGGCGTTACTTTATGTATTATGATGATCATGGCCTTGTCGGCAATACTTGAAGTATTATGATGATTTGGGTAGTTGTTTTAAGTGAAGTATGATCATATCTATCCATATGTGAAGTAATGTGAAAGTATGTGTTCTTTCGATGTATGTTAGAAAATCATGTATACATAATAAGTGTCGCGCCCCATTTTCGCAGAAAACGGGTTTTGTGCGCGACCTAACAACTCTTTTGGGATTTCGAGTTTGGAGTCGCCACCTAACGAATTAAGGCGCGTTAGGGCACCTATATAACCTAACTAAGTCTAACTAAGGTCAACGAGCCAGAGATTAGGGTAAGGGTTCAAATTACCTCGAGGGGAAGGTGTTAGGCATCCCTCGAGGTCCACAAGTGTGGGTCCCGGCCGTGTTTCATGCAATATATGGGGGTTACAAGTAGCAAATAAAGTCACTTCATTTATTGATTTATTTAAGTAGCATGCTTGCTAAGTGATGACATAATATAAAACAATTAAGACTATTTTATTAATTTTAATATGTGAGCTAAGCAATAAAAATAAAATAGATATACTAAACAATTAATAAAGAGATAAGCGAGAGAATAGAAAAGAGACGAATAAATAAGCAAACAATTTTATATTTTTTTAAACTACCCCAAACAAACATAATTATTAAACAAGTAAAAGGTAAAGTGGGAAAGGAGACTCAAAAGAGACTTTTGGATCAGGACTCGACTTTTCTTTTATTTTTCGATAGGCTGCCGTATAGGGACAGACAAAACCAAAGTTTGTCTTTCAAGCCTGAGTCGATGTCATCATCTCCATAGGGCCAACTACCCCTACCCAACCACCGCATGCATTTCGTACCTAAAAGGTTCCTAATCGTCCCAACTTTATTGTCCAAGAGGCATTGGACTCTTAAAGGGTGGATTTAGACAAAATAGAATATAAGGCCCTCCTAGACACCAAGTCAAACAGGCAAGACAAATAACACGGTCATTTTAGCACGGTAGGTTTCAATTTGGCCTCTGAATTTAAATAGACATGCTTGCAAACAACACATAATTGTGAAAAGTTTCATGCTAAGTGTGTGAGCATACAAAGTTACGATAACAAAACAAAGATTAATTATGATGGCAAAAATATGACATGGATATGGATTTCAGGAAATACATGCAGAGATGTATTGGTTCAAAGTGACAAAAATGCTTTGAGAAATTATTTGATAGTGAGCATAAAATATGCAACAAAATTATTTGAATTATTTAACATGCTGAAAATTGATTTTAACGGGCTAATTGACATTTGTCTTGTTACTTTAAATCCTAGGGACATGATTTTTGTATGAGCATGTTGAAAAATTATTAGTACTAAACGTTATAAAAATCTAATCGATTTAACCTACCAAGATTATTAGAATCTAATTTTAACATGCAAAAGTTATTAGAAT
>NC_028638.1:23626876-23714757 GCF_001406875.1 Solanum pennellii
GAGCCTAAACATCCTATTGTAAGGCGGAAGAGCCTAAATGTCGTATTGTAAGGCGGACGAGCCTAGATGTCGTATTGTAAGGCGGACGAGCCTAGCTGAAGAGATAGAAAGTCACAGTGGCGAGTTGAATCCGAAGACATCTTCATGGTAGCCTGAATGATAGATGAGTAGCGAAACGATATTGCGAGTAGCCAAGAGTTTGTCGGAGCCTTTGTTTTGTAAAAAGTGAACAGCCATTCAAAAGGAGACTTTGTCTGTAATCTGCACATCTGTAACTTGTAATATAGCCTAAATAGAGTAATTAGAACATACACATCAAAACATGATGCAATTCCCATGTTGACCATGAATGTTTGCCTTAAGATCGTGAAAAAAGATGACGTCTTAGGCTATGATGTCTAGGGCCATGATATGCAGGGTGTATCCTCAGGTCATGAAAATGTTGTCTGTAGGCCATGAAAATGACGCCTTTAGACTATGACACCTTCGGATCATGATAGACAGAAATTAAACCCTTAGGCCATGATATGATGTCCGCAGGCCATGAGGATGATGCCTTTAGACTATGATACCTTAGGGACATGGTAAGCATAAAATAAGTCCTCAGGCCATGACATGAAGTCCGCAGGCCATGAAAGATGACGCCTTTGGAGGATGACGCCTTTGGAATATAAATAATGAGTAAAGAGAGCGTATCTGTTTTTGACATCTGTTGATACTCTTGTGACTTGATTTGATTCGGGCGCATGTAAACTTCGAGCACGATGCAATCTTGAGCTTATGCAAACTTCGGGCACAATGCAGTCTCGGGCACAATGCGATGATGCATTTCTTCGGGCACATGCAATATCGAGCACATGCAATGATGCATTTCTTCGGGCACATGCAATGATGCATTTCTTCGGGCACATGCAGTATCGAGCAATGCAATAATGGATTTCTTCGGGCACAATGCAATGATGCATTTCTTCTGGCGCAATGCAATGATGCATTTCTTCGGGCGTATGCATTATCGGGCACATGCAATGATGCTTATCTTCGGGCACATGCAATGATGCATTTCTTCGGGCACAATGCAATGATGCATTTCTTCGGGCACATGCATTATCGGCACATGCAATGATGCATTTCTCGAGCATAATGCGATCTCGGGCATAATGTAGTCATGCAAACCTAGATTTCAGGCACAGTGCAACTTCATAATAGAATGAGTAGGGTATGTAGTAGCTTGGACATCCGCCTTGTTGGAAGGGTCGAGTGTCATTTGTCGGGCTCAAAAGTGGTATGTTGAATGTTGAAACTGCCCTTTTATATGTACCTGTATTTTCTACATTCAAAGAAAAATAGTTAGTTTAAAGGGGAGGTTGACCTGTATCCATGATTTGGCACAGCGCTTCTTTGGTGTCTGATAGAATGCTCTTCGGAGTATTGTCGAAAATTTTGAGATTTTCTCAAAATTTCTGGCCCAATGTAGAACTTCTGTTATTCTGATCTTCTGTAGTCGTAGCTCGACTGTTGGATTTTTCGAGATTCTCTTAAAAATTTCTACTTAGTCTTGATTTTCAGCAATTTTGAGATCCTCTCAAAATTCTGCCCCAGTTGTTGAGAAGAAATGTTTTTGATGGAATTTTTGAGTTTACTCAAAAATTCTGCCCCAGTATGGAGATGTGCAAGAAGAAATATTGATGAAATTTTTGAGATCCTCTCAAAAAATTTGCCCCAGTTATCAATAGAAGGGGAAAATGAAAGTTTTGTTATGGTAAGACCGAACCCCATAGGAGCGCCTACGTATCCCCTCTTAAACGGGAATCAGGTCTGACGTAGTTCCAAAAGATATGGCATATGAGGCCTTTGGTACAGAGACATTTGATATTGAGGGTTTGGAGATGGCATGAGAGGTGCATAATGCCAAGGGACTTGGTGCAGAGGTGGTTTGTATTGAGGAGCTTGCATAGTGGGATAATGCGGGTGTAAAGTAAGATGTTGAGGTTTAGGAGCATATTTAATCGAATATAATCCTAAAAATGGTTAAAAGTCGGTCAAAATTGGGTGTCAACAATAAGTATATGCTTCTATGTGTAGTGTTAGGGTTGGTACATGGTTGTTCCTAGTTGACTATATGAGTCTATAATGGTTATATTGATGATGATATGGTAGTGTATAGGATGACTTCAAGATGATAATGATTATTCCTATGTTCTTATAGAATGACATGTAATGTGTTAAGATGAAGTATGGTGGGTCTTGTCTTGGTTGACTTGAGTCCCTTACATTATGCATGTATGAATATGAATATGTGATGTATTGACTTAGTATGCTAAAGACTCTTAGTCTTGAATGTATGAATGATATGTGAGACCATAAGATGTTAAGAAGGTCATTTATGTGAAACCTTGAACATAGTGGTATGGTTATGAATGTTGAAGTCGAAAGCTGTAATGGTATCCTTCAAGTAAAGGAATGATGGACTTAAGGTTGATTGGATGGAATGACATCATAGCAATCTTAATAAATTCATCATGAGATTCTTGTCGCCATTGGAAGGTAGCCCTAGAGGACCTTTTTGCTAGGGTAAATGTGATGGGGTTATGAACTGGATATGGAACACAATTTTATGAACCTTTAATGTGAATTACTCTATGAGAAAAAAGGCTAGCACCGAGTGAGTATTGTAAGGGAAGTAGTTATAGTTAATATTGAGACTAGAATACAAAGCAAGCCCTTCATATTCCTTAACAATGTCCATACATGGGATGTGTCCAAGTTCCACCATTGGCAAGTAGAGCACCCTAATCAGAGTAGGTTAGAGCTCCGAATTCCATGTCTTTCTACCATTATCTATGTTGGTTATTGCCTATTCTCATCATGTGGTATACCTGTTAGCATTAGAGAAGTTCTATGAAGTCTAAGTGGTGGTATGGGATGCTATCTAGACATTGCACAATAGGCTTTGAAGATATTAGTAAGAGTCCCTAGGTCTTCTCCAAGACCATTACTTGTATGTCCTTTATGTGATGAATTTCTCTTAAATGAACTACGGAATGTAATAATTTAAATTAATAAATTATGTTAAATTAAGTAGTACTTATCTAGATTAGTTAAGGGTTGTCTAGTAAAGGTGTGAAGGGGGGCATAGTAATGGTCACTTCTCATCTTACCTAGATAAGTCTTACGAATAACTCTTGTTAGGAAAGATGGTTGATTATGTAGACATGAGCCAAACTTAGGTATTCTTAAGGATTACATAGGTAATCTTGAGGAGGTCAATCACGGACGTAGTGTGGCACAAAGACGTGGCGAAAGTTCTGCATGTGGTAGATGTGGTAGTATCTACCCTGACAAATGTCGTGATGGCCAGAAAGGTTGTTTCAAATGTGGTCAAGAGGGTAACTTAATGAGAGAATGCCCAAATAATAAACAATGTAGAGAAAATCCAGGAAACAAATCCCAATATTCATCAGTTGCTCTGTCAAACAGGGCTGCACCCATAGGAGCTACTTTTGGTTTGGGCGGAGGGTCAAATAGCCTTTAGGAAATTACTAGCCTCCAAGAGCAAGAGAACTCTCCAGATGTTGTCACGGGTATGATCAAAGTCTTTACATTTGATGTTTATGCTTTATTAGACCTATGAGCAAGTTTATCCTTTGTAACTACTTATGTTTCAAATTAGTTTGAAATTCTTCCTGAAAAGCATTGTTCACCTTTCTTTGTCTCTACACCTGTTGGGGAGTCTATTCTAGTGGAAAGAGTATATCGTGATTATCTTGTTTTCATCAGTCACAAGAGTACCATGGCTGATTCAATAGAGTTAGACATGGTAGATTTTGATGTCTGGCTCGATTCCTGTTATGCATCAATAGATTGCATTTGTCAAGTTCCAGATTCCAAGTGAGCTAGTCAGAAAGTGGGCTAGTAGTTCAGCAGTGCCTAAGGGTCATTTCACTTCTTACCTTAACGCGAGGAAGTTAGTTTCTGAGGGATATATTTATCACTTAGTCCGAGTTAATGACTCAAGTGTTAAGGTACCTTCCCTTCAATCAGTTCCTATAGTCAGTGAATTCCCGGAAGTGTTTCCTGATGAACTACCTGGGGTCCCTCCTAAAAGAGAGATAGACTTCGACATCGATGTCATCCCAAATACTCGTCCTATCTCTGTTCCTCCATACAGAATGGTACCAACAGATTTAAAAGAACTAAAGAAGCAATTGAATGATCTGTTAGATAAATGCTTCATTCGACCAAGTGTCTCACTTGGGGACCTCCGTTCTTGCTTGCCAGGAAGAAGGATGGTTCCCTTAGGATGTGTATAGATTACAATCAGTTAAATAAGGCGGATATCAATAATAAATATCCTCTTCCAAGGATATATTATCTCTTAGATCAACTTCAAGGTGCTTCTTGATTTTCGAAGATTGACCTCAGATCAGGGTGTCATCAGTTAAAGGTTAGGGAATGTGATATTCCCTGAAAAATCTTTTAGAACAATGTATGGGCATTATGAATTTCTTATTATGTCCTTTGGTTTGACTAACGCATCTGCAGTGTTCATGGATCTTTTGAACAGAGTCTTCAAAACTTATTTATATCTGTTTGTCATCGTGTTCATTGAAGACATACTGATTTCTTCAACAAATGAAAAAGATCATGCTAGTCACTTAAGGTTTGTTCTTCGGACTATGAGAGATAAGGAGTTGTATGCCAAGTTCTCCAAGTGCCAGTTTTTTCATAAGTCTGTGGCGTTCTTAGGCCACATTATTTGTGCTGAAGATATAAAGTTGACATTCAGAAGATAGAAGCAGTTAAAAGTTGGCCCAAACCCACATCTCCAACAGATATAAGGAGTTTCTTGGGTTTAGATGGATATTATAGGAGATTTCTGGAAGGATTCTCATATATATATTCTCCTCTGACAAAGTTAACACAGTGAAGTTTCAATAGTATGAATATTGTGAGAAAAGCTATCAGGAGTTGAAAAAGAGATTGAGTATCGCTCTGATTTTGACCTTACCAGAGGTTCCTCAAGGCTCTGTGGTGTATTGCGATGCATCAAGAATTGGCTTAGGCTGTGTGTTAATGCAAATTGTCAAGGTCATAGCTTATGCTTCCAGACAGTTGAAGGTTCATGAGAAGAATTATCCATCTCAGGACTTAGAATTGGCTGCAGTACTGTTCGCATTGAAGATATGGCATCATTATTTATATGGTGTTCACGTGGATATATTAAGTGATCACCATAGCCTCCAATATGTTTTCACTCAGAAAGAGCTCAACCTCAGATAGAGAAGGTGGTTGGAATTACTCAAGATTATGAAATGAGTATTCTTTACCACCCAGGTAAGGCTAATCCTGTTGCTGATGCCTTAAGCAGGTTTTCCATTGGAAGTAATTCCCATCTCGAAGAAGAAAAGGGGGAGTTAACTGAAGATATGCATAGAGTTGCACGTTTGGGAGTCATCTTATAGACTGAACAGAAGGAGACATAGTAGTAACCAATGGGGCTGAATCATCCTTGTGTGAAAAGTGAAACAAAAGCAAGACCAAGAGCTTTATTTGAAGGCAAATATTTATAATTAAAGAGTATTGGCTTACGAACAAGGGGGAGATGGTGTTCTTAAATACCAAGGCAGATTATGTGTACCTAGGGTGGATGGACTTCAAGAGAGTATCTTGGACGAGGCACATAGCTCTAGATATTTCATTCATCCGAGTTCCACTAAAATGTACCGTGATTTTAGAGAGGTATATTGGTGGGAAGGCATGACGAAATATATTGTTGAATTTGTTTCCAAGAGTTCAATTTTTCAGCAAGTGAAGGTAGAACACCAAAGACCTGGAGTTTTAGTTCAAAATATAGAGCTTGCCGAAAAGAAGTGGGAGATGATGAATATGGACTTCATCACAGGATTGTCAAGATTGCAAAGACAATGTTATTCTATTTGGATCATTGTCGATAGAAAAACAAATTCGGGAAGTGTTAAGACTTCATGGAGTTCCGATCTCTATTATTTCAGATAGAGGTGTCCAATTTACCCCATAATTCTTGAAATTTTCAAGAATGATTCGGGTCCAAGGTGAATTTGACCACTAATTTTAATCCTCTGACAGATTGACAAGCAAAACGTACTATCCAAACCCTGGAAGATATGTGAGAGCTTGTGTGATCAATTTCAAAGGAAATTGGGATGATCACCTACCTCTCATTGAGTTCGCTTACAACAACAATTATCATTCTAGCATCCAAATGGCTCCATATGAAACTCTTTATGAGAGAAGATGCATATCTTATATTGGATGGTTCGAAGTAGGAAAAATATGGTTGATAGGACCAGATTTAGTCCCCAGTATATTGGACCTTAAAGAATCTCCAAGGGAGTGAGCAATGTGACTGGTAAGTTTGAGCTACCCCTAAAGTTTGAAGTGGTTCATCCAGTGTTCCATATTTCTATGTTGAAGAAAGGTCTGGGTGATCCTTCATTGATAATACCAACAGAGAATTTTTGGGATTAAGGATAACTTGTCCTATGAAGAAGTTCTGATTCAGATGTTGGATCGTCAGCTTCGCTAGTTGAGGACTAAAGAAGTTGCTTCGTTCAAGGTCCTTTGGAGGAACCAATGTGTTGAAGAAGCGACTTGGGAAGCAGGGGATGATATGAAGAAAAGATGTCCACATCTCATCGAATTCGGTGACAATGATGGTCAAGGTATTATATTGTCTTCTTATCACTTTACAAGATTATGCATAAACATGTTATTACTTGCTTTTGTGGTTGAGTAGTGGAATGATATTACCATTCATAGCTTAGAGAAAGAATTCTTATTCGAGGACGAATGTTTCTAAGGGTGAGATATTGTAATATCTCAAATTCTAGACAAAATAAGGTTAAGCTAAGAAAAACAAGAAAAATCAAATTAGGAAATAAGTAAAGAAATCTGGAAAAATTTCTAGAGTTCAAAAGTGAGTTTTATCCATTTCAAACGACCATAACTTCAAGCTTAGGAAGAATTTGGGTGAGTTAGTTTAATGGATGGAAATATCGTTGGAAGATCTTTCCAACAACATCAAGTTTGAGAATTTATGTGGTTGTATGAGTGGGATATGACCTTCGGATGATGGGCTGTCGCGCAGGGAAAGTTCCAAAATGGTATTTAGAAACGGTGTTTCGGCCATTTTCTGAAGTCAATTAATTATTTTAAAGATTGGGAAGGAACGTTATAAGTTTTATGAAGTCTTTAATAATTGTTTTCACTTTGTTTTAAAGATTTAAAGTTCTAGTCAATATAGAGTAAAGAGTTGAGATAAATTCTCAAAAGTTATAAGGGAACTAAGTATTCCCTAAGAGTGAAGTTTCAAGTTAAGCAAAGATCAAGAGTTGAATTGAATTCTCAAAAGCTATAAGGGAACTAAGTATTCCCTAAGAGTTAAAGTTTCAAGTTAAGTAAAGAGCAGGAGTTCAGTTAATTTATCAAAAAGATATAAGGGAACTAAGTCTTCCCTAGAGTTTTACAAATGTTTCACATTTAAGTAAAGAGGGGAACTACAATTTCCAAAAGAGTTTTAAACTAAATGGGGAATATTGATTCAAAAAGGAGTTTTTTAAAGCTAATGGGTTCAATAATTTAGCTCTACCCAAAGGTAGGAAGTTTTATTATAAGTATGAGCTAAAGTACATTTTTGGGAGAAGTATACTTGAGAGTTCATATTATCTCAAGTTTCCATGTAAACCATGTAGCCAACATGGGAATTGATGTTTCATGCTTTTTATATGATCAGGTTTGGAGAGCTAGTGGATCCACTAAGTTGAGTTAGGTACTATACCGATGGCAAGTTGTAGGACGTTCCTCTTTCAACATGAGGTAAGACATTGTATCATCACGTAGGCTCATAGTGGTGGTTGTCAGTTTGAGAAACTCCCACAAAGGCGATATTACTTTCTTATATAAGTAAAGTTGAGTTTGTCATTGCATTTCATTTAACTAAGTGATTTTCATTACATATAGACACATATTGCATGTGATTTAAACTACTTTCTATGTATATCACTTGAGTTAAGTATACTCATGAGTTTAGCAGAGCAAAGGTAAGTTCATATAATCCCCTGAAGCGTAAGTCATTGTTTAGCTCTCCAACTCGCATACTCGTACATTCAATGTGTTGATGATAATTGGCCTGCATCGTTTCATAATGCAGAGGCAGGTATTCAGAATCAGCACGCAACAATTGTTTGATTCCAGATTGAGCATCAGAGTTTGTGGTGCGACTCATTGCATTCTGGAGGACACCATTTTCGTTTCTATATCAGCTTAGTTTTTAGGATGTTGTGGGGTTTGTCCTAACATTCCTCTCAAGAAAGATTAGAGCCTTCATAGACTAACATATTTCAGTTTGGAGTTTTTTTCAGTTATTAAGACTCAAGTGCTATTTTGGCCAATGTTATGACATGACATATTTCCCTTTTATTGTGTGTTAGTTTTTATCTTCCGCTAATTTAAGTATCCAATACAGGGGTTCACATGAGGGCCAACAAGGTCTTCGAGACCACCTAGGTTGTTGGCTCAGGGCGTGACACAAACTATGCCAAGTGGCATAATATGACAGTTATTAGTACACACCATACATACTAGTAGACATTACTGATCGACCAGAATCAACCAAATGATAACGCACATATAATCAAACAAACATGAAAGTTTGGACATAAATAGGACCTTGATCCTTCAATCAAAACCTTCACTACCAATTAATACTAGCCTTGAACTCATTAACTCTATCTCGATTCACCTAATCTCATTCTGTTACCAACTCAACAAACCAGGCTACTCCACCCCAAACTCATCATAACTGAACCTTTCTATCATATAAAGACTTTATGGAATTATCCATCTTACCAACACTAGAATTTCTCTATTATTTTCATTTCCTCTACCAAAACAAATACTGACGCGATCAACTAATACTCTCCTGAAGCTCTCATGCCAATATATTTGCCCTTGACAAACTTAGTGAACCAACTATAATGACTCTTACGATATAACCTTAACTCCGTAATCTATGGTATAGGTCCACAACCCCACATTATAAAACATGACATAATTGATTCATCATACCTTTCAAGTACTCGGACACTCGAAGATTCCTAAGATGTCATTCACAGTGTTTAACATGAAATTTCATTCTACACAAAACTCATCACAACATTTAAACACAAATTTTAGTTAGTCATGGACCAATAATGTAACAACCACAATATAATAAGTAAATCTTATTCACTCATGGAATAATATTTAAGAAAAGAGTCAAGCATGTACCAGGCATTGTATCTGTGCAACCCATTAATATCTTATCTCAGACGGGTACTCGAACTAAACAATATTATCTCGTATCCGACGTGATGTCCCAATTAACCATTAGTAAATTTTTTTATATGACATCCGAGCAAACCATTAGTAAATTGTATCGTATGGCTACCCCAGCAAACTATTAGTCACACAACCACAATTGCAATCACAATCAAATACAAACACACTTGTAAATACAAGTTCATTGCATCAAATTTACAACAATTCATCATTTCACATTCAACCTTTATGTTTTCCCTAATATGCATTGTACATGTTTCACTTTGAAGATAGTTAACATAAATATAAACATAAATTCGAACAAAAGAAGTCATTACCTATATACTTGCGGACGATAATTTTCAAATAATATTTGATTTTGGACTCAATTACCCAGAACTCACTTTTCCTAGGTAACAACCAACAGTCATCACAAGGTTAACATTGACTAATTAAGTCCATTATTAGCATAAACAAAAATTAACTCCATATTCAACTATTTCGACTTCTTGCTCGAAGGTCTATACATGTGATCTTCGACAATCTACCTGATGTAATGTAAGTAAATGCATGTCCAACAATTGAGTTAAGAATGCATAGCCTACCTGTATTTCAATAAATTTCTAAAAAAATCCTAAACCTGAGCTTTTGGATCTTTGGGGTCGAATCTTGAAAAAAAAAAAGTAGACCAATATATCATAGGTTGGACCCTTTTTCACAAAAAGTCCTCCCTTCTATTGTTCCCCACTTAGAAGTAGCTTTTGGATTTTTTAGAGTAACCCCTATCTATTATTACCTATATAAAGAAGGAAAATTTAAAAAAAAATCTTGTTTCAGAGTGTTTACCTTGTCGCCCCTACTCTACCGGTTCGCACGATTCTATGGCGAAGTTAAGTCAACCTAGGTTAATTTCAAAATTCAACATTTAGTCATGTCAACTCAAATTTTAAATTGGGGGTTTATTTAAAAACATCCTGAGGTGCCATATGAGGTGCCTTTGAATAATGGTGGAACAAGTCATTAGAAATCAAATGACTTAGATTGTAAAAGCTTGGATCCAAAAGAGGGAAGCTTGCCAAATTGATGCAGTTACATGTGTTAACCATGAGAGGCCACCAACGACCCTTGGTTTGAACCACAGACCGTAGATAGAGTCCTTGGTTTGTCACTCCTGTGTAGGCTCAGACCGAGAACCACGACTACTTCTACGGGTCGTAGGTCGACCCACAGTTTGTGGTCCAAGGGATCGTCGATTGGCAAAGCTCTCTGAAGTTATTTATTGAAGGAAATGATGCACTATTGGTCCATCCACGGTCCGTCGGTAGCATCTCATCGGTCATAGCTGATAGTTATTTTTTAGTGGTAATTCGTTCGTTTCCTCATAAATTAATCCATATATTACGTTTTTCCTACATCTAGAACCCCTATATAATACTTTTTATGCCCAAATTCACCACATTTAATTCATTCTTCAAAATTCCCAAAAGAGAACTAAATCGCCAACAAAGTATTCTCTCTCTAGAAGAAGAAGGAGGAGGACGAGGAGGAGAAAAAGAACAAGACGAAGAAGAAAAGAAAAAGAAGAAGAATTCACCTAGGGTTTCAACTTAAGGGTCAAATTTCTCCATTGAACGCTAGCAATTTCATTCAAGGTATGACCATTTTCATCCATTAATCTTAATGATTCATGGAATCCCCAAATTTCTATGTTTCAAAAGGTAGAATTCCCCAATGAGTTAGGGTTTTCCTTAATTACCATGGGTTCCTTTGACTATTGATCTTTATAATTAAATTATGTAGTAATATGCATGAATTGATGATTTATAATGCTTTTATGATGTTTCCCCATGAACCTATGTGAACCCCTATATTCCCAAATTGTGATTTCATATGTGGGTTGTTGATTATGAAAGAGGAGTTTTATGATCTAAAACTTGAAGTGATTGTATCACATGAATTTGTCATATAATTCCTATGTATTACTTGAATTATAGATTTGGTGATTTAAAGTAAGCTTTGAACCCCAGAAGGACCAAGTCTGAGTGTATGCATGATCTTATGAAACCTATGTAAATGTTTAAGAATGATTGGAAAGTAAAGTATCAATTATGTTGTTGTTATTGTACTGTTTAAAGGGTGTTCTCATAAACACATGCAACCATGTTGTGAAAGGTTTTCTCACATAGAAAGGATTCTTAGGTTGAAAGGCTTTCTCATCTAAATGAATCAAAGAGTAACAGTTATCCTAATAAAACTAGCTTGCCTTGGTTGTCAAAGGAACACTTTCCAAGAATTTTAAGAATAAGTATAAATTGACTACATTGAGGAAATTATTCTTACACCGAGTGGATATTTATGTGAGATAGAAGATCTCTTGTTTGTAGAGGATGGGTTCCTAGAAGCAACATCTTGATACTGAATCTCTCTCATTAGTAGAGGTCGAGTTTCTAGTAATAATCTCTTTTTTCCCTTAAACTATGTTGCCTCATAGGTTGATAAGCTAGTGGATTAACTTAAGATAGAAATTCATGGTTCTACCTTAGGCAAGTAGAACAATGATTTTCGATGTGGAAGACACTGGGTGATCATTTTATATCTCACATGGTATCTATGTCGGTTAAGGCTAATTTTCCCACAACAAGACTAAAAGTAAACGAAGGTTACTGAACGAGTATCTTATATGTGTTCTATGATTTAAAGATGAATTAACTTGCATTGACCGTGATGTTATGAATTATGTATTTAACTCTCTTATATCATGATTTAATTGTTAAAATGCATGTCATTCAATGGCATGCTATTTTTAGCATGTTCTAAATATTTTTATGCATAGATATCACACTTGGTGCATTTTTGTACTAATTCATACTCTTACATACATTTTTCCCACATGTAGGGTCTGTCAGTCAGGCTCACCAGTTTTGTGGCTTGGTGTTGTGTTGGATACTTCTTAGCGTTGATGAGTCCTCATTCTTTGAGGTTAAAGCTTATTGTTTTTGTTTCTTTATTATATTCCCTTTTTTACATGATGTATGAGCTAGGCCCAATTTCATTATATTGTATTAGATGGATAAGATGAGACATGAGTTTAGACTTTCGCTTCTCTATAAAAATGTGTTGGACTTACATTGTTGTTTCACTCTTTCGTGTTCTACTTTTTATGTTATGAAATCTAAGTGGCTTGTATGGAATCCTTCGGTGTTCTATACGCCATGTTATATCTAGGAGGTACCCCTAGGTCTGACACATGTTGCTTATAAAAAGGTAAAAAAAAATGTTATCTCTTTCGAAAGGTTTTTTCATACTTTTAAAATATTTCAATTTCATAAGTTGTTTATTTCAATATTCTAAAAAATATATATTTAAGACTATAAAATTTCATGAAACTGTCGAGAAGGAGTTGTTCGGATGGTAATCATCCTTCACTTCAACTACGAAGGTTGCGAGTTCGAGTCACCAAGGGAGAAAAATTGGTGGGAGCTCTTAGGGAGGGTAAAAAAAGAAAAAATTCATGAAACTAATACATTACAAGTACTTTTATCTTAACATATATGTATTTAAAAAATATCTTTTATTTATTTAAAATTCTTCTTCATACAATTAATGCACATAAATTGTAAACGGAAAAATTCATTAGTTGTAATTAAATTTTAGAAATCACATATATGGTCTTGTATGTAACATATGTGTGCAAGACTAATATTAATCCATTCAAAAAGAAACATGTAATTTTTATTTTTTTTATTTTTTTAATCAAAAGTGAGCAATGATGTGTCGGCACTGCATAGGATCACAACTTTCCTAATGTAGGGTCATGCTTTTAGCCTTTACATGGATCTCCAACATAGCATTCATTCATTGACTATAGGTTAATGGGTATATATTTACTACACATCTCAAATAATGAAGAGTACTTATCCCAGGAGGTTACTTTTTGAGTACCACATCTTAACTCGCAAAAAGCATCTTACCTCCAACCTATATTTGGAAAGATCATTTTGAATAGTGATGTTGCTACTAACACTTCATCTCAACTAACGAAGAGTGTTTACCCCAAAATCCTTCTTATTATTACTAGAGTTCTTTAGGAATAATAAGGATTGTCTAGACACTTCATCTCTACTAAGGAAGAGTAGTGTGTGTGAGTACATGTGAGAAAATATACCACATATTCACCATTATTCATAGCATTAACTTCCAAACATGATCATGCTACATTTATCATAATTCACACAATATCGTGCTTCACATATACATTATACTTCATTTAGACATAGTATCTTCAGACACACATGCACAATTTCACAAGACATCACATGGATATTCATCATAAGATCATTTTACTTCACATTCAATGACTTCAAGGCCACAATCACAATTCACATATATAATAATATAAATCAAGTAAACACCACAACTATAAGTGGACCATACCACTAAAGATCAATTTAACAAGAATTAGTCAATATAGATAAACTTATCCTTCATCCAAGCTTTCACCAACTTTTCTCAATTACAATATTCCATCATAATATAGAATTAATGTCAGTAGATAATCACAATCTCGCATAAAGAAGCAATAGTTCTAACAGTATCTAATCATGTTAATCTAACCCAATTCATAAGTCAAAAGTTGAGAATTTTCATGAGCATGAGTTCATTGAGTTTTTTATCTTAAAATCATCAACTAACATCCATAATATCATATTTCATTCATTAACACATTTTCATGCAAGAACCCATACTTGGAACTCGAAATAGAACAATCTAGTAATTTGAAACTTTTTTTGAAAAGCCTTTGTATTGGCTCCTTGAATGAGAGAAGAATGAGGGATGAACAAACATACCTTATATGAAGAAATACCACGAGAATTTGATAATAAAACACCAAAAATCTTCAATCCTAGCTTTACCTTAAGTACAAGCTTCAGTGGAGTCTTGAGAGAGTTTTCCTTGGGAGAGGGGTTTTGATTTTAAAATTGAAGTCTTATTTTAAGTCTTAGTGTTTCAACACACTTAAATTACTAGATGAACATTGAATAACAGTTCATTCAATTTAAATAATGGGGTGAATTTACCAAATAAGACAAAGCTTGGTCGAATTGCAGAGAACTTTTACAGACCAAACCGCGCCCGTCCAAATGATGGACCATCGTTCAAACGATGCCTCTTTGATGGGGTCCATCTTTTGGGTCAGATACCACTTTTTGTGCAGGACTTGAAGTCTTAATTGATACCCAAGGTCGATGGGCCATCGTTTGATCGACTGGCCGTCCCTTGTAGCCGTCGTTTAACACTGCCTCGCAGCATCCTACATTTGAGATGGGGTCTTCTTCTAGGTCCCCTCGTTGGTCCAAGGTGGGGTTGTACCTATATGTTTAATCCCTAAACATGATAATATAGGTATTAGGGTCCCCTCCTATCAATTTGAACTCAGAACAACACATAAAACATGCAAAGGCACTCTAGAACACATACTAGTACATAGACATCTTGTCGTCGAGCGTCTTGGTCGTCCCTTGACGTTTGACTTCAAAGATCTTCAAGTTGACCTCTAATGCTAATATTCATTACTATAACACATTATTAACTCACGAAACACATTATAGGCTCTAGTTTGATCTATTTTATTTTGATGGTTGTTACAATCGTGCCACCATTCCCCAGACAATTCCTTTGTATTTTTGTACTTGTTTTTTACCTTCATTCGACTAGAATCAAATGATATCTTCCCCATTCACTTGTATTTGATTACTCAACATAATTACACTATGATATATACTTAATGCAAACCTTAAAACGCTCACTTTCATCTCAAGAATTCATTAAAACTCTAACCAAAAAAGATTCAGAATAAAACTTCGAGAACACTCGTCAAGAATTTAACTCTTCAATATTTATGGATGGATTAAATATATAAATAGTGATTAGCGTGTGGCTGAAAAAGCCCAACACTATGAAAATTTACATATCTCTTAGGGATCAAACCTTTGGCAAAAATCTGCAATGAAACTCAACAATCTCGAAGACAGGTTCGATTCTTTCCTCTTTTTTCCTCTTTTCTCTTCTTTTCTCTTCTTAAACACTTAATTAAAAACCTAGGTGCATATAAGGATTATAAAATTGAAATTAATCAGTTTAGACCCCTGAAACCTTTCTATAAATGGATTAAATATGATTGGGTAAGGAAAAGACTAAAGTACCCGCACTATTTTTGGGTAAATTTCCTTCATTGGACAACCTTACTTCAAAAGGTCATATCTCACTCACTGAACTCTAAACTTATCAAACTGTGCGTCGTAGGAAAGACAATACAAAGACCTTTCAAAATGGAATATCTCACTCATCCTAACTCTAAACTTAGCAAACATTTTTGTGTTTGAAAGATAATTCAAAGAACTCTAAACATAGCAAATGAGTAAGCTCATATTGTACTAAAATGTTATGGTCATTTGACGTTGACGCAAAACTTAAAAGAACTTTTGAATGAATTGAATTAAGTATCTTTTGTTATTCTTGGAACTCAAGGTGCTACATCTAGTGACATTAACACTAAAGAAAATCTTTAAAAATTCTCTGAAAAATCCTACTCATAATGAAATATGGTTCGAGCCTTAGTTCAAAAAAATTCTGGGCTGGTATAGAATGTGAGTTATGTGACCTCATCTCATATCGGTGCTCAATACTACTCTCAATAATATAATAAGACATTCTCCAATTTATAAAATGTATCTCTTTCTCAATTCGAAGTAATTACTCGAAAGATTCTCTTAGAGGTTATCCTCTAAAATATTTTTGAACTTATGATCTCATTTAGAAATAACCATTTCGATCTTTTTCAATGTGAAAGTGTTATGATTAGGTATTCTTAGTTCCTTTATACCCTTTTTTCAATCATGAATGTAAAACTTCTTAAACTCACTTTATTTTTGTTTGTAAATTAAGACATGTGATTGGTATATGTAGAGTTTCTCAAGAATTAATGGAGATTTTAGTAGTAAATAATCAAGGTAAAATGTAAGCACAACTTAAAGGAAAGCACGTCGGACGAAACTATGAAAATCTGGCCCAGCAAACTTCATGTGTACAACGGGTGCACGGCAAGACCCAACGCATTGGCGCTTGTTCGGATGCACTGCTGGTGCAGTGCCTCAGGCCCCAAAGTACTGAGGCTTTTTCCGAGCACACTGCTTGTGCGGCACCCCAAGCCCCACCCAAAAAATTTGAGAAATGTTTTTGTATAAATTAAAATTCTAACATGTTTAAGATTGGAAAATATATCCTAAGATCTTCTAAATTCTAAAACCGAACACAAATACATGAAGAATTTTATACAATTCCTTTTGAGAATCACAACTCATACACAAGATCGTCAACCCAAGAAACTCGAAAGGTCCATTGTTAAACAATGAAACTCAAATCAAGAACTACTCAAGAATCCTTTAATATAATGATTTCATGGATTACTGAGAAATATGGCGTGAGGAAAAAAATTTCCAACACTGTGAGAAGCCTTATATACCTAAAAAGTAGGATGTTCTTCGCGAAAAAACATATATCTTAAAGAATGCCTGAACTAAACCTTGCTCTAAATTCCTAAGTGTTTAGGAACGTTAATAGGTGTTTTAGAATCTTATTAGACCCTTAATTGAGTAAGGAAAAACGTGTTAAGCCTAATGGGAAAAAGGAATAGACAAAAACAACCTTTCCATAAACGAATAGAATGCCTTATATAGAGAGGCTTTACTCAAACAACCGTTATCTTTTTACCTAGAGCTCGAATATTAGAAAATTGCTTGTGTTAGAAAGAGGACTCAAAGACCTTGAATTTGATATCTCATGGGCTACCTAATTCTTTACTTTCAAAAATATATGACCACTTGAAGTTTACCAAAAACAAAAAAAATGACTTGCAAAATTTTTTTATTTAGCTTTTTCGATGTCCCTGGTGTTACTCTTTACTTGTCACCCAAGTAAAATAATAAATATTATGTAATGAATATCTTGTCCATACATCAATTACTTAATGGACGCACCAGATTAAGTTTATACATTTATAAATTGGTCCTCCCTCCATCCATTAGGGTTAACACATACTCTATACATTATTCCCATCCACATCCGTTAGCAATGAAAATCACATAGAGAATATATGGCAACCCTAATGGGTGGAGGTAGAAATCAATTTATATATGTTAAGACTTAATCCTGTATGTCCATCATGTAACTGATGTATGGATGAGATCTATTTTTTATTTAATTATTTTATGATTTACTTGGATCAAAATTAAATTTTGGTCATAATTAATAGATTAATAAGAACATATTCTTTCAACACAAAATTAATCTCTATTGTATAGTGAATTAGTTAATGACTTAGAATATTTTTCTTTATCTCAGCTTTCTCTTTCACCATTCAAAAGTTGAGACAAAATATATTCTTAGTCTTTGACTAATTTACTATACAAAAGAGAGTAATTATATGTTGAAGGAATGTGTATTTTTCTAGAATTTTGGACTCTTCCTTTAATCTGGGGTTGTTTGTGTTTGTACGATGTTTTGTGCTATAGTATTTTGGAAGGAACACGTCAAGAGTTATATTGCCAGATCAGTGTAGATTATGTCTCAGTGGACGTGAATGTCCTTAAGAAGAGTGATATATTCAACCTCAACCTACATACTTATTTATTTAGTTAGTTATTGTCATTTTAATTTTAACGATAATTTATTATAATTTGTGGTATGTATACACCAACATAAATTTGAATTTTTTTTAAATGCCCATTTTTACTGTATTAATATCAAATAATTGCACCTTTTATTATTTTTTGTATATTTTTTAAATATCTGAATTTTAATTTAAAACTAAATCAATATAATTCAAATTAACTTCAACTCTTCAAAGGAGAATACAATCATAGGTGCAATATTGCTCCATCTACACTCACTTTGCAAAAGATGAGGTCAACTTGATTATATCTGAAATTTATATTATAAAAATATTTTATATCTTACAGAAACTTCATTTCCTAAATGTGCATAAAAAATATTTTAGTATACTTATTTTGTATGTAATTTAACTATTAGAAACTTAAAAACTTATTTATAATATATAGTTTCCTATTTATTGGATCCTATTGCGTTTGAGGATCCTCCTTCTACTCCATCAAAAGAGTAACTAGGACAAATTCATTCACGTTTTGATGGTCCAATTGAACATTGTCCACTTATTTTTTTTAATTATTTTGCAAAGTATAAGATTATACCCTTTACCGAATATACGCAGATCCAACTACAATTTACATACAAGAAGAAGAAGAAAAAGATCTTTCTTGATTATTTTATTTGCCCCACGTTCTTCAAAAATAAAGAACATAATATTCAAGTTTGAATTTGTTCATTTGAAAGCTAGGTTCTTCTACTTCATAATTATTTTATATGAATATTTTCTTGCTTAGATGTTTGTCAATTTTTAAACTTTATTTTGATCACTTGAATGACACTATGTCAATTTTGAATTTTTATCACTTATTTTAGTTTAATGATTATCATAGGATGTACTCTCTTAATTATAACATAATCTCTTAGAAAATTTGATTGCGTAAAGATATTTTTTTATCGATACTCATAACAGAAACACTATTTTTAACTATTTTAATTTTTCTCCATTTGACTTTCTATTGCATCTGAAGAAACGATAAACTTTTTCTGTTAGACACTTCTGATATAAATTTTGTAAATGTTAGTGTGTGTATTACCAAATTCCAACTATATACAGAAATTAACAACTTAAATCATTACCTTATTTATTAATATATACTTGCCTCAATAACCAAACAATCTAATTAATGCTCCAATTTACATTGATGTGTGAAAAATTGTATTTGCTTAATTCATCAACATAATGAGTTTTTGAAAATATGAGCCGAAACTATTTAAAAGTTTGAGTAAGAAGATTTTGTTAAGTGCTTAATTGGGATAATCCATAACTCTAGTGTTTAAATAATATGTATCAACATATTAAAAGGTTGTCGATACATTCATCTTGTAAAATTTCTGCTATAAAGGATGACCAGATAAATATAAAAATTATATTACGAAAACGAGTACCTTAGATACTTTTATAAATCTCCTAAAGTTGCCAATGATGGCAACTATGAGACTATATGTTATAAACATATTTATTGGATTTTTTTTAGTTGATGATATACAAAAATAATTATGTTGAAAATATTGTCCATATGCATAATTAGAAGTGGATTTTATTTAAGATACACGTATCCAACAAATATATCTCAAAATCATACTATAATGAAAGTATATCTAGCAAAGTTAAAAAACTACGTCGTTTCAAAAAATCATACAATTATATTGTCTACATAGGCTGCTATAATACTTTGGAGGCCTTGTATCAGAGTCCAAATGAACCTGTAGTTTTTTAAATAGCAAATTTAGTCAAATATAATCTTCAATTTAAGACTAGAAAATATTGATTCCAAATAAAACATTGTTATAGAGTGTTTCTCATCGTAATGTTGGACTATATTTCATAATTTAAGTTTTTAAAATTATCCAAACTTTGTAAAACCTAATAATAATTTCAACACAATTTTGTATACTTTTTTCCCCTACTACCATCCAATTTTTTTGGTGTTGTTTGATATTCAATACTGTCTTTTAAATTTCATCACTTACATATTTAATATTTATTTTTGAATTATGTTATACTTGTTAAGTTTCTTCATATATTCTTTAGTTATATGATCGATATAATTGAGTTTCCAAAAAAATTAAATGAATCAAGAAAGTCGGAAAGTTATGTGAATTATTTGAAATATAATTAAATAAAAATGTGACATACCTCTTTTTAGAATTATCCTGATCCATTTAGACTGAACATGATGGCAATTTCATGAGTTTGTAAGTACTTAAATCAGGTGTGAAGAAGTTGAACTTCTTCCATCGAATCTACATAAGCAATTAGATTAAATCATCCAATCGATATTTTGGATGCATCAGAGAAATTACAAAGTCTTACTGATCACATATGAATCTTCGATTAATCACAATTTTAATTGAGTAGAAAAATTGAATAACAGATATTCATAAAAGGAATTCAATGTTATATTTATCCTCTCATAAGAACATAAATATTTCCAACAAAAAGGATACAAAGTTAGAAGTCTTAATTCTAAAAGATTTTGTCTATGATACACAACATGTAGGACCTCGAGTGTTGATCACCTAAAAAAAGGAAAAGCTTACACCGTTTAAGAACCTCGCCTTCTTTACCATCTTTGAAGAAAAATGGATGTTGTGGCGGAGAACAATATTCCTTTTGTAAATACTTACCAGAGAGAGAGAGAGAGAGAATATATAAGTAGACCCATGTGATCTAATCTTGTCCTAATTTCTTTTTTCTTGTTTCTGCTTTCTTTTTTTTTTTGGTCCCATTTTGGGTGTAGATTTGTTTTGTCAAGTTTTTATCATTAATGAAATCAATCCTGGCGATTTAATTTAGTGGGCCACATGAATACCTACTGCAACACTTAAGTAGGAATATCTTTACACCCATTTTAAATATTCAATGCGAAAATTAATAATAATTAAACTAATCACCTTTTTTTATATATAGAAATATTCTAAATTTATCACATATGGTATAATTGTAAAGAAATAAATTGAACCCTCCGAGGGAACTATGCTAAACAGATATAAGATCTTCTAAGAGATTACAAGCCTTGGAATGCACAACTCTCACCATAAGGAAGGAGAGGTAGAAGTTGTCGGACATCATCTTCGTCTCCGCTTAAGAACATCATTGATCATGTAGTCAGACTATGCCAAGTGGCATAACATGACAATTATTAGTACAAGCCATGCGTACTAGTAGACATTACTTATCGATTGAATCTACCACATGATAACACATATATAATCAAACAAATATGAAATTTGGGATATAATCAGGACCTTGATCGTTCAATCACAACCTTCACTACCAAGTAATACTACCCTTAAACTCATCACTCTATATCAATTCACCTAATCTCATTCTGTTACCAACTCAACCAACAAGGACACTCCACCTCAAACTCATCATAGCTTAACCCTTGTATCATATAAAGACTTACTAGAATTATTCATCCTACCAACACTAGAATGTCTCTATTATATTAGTTCACTATACCAAAACAAATACTGACTCGATCAACTAATACTCTCTTGAGGCTCTCATGCCAATATCTTTGCCCTTGACCAACTTAGTTAGTCATGGACTAATAATGTAACAACCATAATTTAATAAGTAAATATAATTCACTCATGAAATAATATTTAAGGAAAGAGTCAAGCATGAACAAGGCGTGGAATCCAGAAACCTATTAATATCTTATATCACACGGGTAATTGAACTAGCAAATATTATCTCGTATCTGGCGTGGTATCCCAATTAACCATTAGTAAATTGTCTTAGTATGATATCCGAGCAAACCAGTAGTAAATTGTATCATAAGTTTACCCCAGCAAACTATTAGTCGCACAACCACAGCTACAATCACAACAAAATAGAAGCACACTTGTAAATACAAGTTCATTGCATCAAATTTATAATAATTCATCATTTCACATTCAACCCTTATGTTTTCACTAATATGCATTGTACATGTTTCACTTTAAAGATAGTTAACATGAATATATACATAAATGGGAAAATACTTGCATACGATACTTTTTTTTGAATAATCTTTGATTCGGAACCCGATTACCCAAAACTCTCTGTTCCTAGGTTAACACCCAACAGTCATCATAAGGTTAACATTGACTAATTAAGTTCATTATTAGCATAAACCACAACTAACTCCATATTCAACCATTTAGATTCTTGCTTGAAGGTCTATACATGTAATATCTGAGAATCTACGTGATGTTATATAAGTAAATAATATCCAACTATTGAGTCTACAATGCATAGCCTACCTGTATTTCTGGCAACTTATGAAAAATCCTAAACCCGAGCATTCGGATCTACAGGGTCGAATCTTGACAAAAGTAGAGCAAAATATCATAGGTTGGACCTCTTTTTTCACAAAAAGTCCTCCCTTCTATATTTCCCAAGTAGCTTTTGGATATTTTGGAGTAACCCTTGTCTCAGTTTACCACTATAAAAAAGGAAAATTAAAAGAACTCTTGTTTCAAAGTTTTTACCTTGTCGACCATCTAGTGGTTCGCACGATGCAATGGCGACGTTAAGTCAACTCTAATAATTTCCAAATTCAACATTTCGTCGTGTCACCTCAAATTTTAAATTAGTGGTGTCTTTAAAAAAATCCTGAGATGTCGTATGAGGTTCCTTTTAATAATGGTGGAACAACTCGTTAGAAATCAAATGACTCAGATATTAATAGCTCGGACCCAAAAGAGGGAAGCTTACCAAATTGATACAGTTACAGGTGGCATCCATGAGAGGCCACCAACGACCCTTGGGTCGAACCACAGACCGTACGTAGAGTCTATGGTTTGTCACCCCAGCGTAGGCTCAGACCTAGAACCATAACTACACCTAGAGGTCGTCGGTCGACCCACAATTTATGGTCAAAGGGTTTCGTTGATTGGCAAAGCTCTCTGAAGCTACTGATGGAGGGACTTGATGCACCGTAGGTCCATCCACGGTCCATCGATGACGTCTCATCGGTCATGGGGCTGATAATTATATTTAAGGGGTAGTTGGGTCGTTTCCTCATAAATTAATCCCTATATTATGTCGTTTTTCCTACATTCAGAACCCCTGTATAAGACTTTTTATGCCCAAATTCACCCCATTTAATTCATTATTCAAAATTCCCAATAGAGAACTAAATCTCCTCTCAAGTATTGTCCCTCTAGAAGGAGGGGGAGGAGGAGGAGGAGGAGAAGAAGAAGGAGAACAAGGAGAAGAAGAAGAAGACGAACAAGTCACCTAAGGTTTCAACCTAAGGTTCAAATTTCTCCATTGAAGGGTAGCAATTTGATTCAAGATATGAAAGTTTTCATCCATTAATCTTTTTGATTCATGGAGTCCCCAAATTTCTATGTTTCAAAAGGTAGAATTCCCCAATGAGTTAGGGTTTTCCTTAATTACCATGGGTTCCTTTGATCATTGATCTTTATAATTAAATTATGTAGTAATATGCATGAATTGATGATTTATAATTCTTTTATGATGTTTCCCCATGAACCTATGTGAACCCCTATATTCCCAAATTGTGATTTCAAATGTGGGTTGTTGATTATGAAAGAGGAGTTTTATGATCTAAAACTTGAAGTGAATGTATCACATGAATTTTTCATATAATCCCTATCTATTCCTTGAATTATAGATTTGGTGATTTAAAGTAAGCTTTGAACCCCAGAAGGACCAAGTCTGAGTGTATGCATGATCTTATGAAACCTATGTAAATGTTTAAGAATGTTGTTGTTATTGTACTGTTTAAAGGGTGTTCTCATAAACACATGCAACCATGTTGTGGAAGGTTTTCTCACATAGAAAGGATTCTTAGGTTGAAAGGCTTTCTCATCTAAATGAATCAAAGAGTAAGAGTTATCCTAATAAAACAAGCTTGCCTTGGTTGTCAAAGGAAAACTTTCCAAGAATTTTAAGAATAAGTATAAATTGACTACTTTGAGGGAATTATTCTTACACCGAGTGGATATTTATGTGAGATAGAAGCTCTCTTGTTAGTAGAGGATGGGTTCCTAGAAGCAATATCATGATATTGAACCTCTCTCTTTAGTAGAGGTCGAGTTTCTAGTAATAATCTCTTTTTTCCCTTAAACCATGTTGCCTCATAGGTTGAAAAGCTAGTGGATTAACTTAAGATAGAAATTTATGGTTCTACCTTAGGCAAGTAGAACAATGATTTTCGATGTGGAAGACACTGGGTGATCATTTTATATCTCACATGGTATCTATGTCGGTTAAGGCTAATTTTCCCACAACAAGACTAAAAGTAAACTAAGGTTACTGAACGAGTATCTTATATGTGTTCAATGATTTAAAATGAATTAACTTGCATTGACCCTGATGTTATGAATTATGTATTTAACTCTCTTATATCATGATTTAATTGTTAAAATGCATGTCATTCAATGGCATGCTATTTTTAGCATGTTCTAAAAGTGTTTATGCATAGATATCATACTTGGTGCATTTTTGTACTAATGCATACTTTTACATACATTTTGCCAAATGTAGGGTCTGACAGTCAGGGGCATTATTTTTGTGGCTAAGTGTTGTGTTCGAGATTACCTAGCATTGGTGAGTCCTCATTCATTGAGGATAGATCTTTTTTTTAAAATTTCTTTCTTGCATTACCTTTTTCCACATGATGTATGGGAAAGGACCAATTTCATTATATTACATTAGATGGCGAAGATTAGACATGACTTTAGACTTCCGCTTTTCTATAAAAAATGTGTAGGACTTACAATGTTGTTTTACTCTTTGTTGTTTTACTTCTTATGTTATGAAAGCTAAATATCTTGTATAGTCTCCTTTGGGGTTCTATATGCCATGTTACCTGTAGGAGTAACCACTGGGTCTGACATATATTGCTTATAGAAAGGTAAAAAAAAAAAGTAATTTCTTTTGAAAGGTTTTTGCACACTTTTAAAATATTTCATTTTCATAAGTTTTTTATTACAATAATCTATATATATATATATATATATATATAAGACTACAAATTTCATGAAACTGACGAAAGGGAGTTGCTTGGATGATAAACACCCTTCTCTTCCACCCCGAAGGTTGCCAGTTCGAGTCACCAAGAGAGCAAAATGGGTGTGAGCTCCAAGGATAGTTATTTTTAGCTTAAGATAGATATATTTAAAAAACATCTTTTACTTATTTAAAATCTTTCGTTAGACAATTAAAGCACATAAATTCTAAACGGAAAAATTCATTAGTTATAGTTAAATTTTATAAATAAGATATATGGTGTTGTACGTCAGACATGTGTGCAAGACTAACATAAATTCATTCAAAAGGACACATGTAATTTTTTAATCAAAAGTGAGCAATGATGTGTCGGCACTGCATAGGATCAACTTTTTGGTATTTAGAACTTTTATTAATCACCAAAGTAGTATTTAGAAAACTAAGACAGCAGTACTCTACTGGCTATATCAATAAAACAAGTTAGCTGCAACTAACAAAAACCAAGTAGACACTAAAAACTACATTTATCTTGGAATAGCTTGGCTGCTACATTAGCTCTAGCACAACGCACACAATCAATTTTGCGGGCTAACCTCGATTATGGTCTCATGTTTCCTATTGTGTTCCTCTCCTTCAATATTGCATATATATTATGTAGAGATTGACTTCAGGGCTTGAGCTTGTTGACTTATCTTAGTTTTCAATATGATCCATTGGTGTCTTGTACCAATGGTACTACTAGGTGGCTTATTGATCCATTGGAGTATATTCAACCACAATATGCTAGCAAACATATCTTCAAAGAACAAGTTGTCTCTTGTGTCTTCTTCTTGTTAACACATAACACATATAGGATTCACTTGTATTCTCCATTTCAGTAGTTTGTCCATTGTGAGGAGCCTATCTTTTACCTGCAACCATAGTTTAAACAGTACTTTTGGCCTTGCAGAGTTTCAACAAATAAGGCCTCTTCATTCAACCGTTTAATAAATATTTTGCTGATAAGACTGCCTATTCACACTTTTCTTTCCCGCAACTCCCTTATGCATAGATGCAACATATCTTTCATCACCAGAACTTTCATTACCATCCAACAAACATGATTAGGATCAATTTTAAAAATAATTAATGCAATTCTTTGAATTAGAGAATTATTTTTTAAAAAATCATATTTGTTGACTATTTTTTAGAAAAACTACTAACATATAGAAGAGGCTAAGAGCACAAAATTGGGCGTCAACATGTCAGCTTCAACTGTGTGCTTCTTCTCGTACAAAGCTACATGGATTATTGGTTATTGGATGACATTTCATGTGCAGGATCCCAAGATTGAACCAAAGCAACACCTTTTTTTATTCCTATTTTTATTCAGCCAATTTACTCCTTTATAAATATTTGGTGCTACCAACTTCAATCCTCTCCTTTTTTATATGGTCTCATTAATTAACATGTATGTTTCATCATTTGTCTAATTTACTGTTAATTTAAAAGAAATTTATCATATTATGTAAATATATTTTACAATCATATTTTAGTTATTCGTTCTTCTATCTTTCGAAAAAAACAATTAATTCTTAAATGTCATCAAAAATATTTGTTTTACTTAGTTAGAAATGTTGGAGTAAATAGGTAGGAAAACTTTTAAGAAGAAACTGAGAATTGTAAGCGGAAGTCTTTCAATTTTTCTATATTTGAAATCACAGGAAAGTACAATTTTTTATAGATTTGAAATAGCAAACTACTATGTCATTAAGTAACCATTAATTCCATTAACTAAACAAGTAAATACTAACCAAAACACAACTAGAAAGTATTGCACCATGATCAACTTATTTGCTAACAACTAGCCCTAGAATATAGGACACTACTAACAAACTTCATTGACCAAGTAATACTTTGAATGAGTCTTCAATATTCCCCCTTGATTCAAAGTTACAGACACCAAGCGAAGCCCTCAAATACATAAGGCATAATACATATATTGGACCCTAAACATGTCTTCAAATTTTAACCTTGACCTTCAATTTTATAATGCACAAACAGACACTTTAAGTATCAAACTTTTAAATAAATAAACACATGACTGCTACATGGAAAAATACATGTAGTACACCACGTAGGCTAAAAAATGACATGTAGGATAACATGTAGAACATGTGTGTTTATTTGTTTAACTTTATACAAGTTTAAGTGTCTACTTGTGTGTACCCAAAGTTGAAGGACATAAATGTCATTTGAATTAAAGTTAAAGGGAATAATTATGTATTATGCCAATATATAAACTTGTCTGTTGAGAACAACTTCGTCAATATATCAATCAATTGCTTAGGAGTGCTCGATGATTCAATACAATCTCCTCCTTTGCAACCAAATCACGAATAAAATGGAAGGGACCATCATTGTGCTTCGTTCTAGTATGAAAATTTGGAATCTTTTCAATGGAGAATGATGCTTTGTTGTCGCAGTATATCCCTGTTACACCTTCTTGCTTCTGCTGAAGTTCTTCTAACATCCTTCTTAGCTAGATAGTTTAGCAAGCCGCTGAAGTGGCTGTAATGTACTCAACTTCAGCCGTGGATAAGGTTGTTGTAGCTTTCTTCTGTGACCTCCAATTTATTACTCTTGACCCAAGAGTAAAACTATGAGCTGAAATGCTTCGTCTATCATCCAATAAACAAGTATAGTCACTATCTGTGATCTCACATCATCTGAAGTTAGAAACTTGTGAATACAAAATTCCATAGTCCATACATAGAGACATATAACTTAGAATTCTTTTTTAGGCTCCAAAATGAACCTTTGAAGGTTGTTGCATAAACATGGATATAACACTAACAGAGAATATAATATCGGGATGAGTATGGGTTAGATAAATTAAACATCCAACCATTCTTCTGAAACTTCAAGAATTGTCCCATCCTTAAGCTGCAGTATTTCACCAACATTCATAGGTGTAGCAGCAGGTGTGCAATTAAGTAAACAAAACTTAGTGAGAAGGTCCTTGGAATATTTCCTTTGTGAAATAAATATTCCATCTTCAACTTGATAGACTTCAAGGCAAAGAAATTAGTGTAATAACCCTATATCTGACATCTCAAACTCATTCATCACTTGAGACTTAAATTCATCCACCAGAGAAATAGAAGAGCTAGAATAAATGATACAATAAACATAAATTCAAACAATTATGAAATCATTACCTTTCTTCTTTAGTACAACGTTTGTTCATTCTCACTTCTCATATATCCCTTTCCCTGAAAATATCTATCGATTTTGCTATTACACGCTTGAGGGTCTTGTTTCAAACCATACAATGTGTTTTTTAGTTTGTAGACCTTCTTTTCATCTCCCTTATTTATGAAACCTTCTGGTTGTGCTACATAGACCTCTTTATGTAGGTCTGCATTGAGAAATGTCGACTTGACATCAAAATGATACACTCGCCATTGTGACTGTGTAGCCAATGCTAGAACAAGTCTAACAGATTCAAATCGAGCAACTGGAGAAAATGTTTCTTCAAAATCAATACCATATTATTGCGCCTGTCCTTTTGCCACAAGACGAGCTTTATGCTTTGTACAGGGTCCCATACGCTACAAACTTTGCCTTGACACCCATTTCAAACCAATTGCATTTTTGTCTACTGGTAATTCCACCATCTCCCATGTGCCAATTTTTTAAATATATTTCATTTCTTGTAACATCGCTCTCCGCCACTCTTCCTTTTCAGCCGCTTCTCCATAATATGTAGGATCTCAAACTGCAAAAGAAAATTGACAAGTTGTGTACATGACATTAGCATACTTTGGGTTTAGCTTTTCAAGCCTTCTTTATCTTCTTAATGGAATTGGATAATACGAATACTCTTCAAGAGTAGTAGATGAAGATTTTATGCTCCCTGAAGTTGAAGAAAGTGAATCTGGATAAGTGGTACTAGAACCGATTGTTGTAGCTATAGGAGTTGGCTACTGAATTGCATCAAAAGTGATTCTAGTGGGCATAGGAATCTGCACTTGCATCATTTTGTTGCTTCCATTCTAATTCCAGCTAGCCATTTCATCAAATATTCCATCCCTTCTAATTAAAATCTTTCTACTATGAGGGTTATACAATCTATATGCTTTAGATTGTGTATAGTAACCAAAAAAACACATTTTTAAGATTATTCTTCTAAATTATGACAAAATTGGGAGTTTACCAAAGCATAAGAAATAGAACAAAAAATTCTTAAATAACTTATAGTTAGTTTTCTACCCTCCCAAACTTCAAATGGAGTTTGATAAGTAACAACCTTTGTTGGAGATAGATTCAAAAAATGGACTGATGTCTCTACAACTTCAGCCCAAAATTGATTGGGAACTCCATTTGCATATAACATGCTTCATGCTGTATCCACAACAATGCGATTTTTTCGCTCAGCAACACCATTTTGCTCAGGAGTATAAGGTGTTGTAAGTTCCCTTTGAAGGTAATTTTCCTCACGAAAGAGATTAAACTCCTTTGACGAGAATTTAGCGCCTCTATCTGTGCAAATTTTTTTTATGCACTTTGCTTCACAACCTGGGTTTTGAAGTTCTTGAATGTTTCTGATATGCTTTCTAAAAAGTAGACCCAACTCATGCGACTACAATCATCAGTACATAGTACAAAAGAACGACTCCCACCAAAAGATGTAATATGCATATGTCCACATAAATCAACATGTATTAATTCAAGACACTTTGAAACCCTCTAAGCTTTTCCAACAGAAAAAGACTTCCTAGTTTGTTTTCCATAAATTCACCCTTCACACAATTAAATAGAATAAATTTTTGGTTGTCCATGATCCATACCCTTGTCAACTAGCAATTTCAGGCCCTTTATAATTAAGTGACCATACCTCAAATACCACAACTTCGACTCATCCTTTCCACTTGAAGCAAGTGCAAAACATTCCATGTTAGAAATATCCATCGGAAACATCTTGTTTTGTGTCATAGTGATGAAAACCGTTTTACCTGATTTCTTGTTTCGAATGACACAAGCATCATCATCAAACTAAACAGAATTGCCATCAGACATTAGTTGTCCAACACTCAATAAATTGTATCCTAAGTCATGTACAAATTGAACATTGTCCAACTTTTTAACTTTGTCGTGGCTAGTGTTAATACTCACAATGCATTTTCCTTTAACTTGCATCTCTTTTGTGTTGCCAAGCTGCACCTTTTTCTTTTTCTTCTCATCTAGCTCCTGGAACAAAGATTTGGTTCCACTAGTATGATTTGAACATCCACTATATACAAACCATACATAGCCTGACTTGTGATGTGTATCAATGCAAGCCATAAAGAGATAATTCTGTTTCTCATTTTCTGTTGCTGCAAAGTTTATTTTCTGGTCTTTATACCAGCAACTTGCCTTTATATGCCCGTAGTGCTGACAATGATTACATTGAATGTCATTCTTTCTGTTACTTTGCTCATTCCTTCCTCTGTCTCTTCCATAGCCATGACAAAGACCACTACAAAATCCTCTTCTTCGTCGATTTCTGCTCACTGGACCATTGTTCTCACCATATTTGGTTGTTGCTTCCTTCACCTGGAATTCTTATCTTCATTTTTCTTAAATATATCGATTGAGTCTCACCTCATGGGCTTGAAGAGATCTTGTGAGCTGATCAAATGAAAAAACTGTTAGATCCTTAGACTCTTCTATAAAAGCGACTACATAATTGAATTTTATAGTCATGCTTTGCAGTATCTTTTCCAAAATCGTTTGATCAGTAACCTTCTCGCCACATGATCGAATTTTGCTGACAACTGCCACTGCTTTGGACAAAAAATCAGTAATTGCTTCCCAATTTTTCATCATCAAGGTTTCAAATATACGCCGAACTGATTACATTCTCACACAATGACCTTTGGAACACCTTCAAACTCCTTCTGCAGAATTGAACAAGCTTGATTTGATGTGTTTGCTGTTGCGATCCGTGAAAACTGGCTATCATGAACTGCCTACTGAATTAAAACTAGTGCTTTAGAGTCTTTTCTCTTACTATCTCGCAGTCAATTTTCTTCATCAGGATCTGCAGATCCTTGTTCTACCAAGTCCCAAAGATTTTGAGATTTGAGTATTGTTTTCATAAGAATATTCAAGAATTCATAGCTTTCTCCCTTGAAGACGAGAATGAGTGGTTGTGTCACACTCATTGCATTGCTATTGCTTGTCATGCCTCTGATACCAAATATGTTGGAGTAAATAGGCACGAACTCTTTTATGAAGAAACATAGAATTGTAAGCTGAAGTCTTTTCTATTTTATTCTGTATTTGAAATCATCGAAAAGTATAGCTTTTTATAGACATGAAATAACAAACTACTAAGTCGTTAAGTGAATACTACTTCCATTAACTAAACAAGTAATTACTAACAAAAACACAACAAGAAAGTATCGTACCATGATCAACATATTTGCTAAGAATTAGCCCTAGAATACAGGACATTACTAACAAAATTAAGTGACCAGGTCATACATTGAATCATTCTTTAATAAAAAATATATTATTATCATCGTCCTCATAATCATCATCATCATCATTGTTATCGTTCTCGTTATCGTCATCTATAACGCTTCGAGTGCTGCGACCCGAGAGTAACCTAGAAGTTAGGGAATTCTTGAATCGAAACACAACATACTTGGCTTCTCGGAGGTCTTGTACAATCCCTTTGACATCGTTCAATGCATACTTGTATGAAAAGTAGTGCGAAATCAAAACTTTTCACACGAAATAATAATACCTCAAAATATCTCTTTTATAGAAAACATAAAGAAAGGCTAAGTCTCAAAGTCAACATCTTGGACATACAAATATATTAGGACACGACCATATTTCATCATATAAAAAATTACAAAGTCTGTTACAATAATTTCAATAAGGAAATCTAAACATCAAAATGACTTGTATCTAGTGAGGACATAGCAACTCTTTACTTAAATGAACACTAATCCAAGATTCCTATTTGAGACTCCTCTCCAATTCCACCTACACCTCTAGAGATAGACAAAATGAATGGAATTAGAACAAACACTTGTAATAATTATGTCATAATGCATAAAATCATGATAAACAGACTTTTGTATGAAAAACTCTCTTTTTGAGAAAACCATTTTAAGACAAGTATATTAGTCACTTAAAAGTCAACATATATGAATATAATTCACATCATATATGAATATAATTCACATTCCATAATATAACATCAACATCACTTGAACCCATATAAATGTATACACCTCCCACCAAAGGTTATACTAAGACTCACTTAAGTAAGACAAGAAGAGACCGCCCACACACCCTCGTCAAGCCTACCTAAACAATACTTAAGTCTACCTATGATAAGATTTTTCCCTTTTCCTTCATTTTCTCCCCACCTACGGTTAATCCAAGATTAACCTAAGTAGGACAAGAAGAGACAACCCATACACCCTCTTAAAGCTTACCTAAGAAACCCTCAAAAACTACCTTAGATAGAGCACATTCAAGTCAACATACATTAGCTAAAGTAATTATCATTCATTAAGTCAATTACAAGACATTTCATTTATTAAGGACTTCACATGATTCTCTTAGAAAGACCTAGGTAACCTACACTCTAGCCCCATCAAAGCCTGCTCGTTCCATTTCTAGATAGCGTCCCATTCCACTACCTAAATGTTGTAGAACTTATCAAATACTAGAATGTATCGCACATGATGAGAATAGACAATAACTTACATAGACCATATTAGCTATCTATGGAATTCGGAGTCTACCCTACTCCGATGAAGGGTGTTCTACTTGCCGAGGGCAGAACTAGGACACATCCCATGTAGGTACATGATTAAGGAATATCAAGGTCTTTTATGCACTCTTTTCTCCATCTCAAGTACAAATACATTGTACTCTAGTTTCCTTCTTAAGTATATCTACAACCTATAATGTAGTCACTCGGTGCTAGCCTTTGTTCTCATATAGTAAGTTCAATAAAAGTAGCATATGAAGAGGTACAATCTCTTATTCATTACCTAGTCATAATGAACCTACCAAATATGGGTCCACTAGGTCTTCCACTCAATGGTTTAAAAGGATAGTTCATTCTTGACCTTCTTTATATATAGAAGGTTCCACATTTTAGTCATGCTTAGAAGGGCCCCATCTTAGGTCTACCGATCCTAGTCTTCCTTTCAACATTCATCTTTATATATACAAGACAAAGGTGTCTAAGCATATTAGGTAGAGATGTTCATATTCATAATGTACATGTATCAAGTAAGGTTTTCCAAGGCAAGACGCTCACATCTTCACATATAATATATCATTCTATAAGCACATAGGCATAACCAATATCATATATAGGTCATCTTATATTTTGCAGTAGACTCATCAATATAGCCATCATAAGACTCTATAACCAAGTAGGAATAATCATGCATCAACTCTAAAACTACACATACAGAGACATAGTCATATCCTAACATAATCACCTAACATCATAAATAGAAGAACCCATACTATCACATTAATCACAAGTAAATAGTATACAAATTGTCATAATATATCAAGTAGTTGCCAACACGGCCATTATCATCATAATACATAAAGTAACGCCGACGAGGCCACATATTTACAAGTTAAACATATAACACTCCCACCATAATTGGACCATACCAATAATAATAATCATTCAAGACCTAGGCTACATAACATAGAGATAATTAGGGCAGCGTACCACAAATCCATTTTTACCACTTCAATCCATAGCTAACTCGTCCAATAGGCCCTTATCCATGGCCATGATCATCAATTCAATACTATAATCATAATACTCAATGAATCGAAATCAATTCAACGTAGATTATGAATCTAAGATAGCCTATGAATCAATCAAATACAGTTCATACATCATTCTATATCACAAAAAAAAAACTACACTAGAATTCATATACATTGAGACATGATCCCCTAACCCATAAAATAGTCAAAACTAGGATTGCATGATTTGCATGGTTGATAAAATTTTTAGGTTAAAATCATCAAATTAACATTAATTCAATGATACTTGATGTTTCAAAATGTTTTATCAAATAACCCATGGATAGATCTTAAAATTGGAGAATTCATGATTTTGATTATTTTTCAAAAATCATTGTAATTGACTCCTTGAAGAAATAGATTTCAAGGATTAAGAAACCATACCTTAATTATGATGAAAAGGCCACAGTATTGATGTAGAAAAACTTGATAAATCTATCTTCTTCCTTGGAACTTCAAACCTTCAAAAATGGAGTTTTGAAGAAAACAATGGAGAGGTTTTGTGTTGAGTTGAGGATTTAGATTTGATTTGTGAATATTGGGATAAAAGAAGACTCAATAACCATCAATAATTCACCACCAAATTACCCAAAACACCCCTACATCAACTTAAATTTTACTTAAAAACGATGCGGAAAAATCTTGGAGTTTATTGCACGTTGCCGAGACCATTTCAAATCTTGGTTCTAGAAAATTTAGAGACATAATGGTTCGTGACATCCCTGATTTGCGGGGCAAGATTTTGTCCATTATGTTTCAGTTGTGCGATGCGCAGCCACCACCAGAATCTGGATGGCGCGGCAGCTTGGCAGTCCCATGTTTGGGTCCTCTTTAATGTGTCCCCGGGGCATTGTTCTCGGACGTTTCTACCCTTTGTATATTAGGATACATGTAGGAACCCTTGGTATTGAATTTCACCTTCAAACTATCCACCTAAATATCACTACAAAACACTAAGATACACTAGTTCAACTTCGACTAGTTTCCGAACGTCTTGGACGTTCATGGACGTTTGACTTCCAAACTTTATATACTGTCTAAGAACACTATTATTAACAATTATATGACTTAAAACATCATGACACAAGTGTTAGGATCTAGTTCAACCTAACTCATTTTGAGGGTGTACCAATACTCCCCCACTTGGACAACATTCGTCCTCGAATGACACTTGCTATTATTTTTAGACACTATCAAGAGATAAGAAACCCAAGACTAGAAGCACATAACCATACCATATCAATACACAATACATACATGTAGGAGAAACATCAATTTACATAATTTAAGAGACTCAAAATACAACAAGAAGATAGAAACTACTTCTACAACTTATGATCCAATAAGACTCACATTTTCATTCATATTGGAAAAACTTTCTTCTCCACATATTATGACGCTCATATACAACAGTCCTGTAAACATCATAACCATTTTTCATGGAAGAACAATTTAATCAAAATTTCAAAATAATTACAGTGACCATCAATTTTTTTACAGTGAATCATGCTCATATTTTAAAAAAAATGCATCGCTTAAGCAATTTATGATGGAAGCATGACAATATGAGAGATAAAATCATATAAACATGATTAAAAACATAATCATAACTTCATGAAATGCACAACACAAGGAATCAATGAAATTCAATTTCAACTAGACCCCTAAACACAATGCAACATGCAACATGCTACTATGACATCCTATCTCTCAAGCTTGAATTGAATAGAAAAGATGAGACAACAAATCACCATTCTACTACTCACTATACTCCCCCACTTAGAAGGAACTCATATAACTAAAGAGAGAAAACTATAACTTTTCGGCATCATCGTCATCATCCGATTTTTTTCCTTTGGCTTGGAGAGCATAGAAGTGATTCCTCTTTGGAGTACCACCATCTGGAAAATTAAGAGGAACTTGCTTGGCCTATCTTCCTCTAGTTGCAATAGTAGGACAATCTCTCCCCTTGTGATCATCCTCCCCACAACCAAAGCACCCATTAGTACCAGATAGACACTTCCTAAAGTGCTTTTTCCCAAAAGTAGAAAAAGTAGGCTTAAACATTTAGGAACCACCACCTCCCTCTTCCTTATCCTTTGGACCACTAGAACCATCTTGATTTGCAACCCTCTTATTAAACTTAGGTTGAACTTGGTTATCGGTTCTTCCCCTCTTAGCATCTCTACTTCTCCTCCCAAGTTTAGACTCTTCAATGGATTGATCATACACCATGAGCCTAGATAGATTCATATCACCATGGAGCATGGTTGTATGACATTCTTCCTTCACAATATCCGAAACATCGGTCAAGAACCTACTCATCTCATCCCTAGGGTTAGACACCAAGGATGGAGCATACATACACAATATGATAAACTTTAAGGAATACTCCTCAACGCTTATGCTACCTTGCCTAAGGTTTATAAATTCCTCAATATTAACCTCCCTCTTATCACGGGAAAAGTACTTTTCTAGGAATGCTTCCTTGAACTCTTCCCACTCTAAGGGACCCGATTCAATCGGTCTACTATCCTTCCATTGAGTAAACTATACTTGATCAGCATCTTTCAATTGATAGGAAGCTAACTGCTCTTTCTCCCTAAAAGTCACTCCCATAGCATGCACTATCTTATACACCTCATTCAAGAAAGATTGGGGATGTTCTCCCACCTCAGAAACCAAAGAAAGTAGGATGATTCATCCTCACAAAGTCTCTCAATCTAGAGGTCATAGTACTCTCCATAGCATTCATCCTAGGCCCAATGTCTATATTCACTTGAATTGTCATAGCTCGGTCTAGTATAAGGAGAGTCTCACTAATCTCCCCATTATCCATAACCGAGGGAAGCATCGGAACCTCATTACTTCAACCCGCAATAGGGACATAATAACCTTAGGCACCTTGAACACCTTGAGGAACTTGTTCCACTTGCTCAACTTTGGAAGGAACTCCCCCAATCACCACCTCCTCATCAACCCTCCAAGTCGGTGTCATACTCGTATTCATCTCCTATAAACATAAGAGAAAACATCAAGAAAGGACACTTATAACTTTTAACTCTAAGGTACGATACAAGAGAAGAGAAGAAGGGAAACTCTATTGTCCTATATCCTCTCGCTCATGGATATGTCGCTACTCAAACCAATGAATAAGACCATACTTGACGTGGATTTTTGAGACTTTTCGATTCCTAAGACCACTATTATAACCTAATGCTCTGATACCAAGTTTGTTACGACCCGAGAGTACCCCCTAGAATTTAGGGCCTTCTCGAATTTGAATACGATATACTTGACCTCTCAGAGGTCTTGTACATGATCTTTGACATCATTCATTGCATACATGTATGAAAAGTAGTGCGGAATTAAAACTTTTCACACGAAATGATAATACTTCAAAATATACTTTAGAAAAACATAATGAAAGGCTAAGTCTCGAATTCACCATCTTAGACATACGAATATATTGGGACACGACCCATACTTCATCATATAGAAAAATAGCTCGGTTTATTACAATAGTTTAAATAAGGAAATCTAAACATCTAGATTTCCTCGAATCTAGTGAGGACATACCAACTCTTTACTTAAATGAACCCTAATCCAAGCTTCCTCTTCGAGATTCCTCTCAAATGCCACCTATACCTTTAGAGATAGACAAAATGCATGGAATTAGTACAAACACTTGTACTAAGTATGGAATAATCAATAAAATCATGATAAACAGATTGTTGTATGAAACATTCCCTTTTTGAGAAACGTTTTAAGACAAGTATAATAATCACTTACAAGTCAACATATATGAATATAAGTCACATTCCACAATAAAGCAACAACATCACATCAACCCATATAAACGTATACACCTCCCACCAAAGGTTATCCTAAGACTCACTTAAATAAGACAAGAAGAGACCGCACATACATCCTCTTCAAGCCTACTAAACAATCATTAAAACTACCTTAGATAAGATTGCTCCCTTTTTGTTTCATTTACTGCCCACGTAAGGTTACTTCAAGACTCACCTAAGTAGGACAAGAAGAGACCACCCATACACTCTCTTCAAGCTTACCTAAGCAACCCTCAAAACTACCCAAGATAGAGCATATTCAAGTCAATATACATTAGCTAAAGTCATAATCATTCATTAAATAAATTAGAAGATATTTCATTTGATAAGGACTTCACATGATGGTCTTACAAAAACCTAGGGAAACCTACACTCTAGCACTGTCAAAGCCTACTGGTGCCATGTCTAGATAGCGTCCCATTCCACTACCTAAATATTGTAGAACTTATCATATACTAGAATTTATCCCATATGATGAAAATAAGCAATAAGCGACATAGACCATATTATCTAGGCATGGAATACGGAGTCTACCCTTCTCCGATGGATGGTGTTCTACTTGTCAAGGGTCGAACTAGGAAACATCCCATGTAGGACATGGTTAAGGAACATTATGGTCTTTTATACACTCTACTATCCTTCTCAAGTATAGATACATTGTACTTTAGTCTCCTTCTTAAGAAGATCTACAACCATAACATATTCACTCAGTGTTGCCCTTGTTCTCATAGACTAAGTTCAATAAATAGAGGCATATGAAAAGGTACCATCTCTTAGTCATTTCCTAGTCATAATGCACCTACGAAAGATGGGTCCATTAGGTCTTCCACTCAATTGTTTATAAGGATCGCTCATTCTTAACCTTCTTTCTATATAGAAGGTTCCTTATATTAGTCATGCTTAGAAGGGAACCATCATAGGTCTACGGATTCTAGACTTTCATTTATCATTCATCTATACAATTACATGACAAAGGTGCCTAAGCCTACTAGGTAAAGATATTCATATTCATAATTTACATGTATCAAGAAGGGACACAAGTCTACCAAGACAGTACACACATATCTTCACTTATAACATATCATTCTATAACCAAATAGGAATTACCAATATCATCTATATGTCATCCTATATGCTACTATAGACTCATCTACATAGCCATCATAAGAGTCTATAACCATGTAGGAAGAATCATGCATCAACTCTAAGACTACACATACAAGGACATAGTCATAGTCTAACATGATCACCTAACAACATAAATAGAAGAACATATAGTATTACCTTAATCACAAGTAGATTGATATGATAATACTTCACATAATTCAACTATACAAATTGTCATAATAATCAAGTAGTTGCTGACAAGGCCATGATCATCATAATACATAATGTAACGATGGTGAGGCCACATATTTCACAAGTAAAACCCATAACACCGCCATCATAAGTGGACCATACAAATCATAATCACCATTCATTACCTATACTACATAATGTAGATAGAATTAGGGAACCGTTCCACCAATCCATTCTCACCACTTCAATCCATAGCTAATTCGTGCAATACAATACTCAAAGGCCCTTACCCATGGACATGATCATCAATGCAATACAAAAATCATAGTACTCAATGAATCTAAATCAATTCAATGTAGATTTGTCAATCTAAGACAGCCTATGCATTAATCAAATACAATTCATACATCAATCTATAGCCCAAAGAAAACTACACTAGAATTAATAAGCATTGAGACATGATCACTTAATACATAAAATAGTCACAACTAGGATTTCATGGTTTGCATGGGTTGATAGAGTTCTTATTTTAAAATATCAATTAACATCAATTCAATCACACTATAATGATTCAAAACGTTTTATGCAAGAATCAGTGGCTAGATCAAAAAATTAGAGAATTCAGGTTTTTGATCATCTTTAAAAAACCATTGAAATTGAATCCTTGAAGAAAGAGATTTCAAGGATGAATAAATCATACCTTAATTGTGATGAAAATCCCACAAGATTGATGTAGGAAAACTTGAGAAATCTATCTTCTTCCTTGGAAATTCAAACCTTCAACAATGGACTTCTGGTGAGAATAATGGAGAGATTTATTTTGAATTGAGGGTTTAGCTTTGATTGGTTAGTTTAGGGGTATAAGAAGACTCAATAACCGTCAATAAGTCATCCCCAAATTACTCAAAAGACCCCTGTACTTATTAGACATTTTAAGCAACTCAAATTTGACTTAAAAACGACGCGGCCAAATCTAGGAGTTTACTGCATGTCGTGGAGGCATTTTCAAATCTTGTTTCTGCAAAATTTCAAGAAAGAATAGTTCGTGACATCCCTGCATCGCGGAGGAAGATTTTTCCCATTTAAGTTCTAGCTGCCGACGTGCAGCTACCACCAGAATCTGGCTGGCGCGGCAACTTGGCAGTCATATGTTTGGATCCTCTTTGGGGACACTTTTATGTGTCCCCAGGGCATCATTCTTGGACGTTCCACCCTTTGTATATCAGGCTACATGTAGTAACCCTCAGTACTGAATTTCACCTTCAAACTATCCCCAAAAATATCACTACGAAGCACTATGACACACTAGTTCAACTTTGACTCGTTTCAAAACGTCTTGGACGTTCATGGACGTTTTACTTCCAAACACTTCCAAACTTTATATACTGCCTAAGAACACTATTATTAACAATTTTATGACTTAAAACATCATGACACAACTGTTAATCTCTAGTTCAACGTAGATTATTTTGAGGGTGTAACATCGAGCCTACCCCTTGGACACGACCACTCGAGAGCCGTTGTTGACCCTAATAGAATCCTTTTCCTTGCACAAATATTAGTAGAAGACTTGCTGATAATAGATGAAACCAAAAGAAGAAACTTTAACTCAAATGCATTAAAATGTATGAGAACATTCAACTGGCTTAAAGAAGGCAACTCGAGTCTCAAACATTAACAATGAGAATGAAAAGAAATCATGAACTACTACCTTTTACCGATGAAACCTGTAATACTATGAGGGATGTCCGGAAAAAACTCATGATCATCGTAACAAAACAGAAATAAAATAAATAGATAAGGGATCCTCCGAAACAAAGGGGGCTCACCAAACAACTCAGAAACTGCAAATAGTATCAATGAATCGCCTATTGATGACCCTGACCTCATGTATTTGCATCATTAAGGATGCATGCAAAATGACAACAGTATATAGAATGTACGAGCATGCAAGGGGAAATATAAAAAATTGCATAATCTCGAATTGTAACTGAATAAACATGCTCACCTCACCTCAACTCAAGGATACTCTAAGGTATACAAGATACTCAAACTTAGAAATACTCAACTCAGTTCAATATCAAGAAACAATACAAGTGCATTATGAATAAAGATTTGTAAAAAATAGATAACAACTCAATGTATTCAAAAATACAATAACAATTCAGTTTCTATGTAAAAAAAACTAAATTTAGTAGATTCTCAAACCGACAACGATCACTACGAGTTCTTTGGTGATACAATGTCTCACCCACGCTGCCAGAACTATCCTATACCTTGCAAGAGTATAAGTCATCATCAACTAAGTGTATTCACTAAGCTTATTCTTCATAACTATAAGGAATCATCTGAAAAGTATGACCCTTTTTAATCACGTTGGCTACATGGTTTATGAGAACTTTGAGTTATTTCAACTCCTTCCCATATCGCTGCTCAATACTACTCGCAAGATACAACTCAGCATGAATGTTTAACAAAATTTCCTCTTCCTTAAACTTTATTACTATTGCTCAGAAGATTTCTCTTAAATGAGATAGTACTCAAAACTCCTCATGAAGTCATTTTTAAATCCATGTTTCGCCTCATTCTAAATGTAATAACATTACTCTTTGGGAATACGCTGTTCTCATGTACTCATTTTGAAGAATGAAACTCAACTCAACTCATCCTCATAAGTACTCAAGTCTTAAAACGTTTATAATATTTTAAAAGACTTCACAAAATATCTTGAAACAACACTCAAGACTTTACTGTTAAATTTTCATTGAATTTGAATTATGAATTTAAAGGTTATATTTCATGTTGTGACAAATCTCTTTATGTTTGGATGTGTTTTTGAGTAGTTAGAATTAGAAAGGAGTGAAGGTACACTTTAATAGAACATAGACGAAGCAAATGACTAAAAATAGGACGGGGTAGGAAACCATGTCGCACTAAGTGCTGCGGGGCGCCAGACCCTAAACTTCAGAGGTGACTTTCAGGTGCATATGTGGTGCTTTGTGCTAGCCCCCTGCCCAGAAAACCCGACAAATTTGTTTGTTTTTTTCTGACCCTAATTCACTAAGAACCGATTGTTTCCTTAAATTTTCATTAGATTCAATCACCCAATGCAAGTAAACAAGAACCTACTAACTTTTCCTCAAGAACGACCCTCAACAATCAAAATTCTTCCCTCAAAATTCATCAAACTCTATAAACCAAATATGATGAACAAAATCTCAAGAACACCCATCAATAATACAAATCATTTAACCTCAAGAAAGAAATTGAGGGTGACATTTACATGATTGACGTGTGGGTGAACGAACCCAACACTGTAAAAAATTACATATGTTAATTTGGTGAACGAACAAAACACTGTAAAAATTTACGTATCTCAATTTGGTGAAACAAATCCTCGATTCGAAAGAAATCTTTATCGTTCGTCCTTTTCTCCATTTGAACTCTGTTCTAAAATCCTAAGCGTAAATTAGGATTTTGAAAACTAAACCAAATCAGTTTAAACCCCTAAAATGTCAGTGAAAACTTTTAAAGCTGATGGGATAAGGAAAACATCAACATACCCCTCATTAATTTAAATAATGTTTTCTTAACTGGACAAGCTACTTCATACGAGCATATCTCTCATATCCGTACTGAAAATTTAGGAATATTTGTGGCACTGGAAAGAGGATTCAATTACCTTTCATTTGATATATTATAGGTTACCCAGATTATCCTATATTGAACGTTATGGTGGTTTGATGTTGACCCAAAACTTAAAATGTAATCATAACTTGCCAAATTCTCAAGTTTACTCTTTCCCAATTAGTTCTTGAAAAATTAGCTCTTTCCAAGACCGAGGTGTTATAGTATACCCCCCTTGAGATTATTCATCCTCGAATGAGATAACTCTAACTATAAATGAAGTAGGAAAATTCTACACCCAACTAAAATACCCCACAAGAAATGAATCAAAATTCAACATTTAAACTTAAAAGAGCACCAACAGAAGAATTAGTACCTTGATTTGGAATTTCTACAAATTCAAAGAGATTTGGGTATCTCTTCTTCATGTCCTCATCAGCCTCCCAAGTGCCTTCCTCAAAAAACTTATTTCTTTATAAAACCTAGACTGATGCTACCTCTTTTGTCTTCAACTTGCCCACATGACTATAAAGAATCTGAATGGGTACCTCTTTATAACATAGGATGTCGTTAATACCAATATTTCAGTAGGTATTATAAGTGAACTATCACCCATACACTTCGTCAACATTGAAATGTGGAATATTTGATGGACTACTACTAATTCTAGTAGTAGCTCCAACTCGTTGTCTATATTGTTAGTATTATATAAGGTCAAACATAATGGGGACTCATCTTTCCCTTACTTCCAAAAGTCATAACACCCGTCATTGGAGAAACCTTCAAGTAAACTCAATCATCCACTTCAAACTAAGTCTCTTCTCCTAAAATTTTAATAGGATGTTTAACGACTTTGCACCGTTTCCAACCTTTCTTGAATAATATTAACTTTATTCATTGCTTGGTGAACTAAGTATGTTCCAATAAATCCGGATACACCGACCTCAAACCATCTAATAGGAGATCTACACCTTATCCTATAAAGAGCCTCATAAGGAGCCATATGTTAGAGTGAGAACTGTTTTTGTAAGAAAACTCAATTAGGTGTAAGTGATCATCCCAATTACCCTTAACATCGATCACATACACCCTCAACATATCCTATAGAGTCTACATTGTGCGCTTTTCTTGATCATTAGTTTGAGAATAGAAATTAGTACTCAGATTTACCTTCGAAACCAAATTGTTTCGAGAAGACTTCAAAAATTGTGCACCTCTATCTAAAATGATAGATATCGAAAATCCATGAAGTATGACTAAATCTTGAACATATAAGCTAGAATAATCCTCCGTTGTATTGGTAGTCTTTATTGGAAAAAAGTAGGTTGATTTAGTCAACATATATACAATCAGACAAGTTGAATAATGGTGCATGTGAGACCGCAACAATCTCACAATAAAATCGATATTGATCATCTCCCACTTCCATTAAGAAATCTCTATATTTTGGGTCATACCACTAGGCCTTTGGTTCACATCTACCAGAACTTGTTCGCAATATGGGCACTTAGAAAATAATTCTGCAAAAACACTTTTTCATGCTACTCCACCAGTAAACTTCTCTCGAGCTATGAGCTTCCTCCATAATCCTCTCTTGATGTTCATACCCCTTAAGCACACAATCTACCTTGATACCTGAATACAACATCTCGTCCTTGTTAAAAATGCATTACTTTTTTATTATGAAAATTTGCTTCACTTTAATTATATTAAAACAGAGTGTATGGTCTCCTCACCACCCTTCAATCATTGGAGAGTTAAGTTATGAAGGATGAGTCCCACCAGAAAGTTGTCTATGTTCTTAAGTGGCAGATGCGAGAATTTTTTGTTCCAGACATCACTTTCCTATTTTTTTTCCATTTATGCAGTTGCCTGTTGTTTTTTTTTTTTTGTTTATTGGTTTGTTATTTTTATTTATTTGTTTCTTTGTCTTTGTTGGGCTAGTGGCGTGTTGTACATATTTTTTTGCTTTATTAAAGGAGTCATTTAGTCCTCACAACTTATTTTTTTAAAAAAAAAATAATTTATAGTTTGAGTAAAACAGTAATTGAATTTTAAATTTTATTGTTCCCACAATAGAAATATCAACCTGATACATTAAAGGACAGTTTTGATAGTTTTCCAACAATTTAGTAGAGTAAAAGAGAAGTTCAGAAAAGTAAAATTGGTTACATCCCTTCTCCGGAGGTCAGATAGAATTGCCTGCATCAAACTTTATCAGGTCTATTTAATTTTCTTATCCTTCTCATACACTTATGTTCTCATGGAAGTTACAATTTGCACATTCAAATTGTCTTGTGATTCATTACCACATGACAAGCCTTACTGAAAGTTGTTTCAAGATTACTAGGCTTTCAAACTCATCATGTGATTACCCACGCACAGACACAAGGGTCTATCTTAAGATAATGGATTCGACGAACCAACACAATGAATACAATTATCATAGCTTTAGGAACAAGATTGCGGCAAGTGGCCACCACTAGATAATTACTGTAGAGTAATCATTATGTCAACCACTGTTCATTGTGCAATAACAAAAAATTGATAATCAAGTCACTCTCACAGCTTCAGTAAACAAAATGGTTCTTCAGATGATTGAGAGCTAGACCACTTTTTATTCTTCAACAAAAGATATTGACTTGTATGTTTTCGAATAAATTTTAGCATGAATCAATCTTTTTCAATATAAAACTTGAATTTTGCACACGAAAGTAGCTACTATCTTTTATAAATTTCTTCAGGAAAATTAATAATTAAATTTTCAACAGACACTTAGTACATGGTAATTGAAATTACTAAATGATCTTATTAGTAAGAGGTTTTTTTTCTTATAGTCTTGGCCATCAAAGCAACTTAAGGGCACTATGGATGACGACAAAACATATGACAAGCTTAATCAGTCCATGAAGATAAGAATAAAAATAATTTTCCTTGACCACAAGTACGACACCATCAAATCACAATGGCAAGATATGAACCTAGCTTCTGAATGCATCACAATATCTAAAAAGTAATGGACCATTTAAGGTAACCAACCCTTAAGAATGTTAACAAAAAGGGTCCATGTTACCACAACAAGAAGTATCTGCAGAGACCTACTCCAAGGTCCAAAGGATGGGAGTGTAAAAGGGATATAATGATGTTACTTACTAGTACAAGAGAACCATGTGAAAACACATATAAGAAAAAGGAAGCAATTATCTATTGGAATTTAATAGACTTCAACATATTAGCAGCCATGAAAGAACAGTAAACAATATTTTTTAATACAAGAGAAATGACATTTGCTTGTCAAATGAACAATAACTAGTAGTCCACCGATGAACGACAGTACATATATTGAGTTTTGGGTTATTAATTGTCTTTTCCTCCAATTTGAAGGCTTTTGGGTTTAATCCTACATAATTATTAACAAATCCACCAGAAAATGACATAAATTGCATAAGTGAACAAAATGGGAAAATATTCATTAAAATTATAAATAAGTGTCCTTTTCAGAGTATGTAGCAAAGTATTACAACCCTCGCTCCACTAAATTAATCAAGGCACTGAGGCAAAGTAGAATATTCTATCAGAACCACATAATATATAACTATATGAACATAGTTTGGTACTTGTATAATAAGAATCATTAATGATAAGATAAAGCACACCACAATAGAAAAAGTTTATCAAAATTAGAATATCAAAAAAAATTAAAATAGACAAGAAAAGGGGAAAGTCAAACAAAACCTTGGACTTTAATATGCAAGTTGGGACAATCGGAACTGAAGAGAGGCAAATAGAGAGCCATCAATAATAAAGAAAAATCAAACTTAGGGATAAGAGATATTGATAGATAGTGTGAGGGCGATATGATTTGGATTTCCTAGTGATGACAACCGTTGATTGTATATTAATCATCTGACTCCACTTTTTGATGCCATACAAGAAGAGTTCATCTATTACAAAATCTCATAGAATCATTGAGATTAAGGCTATTAATATTACTTGTTGATCAAAGGCGTCAATAAGTCATCCACCTTATCAAACACATTCACCTTCCTCTTCTGCATTTTTCCCATCCTAAACATTTTAAACCCACCACAAATCCAAAATCCTTGTAAAAGCTCAAATATATACCAAAGATTGAACCAGGAAAATAGGTGAACCATGGACGCCCACGAGATCCTACACGGACAGTGGAACCCAACACGGTACATCAATATGCCCATGGAAGCAAGCCAGAGACCCCCAAGGAGAGTGAGGAACCACAGACCACTAGATAGTACATGGAACCACATATATCCTATAATGTGTTTAGTAGAAATGACCAAGTCTAACCCCAACTCATTGTAAAGAACGATGGTGGAGTATACGACCCCAGTTGTTTTACAAGGTTTGTGAAGTGGACTATAAATAGGGAAGTTCAGCCTTCATGTTTTTGGTCAAATTCAAATGTCATATTTTTAGCACAAAATTAATTTGGCCCATCACCTATAAAATTAATGATCATTGAGTCCTCTTTCCTATGACACCAAGTTATCTAAAATCCAAGAACATAATAAAAAGTTACACTTGTTTTAGTAGATCCCTATTGGGCAGGGCCAAAACCACGAACCAATTGATGGGTCGTGGTCTTATTGATGGTCCGTCAATCCCTTCGTGAAGGAAACTTTATTAGTTGTAAGTAAGGATTATTTTGGTTCTTTCCCCTAAGTATTGGACACTAAAACATCATCTTTTTTTAATGCCTAAACTACATTTTTTTTTACAATGTCTAAGTCTAATAATCTAGTCAGACAGTATAAAAAACCCTCATTCTCTAGAAATCACGTTACTTAGGGAGAAAAGAAGAGAAATATAAAACCAACTCTCCCAAAAACAAGCAAAAGCATTCTTCGAACTTCACCCCCAAAATCCAAAGGATCTCTCCCTAGAATTCGTTAGTGTGGGATTTCACTAGTGGGTTCCTTTCATCCCTTAGGTCCCTAGAATTTAGTAAGTTCCTTACATTCTCATCAACTATTCAGGCCTAGGGTTTCTTCATTTTCAAGATTTATTATGATGATAGTTCCTTTAATATGAATAACTTTTTTCTTATTTAGTATAATTTCATGCATAACACTCAGAACCTAGATTTTGAATATTTATCACAATTAATTAATTATACTTGCTAGGCCAACTATACAGAAATCCATGCCCTAGATTTTGAATGATATACTCTCAGCATATGAATGTTGTATTCCCAATTAGCATGTTAGTTTTTGTAATGACTCTCTTAATGAAATAGGTCAAACTAGAGCTTCGCATGTGTTTCATAAATTAATCATGAGTTATAAATGATGTATTTTAGCCTTAGAAGTCAGTTGGTGAAGTTTGGACGTCAAACGTCACAGGACGACCAAGACGTTCGGAAACTAGCCTTTTGTGCGCACTAGTGTGTCCTTGTATGTTGTATGTGTTTTTATGTGTTGCATTAAGTCTAAAACTTTAAAAAAGACTTTAAATAAGTAAAATTAAGTATATATGGTCCAAATATCCTGGTCCAACCCCCCAAGGATCTCCCTAGGGGTCCACGAAGGGGCCCCACCTTTGGCCAAGCAAGCTGCAAAAGGTAGCAAGGTTTTGTTCTTAGGTGAAACACAGGAGCGTCGCGGACTTGGGCCAAGTTAGGAAAAAAACTTGGTCTGAGACACGTACACGTTGCGGACTCCCCTGTCTTGAAATTTTATTTGAAAAACTTGGGGGAGTAGCTCCGCGTCGCGGACTTGTTTCCCGATGATATCTGAAAATTTAAGTGAAGTTTGACTTGTCTAAAAGGGTCCTTTAAATGTAGGGTTGTTTCGGTTATTTTGTGGGGGTGTTGTAAACTAATTTTAGTTCATTATTCACCCATTGCCCAATCAAAAACTCCAAAACCCTCACCTAGAAATCAAAATTTCAGAACTTTCAAAAATTTCTTCTCTCCCAGAAGCTCTCCCAACTCCATTGAAGCTAGAACTCAAGGTTTATTTAGGGTTAAAGGGTGTGGACGTTTTCCATACCAAATCTCATGGATTTCTGTATATTGAGTATGCTAGTCATCCTTGAACCTTCTTTCATTGAAGGAGCCACTTCAAAGAGAACTTCAAAAAGGGTTTCAAGTTCCAACTTCTCTATTCCTTGACTCTAATATGGTTCTTTTCATGAAAACATTTTAATGATTAAGATGAGTTCCTTTTAGTGTTAAATGATGATATAACGTAAAAACCCCAATGAACCCATATTCATGCATATTTCCAACTTTTAGCTTGTGAAGTGGGTTTTGGTGTATATATCTAGATAATGTTAGAAATTGTTAGAGTTGTATATCTTTATGTTATATTATGTTTAGATACTACCTTAAATTCTGTTTTATTGGAGAAAATGATGAAAGGTGGTGAAGCTTGGATGGAGTGTAAGTTGTTCCATCTTCCTTAGTTTCCATTAAAATGTTCTTGAGTGATATGGTGCACCTTTGGTGGCGGTGTATACTTTATGTATATGAATATGTATTTACATTTGTAATGTGAGTATTTCCATGAAGGCATAGTATGTGAAGTAAAGTGATAATGATGATGTGCTTTATGAAGCTTCAAATGTACATTTTGGAGAGACTATGTCTAAGTGAAGTATATGTTCATGTGAAGTATGCTAGTGTGTGAAATTATATGAATAAAGATGTAAACATGATTAGAAGCTGTTATGAAAATAGTTATTCTATGAAAGGTGTGCTCACTTGTGCACACACACTTGAATGAATGAATGAAGTTAGTGAATGTGAATGGGGAATTGTATGGTGGACACTCTTGTGAGTAGATATGAAGTGTCTAGAGCACCCCTACTTTTCCTATAGTAAGAAAAATGGGAGTTTTTTTTGGTGAACACTCTTCGTGAGGTGAGATGAAGTGTTTAGTAGCAACCTCACTATTCCTAAGAGATTTCTAAGATACTTTTGAGGATGGACAACTTTTGTGAGTTGAGATGTGGTTTCCAATAGTTATTCCTTAACCTTTCGTAATGAATGTTTCAGACTCCATGCGTGAGTCATGCTTAGCACGGAGAGGATTTGAAGAAGGGGTGCTTACACTTCGTGAGTTGAGATGTTGTATTCAATGTACCTGTTGAGATGAGCACCCATCGTTAGTAGAGAATGACTTACTTATAAGAAATCTCCTTATCCTCTTAAGTATGAGACCATATAGTTGTAGCTATTAGAGAATCTATGTAAAGGCTAAGAGAATGAACCTGCCCTAGGCAAGTGGGGATCCCTCATCCGATAAGGGTTAATGCCAGTATTCCATGTCTAGATATCATGGTCTATGTTGGTTAAATCTATCCCCCATAAAAGAATGCAATGAAATAAGTCTCTTAAAGAGTGTACTACTTAAGGTAGGTGGTGGTATGAGACGCTATTTATCCAATACACAAGTAGACACTTGAAAGGGAAGTCTTGGTGTGGATTTATATGTAATATATGAATGGGTCATTTCAGTGAAAATGAAGTTATGTGATTTAATGTCTAATGTTAAGAAAGCATGTTAAGGTTATGTCTTGTATGATGAAGTTTATGAATGATGAATTTGGTGTACCTAATCTCATGGAATCCTCAAGGAGAAAATTTTCGGAATAGTAGTACGGAAGCTATTCTCATATTGCACTTTGTGTAACTTGCAATTCAACTTAAAAGAAGGGAACTTATGTGAAGTCTTTAGTTTCAAGTATGTTTCTCTAATGTCTAGTTATAAGATGTAGACTTATTAACCGTACGAAGTAAGCCTATAATGGATAGTCTTGAGGATCACTTAGGTGTGTATTGAAGGGATCGTATGGGCGGTACCTTCATATCTTACCTTACTGGGTCTTACAATAACCTTGGTGTCACATCCCGGGACCACCCCCCTAGACGTAACCGGCATTGTCGTCCTCTTTCAAGACTAAGACCAGCCTCTAACAGACATCATTACATTCTTAGGTCAAAAATGCGGACAAATTTAAAACTTTTCATTACTTCTACATTGAAGTTTACATAAACCTCTACATACACATAATATATACGTATCGAGTATCAATAGACCCTTCATATAGAAATATTACGTAGTCTTGTACTTTTATTGCACATAAGCATAGATATAAGATAGAACGTAATCTTTAAAGAGTATCTCATATCATAACCATCTTACAAGATTATAGCAATTTGGGCATAACCAATACATCAATGTAAAGGAGGGACATATAGGCTATACAATCCGTACTCAAATGAAAAGAGAAAGACCATAAGAGTCTTTAAACTATAACAACTTCATAAGCTCGATATTAGAATCACCCTCGGAAAGTTAGGACCTACCTACTTGGATGATTGAGAATTCTAAGCCTTTTTCAAAGTCATGTCAAAGAGACCTCAATGACCGAAACCTAAAATGTTAAGGAAAAAGGGATAAAATGGGGTTAGTACACCACTTGTACTGAATATGAGACCATATGCACATATAAGATCAAATCATGCTAAAAAGGAACAGTTACTTTAAAACATGATATGTTACCTTTTGAAAGTCTTATACATAATCAAGCAAACCATACCAATCAACAAGACATATTCATAAATTCAAAGCAAGTCACATGCATATTAACATACTTGAACCTATAATTTAATACAACCCTATCATCAAATAGTAACATCACAAGCAAGAATAAGATTTCATCATATCATAATAAAGCAAGACAACTACTCATGAATCCTCATAAAGTCAACAAGTGAAGTGACCAAACAAAGTCCCATAACCCTACTTAATCAAGTGACCCACCAAGAACCATTACTAATATCCAACTTCACATAACATAACCTTTAAGAATACATAACATCATATGTTAGCAATATACACCAAATACATGTTCATAAGAATATCGATCACCATATAAAATCATTCATATGAAAAGTGATTATATTAACATCATTTTCTTTCATTATCATATACATACATAATATCAACCTTTTAAGGCTCCCTTCAAGGCAAACTAGTGCAAGGCATAGGTAGAGTCCCTTACCCCTACCTAGAATAAGTCAAACCTCTCAAGTCACCCTAGTTGGTTTATACTTAATTACTAGATTTTAGTTTAGGGGAAACTTGCCTTAACCGACATAGACCAAAAGAGCTAAGTGTGGAATCCGGTGTTGCAAAAGTTTACACCGATGGAAGGTGGTCAACCAGAAAAAGTAACACCAAACATAAATGTAGCTTTCTAGATGGATCCACTAGCTAGTCTTCCTATGGGGGAAATATAGTTCAAGAACTAAGAGATAGGTATAATCACTTTGCATACCACTAAGTAATAGGGGAGTGCTCTCATGGCAATCCATTGGATGAGTATCCTTCAATGGAGAGTCAACACCACATGTGGAGCTATAGGTTGAATCTTCCTCTATGGAAATTCATCACCTCCCATTGTCAAGTTCACTCGGTGCTAAGCTATGTCCTTTTTGAAATGTCAATAATGTACTTATTAATCAACATAAATTATTGTAGGTCATAGGTTGTAGACCTTGTATAATCATCATGATCATATCTCAATAAGAATTGTTTGAACATAGTCCTTTCATTACAATTCATATAAGTGAGGTTAGCACATTTACATATTCATTCATGATAAGGCACATTGGTAGTCATCACCATCTTTAAAACATTTACATCTCAATCAACCTCACAACCATAGTCAAGACATTCCAATTCAGCCTCATACAACCCTCTCAATCCTAATAGAAGACATACTTAAACACAACATCATGACTTAATCATGATTAACCATAATTTGAAGTAAATGATAGGGTTCATTAGACTTACCAAGTCTCCTTCATAATCCATCATCATGGTCTTATCATCAACCCTTAACTCAACCCAAATTAGGGTATTGTTTCATCATAAAACAATAATCAACATAATAACAACGCTGATTGAATCGCTACATCACAATTCGTCACTAGTTCATAGCTTAAGACAAGATACTTAGGTCAATTTACAACATGCTTCATAACCTAGATAAACTTCTCAATAACAAGCATAATAGGACTATAATTAACCCAATTATATTCATGATTGATACAATAACATCATCTAGTAGTAATTCAATCAATAATAAAGTCAATTGAACCAACATTACACTATTAATATCAAGATCATACCCTAGGGTTAAAAGGTGAAGGTCATCTTATACAAACTAGACCAAACCATCTAGATATATAATAATTAAGTTAGAATAAATGTTAATTTATTCATAATATCCAAATCGAAATCATAAAAAAATCAATTCATAACATTAATTTCGAGATTGGGAAAGACCCACATGAAAACTCAACTTCTGAAAATACTTTGAATGAACTCGTTGAGAAAGAAGTCCCAAAGGTGAATTAAATCTCATACCTTAATGTTTGATGAAGAATTCATGGTTAATTCTTCCCTTTAATTCCCGTAAACCCTCCCCTAGTTTGGTCTTCAATGGAGTTCGTCAACTAGAGAGAAGAAGAAGAGAGAAGGAAGAGAATTTGGGTTTGTGAGTTATGAGAGTTTAGTTAGTCATAATTAGGTTAGGACTTTATATACGGTGTTAACTACGTTAATTAGACTTCCCTTATCCCCTAAATAAACACCTAAACCCTTAATTAATTAGTTGGAGCTAAGTGAAAACGTGCATAAAATTGGACCCCTCACAAACGAGACCCCAATCTACGGTTCGTCTGTGAGACGACGGCCACAGGATCCTTCCTTCGTATTAGTCAGAGACTGGTACAAAACCAGTCGTGGCAAAAATGACTTAGTGTCCATCAACGAGTAGATCGACGCCCCCGTCGATTGACACACGAAACGTCGACTCCAAGTTATTAGTGACACTTCCTTGGGCATTTTCTTGAACCCAAATGCAAGTGTCCTTCTCAAGGCCCCTGGGTTGGTCCTTGGGGGGATGTACCAGAAATTTTCAACCATGAATAAACTTAAACACATGTTAGACATCCTTCCACCAATTTTCATCACTTTACGACTTCTAAAAGCTAGTCAAATAGGCTAAGGCATGCTAATACCTCTTTGAACTAGTTTCCAGACGTCATGGACGTTCTTTGACATTTTGGTTTCTAGACTTTCTAAATGGATTATATTCATTAAAATGGACCTTAAAACAGTTCCTTGAACTTATGAAACTTATGTTAGGCATGTCTTGGATTTTTTGAATGTTAAACATGGTTAGAGAAACTTCTAAGGAAATGAGTCCACTGTGAGTTAAAGGGATGTGGGTTCACTGTAATGTTTCTTGAGTTCACTGTAAAGTGGAACTTTGTGTTAAAATTTTGGAAATTCTTATTCTATGTGCTAAATGATCACATACATGTTATTTTACTTCTATATTCATGAAGGTTTTTATTTATTTCGCATGAAAGTTTATTTCTACTAAATGTCCTCTTTTGCTTGATTTTTGCATAATGTCATACTTAGTACAATGTTTGTACTAACCCCATACTTTTATTTACTCTATAAGTATAGGTTAAAAGCAAGCTGAAGATTAGAAGGCAAGCTTGGGAATCGACTCTCCCAAGACTAAGTATATCCTAATATATTCGAGGGCATAGTCTTTATTTCATTAAGTTTTTACTATGAAGACTGATTATGTATTTTTTCTTTGACTGTAAAGCGTTGTGTATCTAAGATATTTAAGTTTGGTATTTAAGTTGGCTTGTGATGTTAAGACTACTCTTTAATATATATGAAAGATACTTCTTATTATTATTAATGTCGTAGAAAGTTTTAATTCCGCACTATTTTTCTTGTCTTACGCAATAAATGATAGCTAAGAGGTTAGTACAAGACTTGCGAAAGGTCAAGTATGCCTTATGATGACTTAATAGTGTTCCTTTCTTCTAGAACCTACTTGCGGGTTATTATAGTTTTTCAGTTATTCAGTATTCAGTGCATTTTATCTTCATAAATATTCTAGTTGGAGTTGACTTAGGACTGAGTTGGACTAGGGTTTAGCATACCCTTAGAGTGATAGAACTAAGTGCTCGTGTAGGTTTATAAGTTCACTGAGTTAGGAATTCAATTCAGTTATCACGCCATAGTCATGCCTCTATACCCATGGCTAGGTATATTGTGTCCTCTCGATGAGACGTATATATTTGAATCCAGTTTAGCTCATATAGTTTATATCTTCTAACAGTAGCTCGCACAGTTAGACTCTTATTGCATTGACCAGGTTTTCAACATTTACTTAAGTATACAATTAAACATTTTATCTTCATGATTAGAACTTGGTGATTGAATTTATTTGAGTTTTCATAGATACTTCAGTATATATACATATCCTTGTTTAGATTATATCATTGCTCAATTATGCGTTGTTCCATTTATATTCTTGGTTCAACTTAGCATATATATATTTTCATTACTTAGTACATTACAAGTACTCACACACACTTTGCACTAAATCGTTTCATGATGTACGTTAACACCCTCAACATCCACAATACGCTTAGTTTTCTCCTCAATCCGACTTCAACAGCTTCGGTGGCAAATCTTCATACATCGAGGACAATAAATATGTTTTATCTTTAAGTCTTTATTTTTATTTATAGTCTTACTAGAGTTAGCTTGGGGAATATACAAAAAACTCAGTTTAGTTAGTGGGTTTTCGAATATAGTAGTATGTTCAACTCATGCTGTAAAGTGTTGTTTCAGTCCTCCATTGTTTTTTAGGTTCTTCATAGTACAAGATTTACTCAGTTATTTTTCAGTATGCTTGTTATATGCCAGACTCAGGGTTAGCTTTGGGTCACACATAATCGTAGGTCCCATGTTAAGTTTGGAGGCGATTAACGTTTCAAAAACACTTCACAAATTTCTTAGTGCAAAAGATCGTTAGTCAGTATAAAACCAACAGTTGAGTTGGGGATTAATCCTACATGGAGCGGTACGCTCTCAAAGTCATTTAGGAAGTACAAATGTGGTGTAATAAGACATTGGAATAAAACTTACCGAAAAAGATAAGAATAATATTAAAAAGGGTGAAACTAATATTAGATGGGGGGTTTTGTTTGCAATCACGAACAACTTGGTCACAAACAATTTGAAATAATAATAGGGAGAAGGATTCTTGGGATGTGATTGATTATAAGAAATTTTTGATGTATGGGTAATTGAAACTAGAAGTAAAAAACTAATGTTAGTTAGTTGGCTAGACTATAAGGGAGATAACTTTTCTCTTGAACAACTATCCTAAATCTGGTGATTTATTTCAAACATTATCAATAATGACAATGAAGAACAACCTACACCTTAATTGATTCTCTCTTTCAAGCTACTTGGGTAGGATTCAGTTTAGGATTCAGTTTCTCAAGATGAATCTAGCTCAACAAAGTACTTACAAATAATTAATCAATAATCTTCGTTCTAAAACCTGTCTATCGAGCAAGCAAAGAACACAAAAATAAAACTGCATTAGCAACTAGAATTCAGAAATCAAACCATGATTACTGATTAAACTCACTTTAATTTAGCATTTAAACTACAAATAACAATACCAATAAACTAATTTAACCCATAATTACATGATCACATCCCAAGAATTTGGGTTTTCGCCAAACATCATAAAAGAGTAAAAATGATTACCAAATTGATTTGCCATCAATTGGATAAGAGTAATTTAATCTTTACAATGTTTCAATATGAAGAATATTTGAAACCAGTTGCAAAATATCTCAATCAAATCTCCAAAAACTCTTCGTGTCTTATGAAAAACTCTAAAAACAACTCAAGAGAAAGGTATTCTAAATTAAACTAGTTAAGCCTAAGTCAACCTGCTAAAATACTTGTTCAGAATCTAATTTATTTTTGCAAAAAATAAGACATAAAGGGACGTTTGGTGAAGTAAATCGGGTTCGACAAATAACTTGGTGAATAGCCCATTGATCTATTCCATCGCCTTTGTGATATGGAACTCAACATCATCAAGTTTTGTAACTTCGGGAAATCTCTCTTTGCATCAAAGAAGTGATTGGAAATTTGTCGATTGCTTATTTTTGTCTCTGACATATTGGCACACTGGAACATTAGGTGGTCAATGTAGCAACTCGATGACACGCTAATTGCTATTTAGGATCCTTAGGCTGGCGCTACTTCACTTCTTTAGTTTGTTTTTTCCGTTTTCCTGTTAGTGTCCTTGCTTTTCTCCTCAATCCATATACTGGAATATCAAGGATTTAGCATCATTTTAGTGTATAAATGAATCATTTAAGGACACTAAATCTAGATAAACAAAGCTCCAAATGATTCCTGATCTCGTACTCATTAACACCCCTACCTTGAGTTTTCAACTATTTATCTTGAGTTTTGTTTGACACTCCTCAAATAAAACTCAAGATCAATATTACAAAAAGTATGTCTCAAATAGTTCTAAAAAATGATGCACACAACCAAATTCAACATACTCATGCAATGATCAATTGTTTACTCACAGATTTAAATTGTGACTAGCTACTATAAAAGATGCTCAAGTTCATAATACTTGCTTCAAATACAAGTTCAAGCCAAACAAAGGTACTCAAATGCACTAACAACAAAAATGATTCCCTATTCAGACGAATTTTAATAACCATTTAAAGTTCCGAATTCACATACAACTCTCACAGTCACAACGATGAACACATGAATGACTTCACCCATAGGTTTGCTGTTATTGTCAAATCAACATTTGTTTCAGCTCACTCAAGATCACAAGGTGTTATCAAGGTTTGTAATAAGGTTGAGTGTAAAGGTATGGCCATTATGCTCACTTGCTGCTACACTAAAGAAGTGTGTTATGAACATCACTTTATGACTTCTAGTTAACATTTTGATCATGCTCATAATCAACCCCTTTATTCAACTCTAAATGGACTACAAGATACTCCATTTCTTTTCCAACTTCCACCATTTATTTCACAACCATTTCATTATTTTTATTTTGTTGTCTTCATTTCTTCTTCTCCTTTTCGCATGGAGGGGTTCCATCTTTTTCAAAACCATTGCTCAAAGGGGCAATTTCACACACTTCTTGATTTCCCTTCTCTTTTCAACACAACCCTAACTTAGTATTTTTGACTAGATTGGTAAGTCAAACAAACAACACTTCATGAGAGTTACGGGTGAATGAGTAAAGAGTTGTAAGAATTGTTCAAGATTCGTCGAAGAAAAGGATAAGGCTCAAGAGGGTTCAAGTAAGGTTCATACTTCTCACAAGGTTGGCCACAAAAGATCTATATTTTCAAATTGTTTCACTCTTCAAAATTCTTTCCTAAGATCATTCAAAGTTCTTGCATCACTTATTCAACCAGACCAACGAGGTAAATTTTTGGTGTCATCACACACAATGTTCATGGTAATCTCATCACACAAGGCATTAGCATAAATTTAAAACAAGACTCCATATTTACTAGCTAGTGTGCAATGTTCATCACAAGAGACTCATTCGATAGTCGGCTAGTCAAAACGAGATTCTAAGAGTTCAAACTTTGTCTATGAAATTTCATTTGGCCTTATCGTGGCAGAACTTTCACATAGTTCAATTAAGAGCACTATTCAAGTCACTGGTACTGAACACAAAATTTGCACAAGAACATCCACAATCACAAACAATGAAGGTGGCACAATTTATAAATAGGTAAAAACCTTCCCATTGAAAACAAGGATCCACAAGCTCAGACATCCACAAGATTATCACAAAAACACAATTAAAACACAAATGTATATCACAAAACCAATGTGAACAAATAAAATGAAATCACAAGAGGTAGGTAAATAAATAACTCACCTCGCCCACAAAAATGATGTTTTCCTCAGAGGCAACAAAAACAACTTGAATGGAGGTAAATTAAAGATGTCATCATGACTAGTTCTTCACTACATCTTTTGGGGAATCAATTCCGCGTGCAACATCAACACTAGATCAACTAGAGATTGCCATAAAGTATCTATGAAAGATGTCTCACTGGATATCTCGAATATAGAACCCTCTTAGTTAGCAAAATCCTTTTACGGAGTCGCTTCTCGCTCCCGAAGTTGCTCCTCATCGCTCTCAACTTCAAACTAAGCAGAAGTTGCATAATCAATAAATCATCTCCGATGGTAGTTTGAAGTACCTCTGAGAAAGCTGAAATCTCAACATGCAGATTATGAGGAACCTATTGTAACTCAAATAATGATGATAAATATGTGGGCTTTAGATGGTCCACATCCTTTTTCTTAACTTGGAAACTTCAGCTGTAAAAGTCATAATCTTAGTTGTAACCCCATGTCCTCTCCAACAAATCTCTACTCTTGACGTGACGGCATGAATGGAAGTCAAGGGAGGTTTTAAAGCAGCTCAAATGGCTAACTAAATAATCTAAGAAACCTAAATCTCTAGCTTTGAATACCACACATCACCAAAATTGTCTAGGTGCTCTATCGTATTTAACATCGTATGAGTGATCAACTTCCTCGAGGCAGTGATACTTGAAGTAGCTCAAGAAGGCTTGGAGGTAGTAAAAGAAACTCCGCCTAGGAAGGAGTGGAAGTAGATGGATGGCCCGGAGGCATCAGTAGCAAAGCTTCCTCTACAGGTCTAGAATCAACATCAACCCGTTGGGGATGTTCCCAGAGTAGCTACTCTCCCCCTATCCTCTTTGTTGCATGTGTTCTCACACTCTAAGCTCCAGATGTCGGTGGATGATGTAGGTGTAGCCTCAATATCCCTACTATAGTCAAGAGGAGCTCTAGCTCGCCGACACGACTATGTAATAAACAATGGGAATGGAGGAATGTGCAGCGTCTCCTGCCCTATGATAAGTCCCAACGTCAAACTCTTCCTGTCTATGATCGATCCAAGGCAGACTGCCTTTGGGTGGCAAGGGATAGACTTATTCTGCGATGGAAAGATAAAACTGCTAATTAACTCAAACCACTACCGAGCTTCTATATTTTATTCCTTCTTCTTAATGGGGGATCAAACCTAAATCCACCTCGGGGTAGTGTTAGATGTGAGGGGAGCTAGACTTCCCTTGAGATCATCAAGAATTTGTGCCTTGGTGATGCTTGGTAGTCATGCTCAAGACTTGTAGCCCTGTCAAGTGAAACATTGATATAATGACTACTACATATCATTGTCCTCCAATGTATCATTATTGACTCCATCAGTCTGAAGACAATGGCCATCTTTTTCCTTTGGGGTGCCAAGTCGCAATACGCATAGTTTAACTCCGAGTGTAATGACCTACAAGTACACTCTAGAAGAAGGCAGCACTCTTGAGTTATCACAAGGTGTACTTGACCCTTCGGAGGTCTTGTACTAGACTCTTAGATATCAATCATTACATAAGGCATGAAAAATAATGTGGAATTAAAATTTTTCACGGCATTAATAAAAAAAGGAACTTTTATAAAATACTAAAGTAAGTCTCATCGTCACAAGTCAACATAAAGATACAACTTAAATATCTTAGGAATACAAAACTTTACATTGAAAGAAAATAATAAGTCTTATACAAGTCTTAATAGAAGAAATTAAAGACACATAGACTATGTCCTCGAATATATGAGGACATATCGAGTCTTGAGAGAGTCTATTGCCAAGCTTTGCCTTCTTGAATTCGAGTTCTTCCAACCTATACTTATAGAGTATAGAACAATATGGAGTTAGTACAAACATAGTACTATGTATGGATTATACAAAAACATGCAAAAGGATACATGTTGCAGAAATAAAGCTTTTATTCCATTGAGTAAAACTTTCATAAATATAGAAGTAAAATAACATATGAATCGTCATTTACCACATAGAATAGAACTTCCATAATTTAAACAACATAATGAACCATAACACTGAACTCAAGCTAAATTGCAGTGAACTCATTTCATGCCAACTCACACTGAACTCAATTCCTTTGATATTTCCCTAATCAAGGTTATCCTAAGACTCACTACGGAAATACATGAAGGAAAAGCCCATACAATCCCTTCAATACAGACCTAAGTGATCCTCTATACCACCTATTATAGGCTTACATCGCATGAGTAACAAGTCCACACTCTATAATTAGACACTAGAGAAACATACTTATATTTAAGGACTTCAGATAATTGCCCATCTCCAAAGAAACCCCAAGTTACACAAGGTAAAATGTGAGAGTAGCATCCCATAATACTACTCCCACAAGGTGCTCCTTGGGAATTCCTTTCAATTAAGCACATCACATTCATCATTAATATACTTCATGAATCAAGACACAACCTTAACATTATTTATTTACATTAGAAAATAACTCACATAACTTCATTGTCATTACATATTGACCCATTCATACATTGCATATAAAGACACAAAAAGACTCCCTTTCAAGTGTCGACTCGTGCAATGGAGAGATAGAGTCCAATACCACCACCTACCCTGATTAGTACACTATTTCGGAGACTTATTTAATTATATTCTATTGTGGGGGATATCTTTAACCTACGTAGACCTTAAGAGCTAGATATGGAATCCCAATATTAACCACTATCGGATGAGGGATCCCCATTTGACTAGGGTAGGGTCATTCTCTTAGCTTTTACACATATTCTCCAATAGCTACACCTATGTGGCCGCATAGTTAAGGGATAAGGAGATTGTTTCTAAGTAATTCATTATCTACTCATAAGGAGTAGTCATCTCAAAAGGTACATTGGATACAACATCTGAATTCACGAAGTGTAACCACCCCTTCATCAAATCCTCTCGGTGCTAAAAATAACTCCCCCACGTAGTCTTTAACATTAATTGCTAGAGGTTAAGGGATAACCATTGGACACGGCTATCCATTCTGTTACAACCTCGAAATGAACTAGGTTGAACTACAACTTTGCATATGTTTTATGAGTTTACGATATATTATAACCGTGTATTTTAGCATTAGAAGTCAGTTCGTAAAGTTTGTGAATGTTTGGAAGTCAAACGCCCAAGACATTCGAAAAGTATTCAACGTTGAAATATTGTGTCGTAGTGTTTCGTAGTGAAGTTTCGAGGGATGGTTTGAGGGTTAATTTTAGAATCAATGGTTCCTATGAGTATACTGACATGTGAAGGGACTAAACATCAAAGAATGACGCCCCGGGGACCAGCTTAATGGTCCCCGAGGACTACCCAAACATGGCCATCGAAGCTGCCAGGCAGCCTAGATTTGGAAGCTGCTGCACGACACGCAGCCAGCACTTGGTGTGAAATTTTTGCTCTTCGACGTGGGTGCAAGACACACCATACTGTCCCAAATGAATTTTCACAACCAAGATCAGGAAATGACCCCGCGACGAGCAGCCAAGTCTCATATTTGGCTGCGTCATTTTTAAGTCAAATTTGAAGTTGGAAAAGGGTCAATATACTGTAGGGGTCTTTTGGGAACTTTGGCCATTATTTTTGGACTGATTTAGGTCATTTTAAACCTCATTTCACCCACAAATTCACACCCTAAAGTTCAAATAAAAAATCTCTCCAAAGCTCTTTCTCCAAAAACCTTTATTTTCAAGAAGTTTCAAGCTCCAAGGAAGTGTGGTAGTTCATCCTTGACTCTTCTTTCATTCAAGGAGACATTTCAAAGAGATTTCAGAAAGGATTTAAAACATCAATCTTCTTTATTCCTTGACTTCAAATATGGGTCTTTGCATCAAAAAATTTTATTGATCAAAATGAGTTGTTCTTAGTGTTAAATGATGATTTTAATGTCAAAACCCCTATGAAATCATGTTTATACTTTTTATCAACTTTTAGATTATGAAATGGGTTTAATGAGCATGATTAGGAATCTTTAGAGTTATGGTTTTTTTGATTGTTTCACTATGTTTAGGCTACTTCCCAAAGGACTAATTTATGATGAATAATTGGATGAATTTATAATAGGTGGTAAAAGCTTGGATGGATGGTAAGTTGGTTATGTGTTTAGTTCTTATTGTGAAATGCGCTTGAATGATATGGTTCACCTTTTGTGGCGGTGTTTACTTGAACTTCATGATTATATTGTATAAATATGTGGATTGAGAATGTGTCCATGAAGGCATAGTATGTGAATAAAGTAAATATGATGATGATGTTCATGTTTATATGCTTATTGAAACTTGAATAGTATGTATTGTAGAAAGTATGTTAGGTGTAGTATGTGAATATGTGAAGTCTGTTAAAGTGTGAAATATGATGAATGATGATGCAAGCATGTTTAGAAGTCAATGATATGATAATGGTGATTATAGGAAAAGGTGTTGTCACATGTACTCACACACACTTGAATGCATGAATGAAGTCTATGAATGAATATGGGTAAATGTAGGGTGGACACTCTTCATGAGTATAGATGAATCGTCTAGACCATCCCTACTATTCTAACGTACGAAAAAAGGGTATTTTGGGGTGAGCACTCCTCGTGAGTTGAGATGCAGTGTTTAGTAGCAACCTTACTATTCCCGATGAGCTTTCCAAAGATGGGTTGGAGGTTGGATACCTTTCGTGAGTTGAGAAGAGGTGTTCAATAGTTCTCTCTTAACCTATAGTCAATAAATGTTTAAGACTCCATGAGGGCGTTATGCTTAGCACCAAGAGTATTTGAAGAAGGGATTGGTACACTTCGTGAGTAGAGATGTTGTATCCAATGTACCTCTTGAGATGGATGCTCCTCGTTAGTAGAGGATGAGTTACTTAGTAGCAATCTCTTTATCCATTAACTATGCGCCTGCATAGGTGTAATATTCCAAAAATTGTACTCGTCTAGTGAAGAGCCTATTAAGTTTATAAATATATATTGGGGGTACATAGGAATCCCAATGCACAATATTTTAGAAATATTGGGCATCTTAGAAAATATTGGCTTAAAGGGTGTTAGATAATTTTCTATGTATTAACAAGCTTTTCCAAGAAATGTACCTGCAATAAAGACCCTAAGATAAAAACAAATATTTTATCGCATTTGCACATTAGGTACAAGGCATCCGTGAGTCAAGCCTAGGCACCATAGCACATGACCAATTAATATGATTATGTAAATTAAGCAGTGCCCAAGGGCATCGTGAGGATCCTTGGGACAATTAGTAAACATTCCAAATGAACCATCAAGAATAGTTAGTGGAAAGTACAAGCAACACATGTGCAAGCTCATGTGAAAATCGGCCAAGAGGGGGGGCACCCTAACCGAATTCGATTAGGGTAGTTACGGGTAGACTCTAACTAACTGATCGAACTTTCTAACTAACCTAGGACAAGCAAAAAAAACTATCTAGTGCACCCGACAACCTAAGACTTAATTGGGTGACAATAACCTAGTAACTAGTTCAAGAAATATCTTAGTACCTAACCTAGGATGGTACAAAAGGGTTAGTTATGGTCCCAATCACTTATGGGTACTTTATTAATTACCCTAGGTCCCTTAATTAATTGAATTGATTAATTAATTATTTAAGTAAAATTCACATTCAAGGATGAAACTTTTAGGAAAAAAAATTCAGATTTGACGAAGTTAAATGCTTTCCTATTTTTAGTTAATCTAGGAGGAGCTTTTTAGCAATTCAATAATTAATTTATTTAATTAACTTAATTAGCCTAACTGCAATTAGTCAAGATCAGTTCCTGATACTTAGACTCACGTTCAAACACTAGAAAACTCACGACTCAAAACAGTGAGCAAACGAAAGAAAAACAGAAAAAGTTTCTCTTGATTCTCTTAGGCCATTTAAAGTTTTTCTTCAAGGTTTTCGTTCAAGGTGATCTTCGTAGATTCAATTATAATAAAATATGGGTTCTCTCTCCTGGAATCATTTCTCCAAGAGGCCTTTCAAACGTTTTGAATTCATGAATGTCGAAACTAGGGTTATTCCAAATGATATTGTTGAACATCCATCTCCCTAGATATCCTTGTTTTTGATTCTATAAGTATATCGATGTAATCTTGAACATGTTGTTAGTATGTGGTGCTAACTGATCATTATGTGTAGGTTCTTTATTTTTCAACGCCTAATGAGGTCTATATACTTGATTCATATGATTAGGGTATTAGCTTTATGAAATAAAGAATGATGTAATGCTTAATTGTGTTCGAGAATATGAAGTTTGTTACAAGTCTATTATGAAGTTAGCTACTATTAAATGTCGACTTGCTTATATTGTGGAGATCACTATAACACATTCATGGAATTAATTGATATGGCTAGTGATAACATATTGAAAATTGTTTAAGTGAAAGTTTGGTTTATGCAAATAAATTGGCTAACGATACATTGTCCAGAAAGTTGAGTGGAATTGACTTACAATGTTATTTCAAACATATGATGAAAAATTGGCTAATGACTAAGTTAAACCAAATTAAGCATGACCAATGTAACTTTGAATTCATAACCAAGGGTGTGTATATCATTGGGACAAGTCCCAATATACCCTTCCCAAATGAACTATGAAAATAAGTTAGTACATTGAAAAAAGTTTATAACGATCATAAAGAGTGGTATAAACCTACCAAATGACATTAAATAATATAAGGTGAGTAATAGCACAATCAAAAGCATAAGAATTATGAAAATGACTAGAATGAGGTGTTAAAATAAGTGAGACAAGTCTCACTAACTCCTAGACAATTATGTTAGAGATAATCACATAAGAGGGTGTTAATAATCGTGAGAGAAGTCTCATTAACACCAAGAGGATAATGTAAGGTTGAATTCACATTTCATCAAGTAAATATAGGGATGACCGGTTATCCAAAGAGTTAAGTAAACCTCACCGAGAAGCAAGCTTCCATAATGTTTGAATCAGCTCGAAAGATCTAAAGAAAAAGAAGTTGAGCAAAGCACCAATAAATTAGCTATGAGCTTGTGCCAGCACATGTAAGCCTCATGAGCTGAGTCTACCACCATGGGGGATAAGTAGTCTTCGTATGTATCCTAGTCTTCGAACTATGTTGCCAGCATAGGAACTAGCCAGTGGATTCCACCTAAGAGAGATCGGTATGATGTTGTTTCACTTTGGCCGGTGAATAAGAGAGATAGGTATGATGCTTTTTCACTTTGGCCGGTGAAACTATCCCTTTTTGGTGTGGGGCATACTCTAGATTTCATGATTATCTCACATGATTTATGTCGGTTGAATTATCAAAGAAAGTATTCGGTTCACTTTAGCCGTGAACCACCTCTTTTCGTTGTGGGGAATACACTGAACTTGGTCTCACTTTAGCCGGCGAACACCCCTTTTAGGTGTGGGGCAGACACTGGATTTCGTGTTAGCTCACATGATATAGGTTCACTTTGACCGGTGAACCACCCCTTTTCGGTGTAGGGCAGACACTGGATTTCATGTTATTTCGCATGATCTTAATGCTAAAGATTTCTTTAAGAAAGTAGGAAAGAAAGAAGAAGAAATGTAATTTCAAAGTGAGCTAAAAAAGTAAGAGCTTAAGTATGTCAAATAATCTGTGGTTGATAAGAATGAAGTTTTAACAAGTTATTGGCTTGTGCAAAATTAAGATAGATGCTCCAATACCTTCACGTTATGCAAATGATCAAACAATTGGCATAGCCAAATAAAAATTGGCTTATGATGACTTCTTATATTATGTCAATAAAGGGGGGTAGAACATAATGTCAAATCAATGTCCCACAATCTCCATAATATGAAAATGAAATAACTTGTCTAGCCAATAAAGATTGGCTTATAAAGATTTCATGCCCAATCTAACAAGAATGGAAAGAGTAACTTGTAGTAAGGGTAGCCAAATCATTTCCTTATTCTTTTGGATTACTTACCTGATATCACTGTAGGTATGGGACTACAGTGAATTATTGCACTTGTAAGTAAAACATATGATTAAAGAGATCTTTGAACTACACAACAACAGGAAGAAAAAGAATGAAAAATAAACTAAATGTAATGGAAGGAGCTCTCGGGTTTGGAGGACCAAATTTCAAAATTTTTGAACGAGTTGTTCGAAAATTATGTTCATGATTCTAAGGTCGCATGTTCATATAGAAAATGAGTTCTGTACTTGGAATGCATTAAAATATGTCATATTCATACCAGAATTCAAAAATAACGAATTACGAAAGTCTAGTGACTTTACAGAAATGACATGTTGTTATAGGAAAAGCTTTCCTTTATCATGCATAGTCCTTATGTGTATATGTGTATATAACCATACTTAGTACAAGTGTGTACTAACCCTATACTATTACTATTTATTAGACGTAGGTGAGAGAGCAGATTGAAGACTCATTGAAGCGGTTTGGATAAGCGATCTCCAGACTTTGGTAGGTCCTCTTTAATTCGAGGATGCTACACCTATAGTACTTTAGACATAGCTAGTCGATGTTGTCCCTAGAGTTTCATTTCAGACTTTTACTCAAAGCTTTGTATGAAGGTCGTTTGGCAAACTATTAAGATATATTGATTTCTTCATTGAATTGCTTAATCAATTGTACATGGTTGTTTAATTTGGGATCATTAGAATATTATTCTATATAGTAAGCATAAGAAGTCTATGTATACTTCACTATTTTTAAAATTTTTAAATTTTCCGCAAATTTAACTATGTGATTCTGATGAAAGCTAAGAAGAGGCTTGTCTGCGACCTCTGAGAGGTTAACGACGCCGGTTGCATTCGGATTCCAGAATCCGGGTGTGACAAACTTGATATCATAGCATGAGGTTAAATTACCTAGGAACTAAAAATCAAAACAACCACATTACGTAGTTTGTAACTTATCGTTGTGAAGCGCGCCACAATCATGACTTAGAGACTAACTGATGATAAGAAACCTTCTTTCTTCTACTCTTTATCATGCTGTCTAGAGATTTGACATTTTGTGTCATTTTAGTGTCTAACTTCCATCTTCTGCATACGTGTAGAAAATGAACACAAAGATAAACTCAAGCAGAAGAGTCGAAGAAGAAGCTGTTGGGAGCAACCAAGATCCTCCTCAAGCCCCAACTGCTGGAGTGCAAGTGCCTGTCAACCCTGCTGCGTTGACGGCGTTGACGGATGGAGAAGTAAGAGAAGCGCTAGTTCAGATGGCCCAAACCATCACTACTTAGGCACAAGCTATCACAATCAAGGCCACTAGAGAGGGTGCTCCCAGGGAGAACCCACATGCTAACACCATGGTTAGCAGACTGAGGGAGTTCATTAGAATGAATCCTCCAATCTACTACGGGTCCAAGACTAAATGAGGATCCCCAAGAGTTTGTGGATGAAGTTTACAAGATTCTATGTGCCATGGGGGTGAATGAAAACGAGAAGGTTGAGTTGGTTGCATATCAACTTAAAGATGTGGCACAGGTGTGGTACAAAATGTGGCCATATGGCCGAGCACCTGGAGAAGTTCCCATCACTTGGGACATTCTCAAGACTGCATTCCTGGAGAGGTTCTTTTCCAGAGAACAGAGGGAGGCTAAGGTTGAAGAGTTCATCAACCTATGACAGGGAGGTATGTCACTCAAGGAGTATTCCTTGAAATTTGTTAAGCTCTTGAAATATGCTTCTTCTCTGGTGTCCAATAGCAGGGATGAGATGAGCAGGTTTGTGACTGGTGTGTCGGAGGATTTGGAGGAGGAATGTGGGCATCCATGTTGCATGATAATATGGACCTTGGTAGGTTGATGGTACATGCAAAGCAGGTTGAGGAGAATCATCGGCAAAAAAGAGACCGACTCACTTCATCCCAGTGCTCACATTGTCAAGGAGTGGTGAAGAATATGTGGTATATGGTGATGTTTCCTGAGTAGGTTTGGGATGTGTTCTTATGCAGGGTGGTAAGGTGATTTCATATGCATCCAGATAGTTGAAAGTCCATGAGAAGAATTACCCTACCCATGATCTTGAGTTAGCTGCCAAGGTCTTTGCGTTAAAATTTTGGAGACATTACTTATATGGTGTACATGTTGATGTATTTACTGACTATAAAAGTTTTCAGTATGTTTTTACACAGAGAGAATTAAATCTTCATCAGAGAAGATGGTTGGATCTGCTCAAGTATTACTAAATGAGTGTTCACTATCACAAAGGTAAGGCCAATGTAGTGGCTGATGCTTTGACCCTACCTTAGGCAAGTAAGGATCCCTCATCCGGTAAGGGTTAGTATCGGGATTCCATGTCTAGCTTTCATGGTCTATGTCGGTTAATGCTAGACCCCATAAATGTATGTACATGGACTAAATCTTATTAAGGGTGTACTACTTAGGGTAGGTGGTGGAATGGTACACAATATATCCATCGTAAAAGTAGACATTTGGAGGGAGTCTTGGTGTGTCCTCATATGAAATGTATGAATAGGTCATTATATGATGCAATTGAAAGTAATATGACTTTATATCTAATGTTAAGGAAGCATGTCGATACGATGTTTTGCATGATGAAAGATACGTATGTGATGAAAGTGATGTGCCTAGTCTAAGGTAATTCCTAAGGAACACTAAGCGGAAGTAGTAGTATGGGATGCTACTTTCACATTGATCTAAGTGGGACTTGGGAGTTGTCATGGAGGATGGTTCTTATGTGATGTTCCTAAGTATATGTATATTTCTATAGTGTGTTTGGTATTGAATGGTGACCTGTGCAAATGAAATGAAGTAAGCTTATCCCTAGTAGTCTTAAGGATCTCTTGAGTAGGTATTGAGGAGGTTGGATTGGCGATCTCCTTGTGTCTTACTTAGGGGAGCCTTTGGACAACTTATCATAGGAGTACTTCATGTGTAATTTTTGGTTGACTTTAAGCATGTTCCTATGTTAAGAAAAACTGAAGTTCTACATTATGTTCTATAGGATAATACTATGTCATGTTTTGTAACTTAATTCATGAAGTTTTTTTTATCAAAATAGCATGACTTGTATTTTTCAACTAAATTGTCCCTTTTTGTATGCTTTTGCATAATGTCATACTTTGTATATTGTTTGTACTATCCTCATACTTTTCTATACTTTATAAGTATAGCTTGGAGTCGAGTTGAAGGGTAGAAGACATCCTTGGGAATCGACTCTCTCAAGACTAAGTATGTCCTCATATATTCGAGGTCATAGTCCATCTTTCTTTAACTTCTTCTTTTAAGACTTGTTAAGACTTACTCACTGCTAAAAAACAGTGGATATCGACCTCAAATGGAGGTCTGTAATTTTCGACCTCTGGAGGTCAGTAGTGCGAAAAAGAATAAAGCTAGTTGTTCTTATGCAAAATAAAGAGGGGAAAAATTTCGACCTTAGAGGGTCGGTATTTTTCGCGAAAAATTGAATTACAATAACAACCGACCTCTTGATGTAGGTATTAAATAAAATAAATTAATAACCATATGTTATTTTTTCCAAATTAAATATCAAAAATAAAATTGAGAAATATTTTGATTTAATATTGTTTAAATCAACTTCCAGAGGACGATTTTAGGTAAAATAAAAAGCAAAAAATATTATAATACCGACATACGGACGTTGGTAAAATTAAATAGTATATAATTAAGTTAATTTTTATTTAAATATTTATATAATGACTTCCATAGAATTAATAAATTAATATTTTTAATACACTTTAAATAAAACGTCTTCCGGGTGACGGTTTTATATAAATTAAAAAATAAATTAATATAAAATACCGACATCATAAGTTAGGTATTTATCTTTCATACAAATACTAACCTAATGGGGTCGGTATTTTTATTTCATACATATATAAATATTTAAATCACGAGGTCTATAATTTTATTTCATCAAAATACCGACCTCATGAGGACAATAGTTTTTCTTAATCCAAATATCGACCTCACGAGGTCGATATTTTTACTTCATTAAAATATCGACTTTATGATGTAACATTCCAAATAAATTTATATTTAGTGAAGACCACAATAGGTCTTTAAGAATGTGTATTGGGGATATATAGGTATTCCAATGCCCATTATTGAGAAACATTGAGCATAGTATAGAAAATTGGCTAAGGGGTAATAGCCAATTTCTATATAACACCCAATAAGCAAAATATTAGGCATATTAGAAAATATAGGCTTAAAGGGTGTTTGTCATATATCTAAGTATTAATGAGCTTGTTTAGGAAATGTACCCGCAATGAAGACCCTAGCTAAAATTTAGAAATTCATCTGTTGAAACACATTAGGTACTAGACATCTAAGTGTCAATCCTAGTACCCAGAGTACATAACCATTTAAAATGATCATGTAGAGTGTGCAGTGCCCAAGGACATAGTGAGGGTCCTTAGGACAGTAAGTATACATTCCCAAAGGAACCATAACTAATAGTTAGTTAGGAAAGTACAACCAACACATATGCAAGCACATGTTCAAGACATGTGAAGAAGCAGACAAAGGAGGGGACCACCCTAACCGAATTTGATTAGGGTAGTTAGGGGGAAAACGTGCGAAGGGACCACTCCATCTGAGCCCTATCTTTCTAACCAATTCTAGACTCTAAACTACTGTCCTAACTAGCTAAGTAACCTAGTACCAAACTAAATAACCTTATTACTGCACCCGACAATCTAAGACATAACCGGATGACACTAACCTAGTAACTAGTTAAAGAGACAACCTAGTACCTACCTAGCATGGTCAAAAAGGTTGGTTATGGTCCTAACAACTTAGGGATACTTTATTAATTACCCTAGGTTACTTAATTGATTAATTTAGAAACTTAATTAATTAATTTAAATGGACAAAACCAAAATCACAAAGCAATTTCCAGATTTTGGTTAAGACAAGCAAAAGACAACCTAGTACCTAACCTAAGATTGTCCAGAAGGTTGGTTATGGTCCTAAAGACTTAAGGGTACTTTAGTAATGACTCGAGGTCATCTAATTATTTAAATTAGAAATTTAATTAATTAATTTAAATGGTCAAAAAGAAAAACTTACACTAACCTAGTAACTAGTTCAAGAAACATTCTAATACTTAACCTAGGATGGTCCGAAGGGTTAGTTATAGTTATAACGACTTAAGGGTACTTTGGTAATTAACCTATGTCACTTAATTAATTAAATTATCCATTTAATTAATTAAATTAAAGGGTTCAAACCGAAATTATTACACTAACCTAGTTTAGCTCAAGAAAAATCCTACTACTTAACCTAGGATGGCTCAAAAGAGTTAGTTATGGTTCCAATGACTTAGCGGTACTATTAATTACCCTTGGTGCATTAATTAATTAAATTAGACATTTAATTAATTAATTTATAGGGTCAGAACGATTCTTAGGAAAAATTTTAGATTTGACTAAGTATTGTGTTTTACTAGTTCTAGTCAATCTAGGAGGGGCTTTTTAGTAATTAATTAATTTATTTATTTAATTAACTTATTAATCCTTAGTTGAATGAGTCAAGATTAGTTCCTAAACCTAAAAACTCACGATCAAACTCATAGAGAAGGCGACGCAAAACAGTAAGCAAGCGAACGAAAGAAAAATAGAAAATCCCATAAATTCTCTTAAACGATTTCAAGGCTTTCTTCAAGGTTTTGCACAAGGTGGTCTTCTTAGATTAAATTCTAAATAAGGTATGGTTTTATCTCCTGGACTTCTTTATCCAGGAGAACTTTCTTTCCAACGATTCAAAGATCTTGAAACTAGGGTTGTTCCCGTTCTCGTCGAACTCCTTGTCTCTAGCATCCTTTTCGATTTCAATGTTGAATAGGTTAGAGATCATGTTGTTGGTATGTGGTGCAGGATGATTTTATGTGTAATGTTCTTGAATGATGATGTTGCATGAACCTACGAACTTAAGATCGTATGAAGATAATGTTTACAACGTGAATTAAGAATCAATCATATGGTAGTTACGTCCGTAAATGTCAAATTTTTATGTTTGTGTGACGAATGTTGACTTGATGTTTTGTAACATTATGAGGATGCTAAAGTAATCAAATGCTAATATGATGCTGTCCAATATGTCTTAAAAACGTTACCCTAAAGTCATGAAATAAGATTGATTAAAAAAAATCTCTATGAAATCACATCTTGAATGAACTGGTTATCTGGTTCCAATAAAATTGGATAACACTATTTGGTCAAAACGGATGCATGTTAACGGCTCAGGGCTTATGTAAATGATTGAAAGATTAGCTAAGGGTTTATACATATTTAATTTAAATATGAACATCTGTAAAATTGGCTTATGCCAATGAAAATTGCTTACTGGTTTAACATCCCAAATCTTGAGACAATACAATTCATATGTCAATTCTTGTGTAGTAAGAGTATCAAGTATACAATAAGCACTTCTAAAGTAACTCAATGAATCCATAACCAAGGCCATGCCATTAATTGGGACAACTCCAAACATGCTCTAAAAGAATGAACTATGAACATGTGTAACTCATTGGAAGAAGTGATCATCGTCCATAAACGATGAAATGAAGCTAGTACACTAAAGTAAAGAAGTAACGTGAGTTATAACAAAATTAAAGGGGTCTAAATTAAGCAAGAGACCAGAATGGGGTGATAAAGAAAGGGTGACAAGTCTTACTTACACCGAATTTAATATGTTAAACGTATACTCATGAATGAAGGTGTTCAAACGTGTGAGACTATTCTCATTAACACCTAAGGATGATATGTAAGGACAATTCACATTCATCAATGGAAAGTAAGGACGATATTTAAGGAAAATTCACATTTCATCATAGTAAAGTAAGGATGACAAGGCATCAAAAGAGTAAGTAAATCTCAATCTAGAAGCAAGCTTCCATAATGCTTGAGTCAACTGTAAAAGATAAAGAAGATAATGAAAGTGAGCATAGCACTGATAGACTAGTTATGAGCATGTGCTTGCACGTGTAAGTCTCATGCGAAGAGAATACGACCGAGGTGGATAAGTAGTCTCATTATGTCCCTAGTCTTTGAACTATGTCTACCCAACATAGGAACTAGCCAGTGGTTTCCACCTAAGCGAGCTAGGCATGTACGGTTTCACCTTGGACGGTGATTCCACCCCTTTTCGGTGTGGATCAGACAAAAAATTTCATGTTTAGATAACATGATCTATTCAGTTAATTCTCACGATATATTCTTGGTTCACTATAGTCGTGAGCTACTCTTTTTTCGTGTAGAGTGAACACTTGAGATGGATTCGCCTTATCCGGGGATCACCCCTTCTAGGTGTGGGACAGACACATGATTCCTTGAGTAGCTCACATGGTCTAAGATTCATTTTAACAGGTGAATCACCTCTTTTCAATGTGGGAGAGACACTGGATTTCATGTTAAGCTCGCATTATCTTATTCCCAATGATGTCACTATGAAAGTAAGAATGATGATGATGATGGAACGTATGTTCGAAGTGAGAAATTATGAAGAGCTTAAGAATGTCAAGTGCCAATATCACACTCATGAAGTTTCAGCAAATAATGGGCACAACCAAATAAGATTGACTTATAATGACTTCTTATATGATGCCAATAAAGGGAAGTAGAAAGCAATGTTAATTAAATACCTCGTAACTTCCCTAAGATGAAAGTAATGAAATAAATTTCATGGAAAATATAGAATGGCTTATGAAATGCAATGAATATATAGTGTAAAGAATGACTCTCTATAATGTAGGAAAATCATTCCTTCTTCCTTGGATTACTGACATCGATTCAATGTGGGTATGGGACTAAAATGAATCATTCCACTTGTAAATAAACATATGACTAAAGGAATTATTGAACTACATAACAAGAAGAAGAAAAAGACTGAAAATAAAACTAAGTATGGAGGAGAGAGCTCTCGGTTAGGGGGACTTAAAATTTCAAATCTTCAATCGAGGGTTTCTAAAATTATGTTGATGATAATAATGTCTTGTAATCATATAGAAAATGATTTTTGTGCTTTGAATGCATTAAAATACATCATATTTATATCACAATTCACAACTAACGGATTAGGAAAGTCTAATGACTAGACATTCCAGAAATGGCATGTTTCTTAGGAAGAGCTTTCATTGATCATGCATAGCTTTATGTGTCTGTGTGCATACACCCATACTTAGTACAGGTCAAAGGACAGATTGACGACACTTGCAGCGGTTTGGACTTCAGCTTTTCTCCAAACCATTTGGTAGATCCTCTTGATTTCGAGGATGCTACAGTTTTAGTCTAGCATTATTATTTAGACATATCTAGTGGATGTTGTCCCTAGCGTTTCTTTCATATATTTATTCGAAGCTTTGTAATAAGGCCGTTTTGGCAAACTACTATGATATGTTATTCTTTGAATTGAATTGATTCCGTAATTGTTAGATGGTTGTCCTTTACCTTGAGATTAGTATATGATATATCTAATTAAGAAGTATACTAAGAATATGTATACTTTATTAGTTTAAAAAGGTTTTAGTTTTTCCACAAATTTAACTAGATGAATGTGATGAATGTAAGAAGAGGCTTGTCTGCTACTTCTGAGAGGTCAACGACGCAGTGGTGTTCCGGATTCCAGAATCTGAGTCATGACACATGAGATCGGTATTTATCTTTCATCCAAATACCAACCTCATGGGGTTGGTATTTTTATTTCATCTAAATCCAAATATTGACATCATGCGGTTGGTATTTTTACTTCATCCAAATACTGACATCATTAAGTAAATATTTTTATTTAATCCAAATACGACCTCATGAGGTCGGTTATTTTTCTTCATTCAAAAATCGACCTCATGAGGTCGGTGATGTTATTTCAGTTCAATACTGACTTCATGAGGACGGTTTTGTGTAAATAAAAAAATTAAAAGTATTTTAATACCGGCTTTCGAAAATCAGTAAAAATAATGTCATGCAATTTAATTAGTTTTAATTTAAATTTTATATTATGGTTTTCAAAAAAATAATATTTTCAATTAAATTTTAATAAATCATCCTCCGGATGACGGTTTTTTATAATCTAAAAAATAAACTAATATTTAATACCGACCTCTTGATGTCAATATTATTTATATAATATGATTACTTTTATTTTTCTTAAAATTTAATGTGATACCGACCTCATGAGATCGGCATTTTTTTTATTATATCTAATACATTTTAATAAAAGCGAGATACGGAGGTCGGTTCGCTTAAAATATTTCTAATAATTATAATTTTTGTTATTTAGCAGAATACTAAATTTCTATTTGAAACTTATAATTAATTGTTCAAAAAGTGTAATAATATTGTATGGTTTTATCAATAAAAAGTTTGACTTCGTGAAAAAATAAAAAAAAATATATCTAATCCAGATTTAGAGTATGAAACTATGTTGATATGAATTAAGATATCGTTATACATATATTTATAGAATAATGTACAAAACTATAAGTCCGTCGTCTAATCATGAACTAAATATCTCATGTTATGATGTAAATGTAAAGAGTTACATATAATCTATTTCAGTACGAAAGACGAGATAGTAGTACTATATATATAGTTTCGATCTTGAATGTATATCAAGTGTAGTGGTCATCACTTCCTAATAATGATGACATGTAAAGGATACTTTATCTGAGTGTGAAATACGTTGATTAATAATTTATGAAATACATTATCAATTAAATTTATATCGAAGAGATTTGTATATTAGATTTGATATTGATAAACTTTTGGTGAAACGCCAAGTGCAATTCGGGATCCTTTACTCGCCCCACTTCACTTTTTAGTTTGTTTTTCCCTTTTCCTGTTAGTGTCCTTGAATTTATCCTCAATACATATACTGTAATATCAAGGATTTAACATCATTTTAGTGTAGAAATTAATCATTCAAGGACACTAAATAAAGATTAACAAAGCACTAAATGAGTCCTAATCTCGTACATATCAACACCCAAAACTTGAGTTTTGAACTATTGATCTTGAGTTTTGATTGACACTCCTCAAATAAAACTCAAGATCAATAGTTCAGAAAGGATGTCTCAAATAGTGCTACATAAACATAATGCACACAACAAGATTCAACATACTTATGCATTGATCAATTGTTCACTCAAAGATTTAAACTGTAACTCGCCATCATAAAAGATGCTCCAGTTCATAATACTTGCTTCAAATGCAAGTTCAAGTCAAACAAAGGTACTCACTCAAATGCACTAATAACAAAAATGATTCCCTATTCACACGAAGTTTATAAACCACTTAATGTTCCGAAATCATATACGACTTTCACACTCACAAAGATGAACACATGAATGACTTCACGCATAGTTTGCTATTACTTTCAATTCAACATTTGTTTCAACTCACTCATGATCACAAAGGTATTTTCAAGGTTTGTAATAAGGTTGAGTGTAAAGGTATGATCATTGGTCTCAATGGCTGCTACACTCATGAAGTGTGCTCTGAACATGACTTGATTACTTCTATTTAACATTTTGATCATGCTCATAATCAACCCCTTCATTCAACTCTAAATGGACTATAGGATACCCCATATCTTTTCCAACTTCAACTATTTATTTCAAAACCATTTCATTATTTATATTTTTTTGTTCGTTTCTTATTCTCCATTTCACATGGATGGGTTCCATCATTTTCAAAATCATTGCTCAAAGAGGCAATTTCTCACAATTCTTGATTTCCCTTCTCTTTTCAGCACAACCCTAACTTAGTATTTTGGACTAGATTTGTTATTCAAACAAACCACACTTCATGAGAGTTATGGGTGAATGGATATAGAGATGTCACAATTGTTCAAGTTTTGTCGACGAAAAGGATAAGGCTCAAGAAAATTCAAATAAGGTCCACACATCTCACAAGGTTGGCCACAAAAGAGGTATATTGTCAAATTGTTTCACTCTTCAAAATTGTTTCCTAGGATCATTTCAGGTGCTTGCCTAACTTAGTCAACCAGACCAACGAGGTATATTTTACGTGTCATCACACACAATGTTCATGGTAATCTCATTACACAAGGAATTGGTACAAATTTTAAACAAGACTCCATATTTCCTAGCGAGTGTGCAATGTTCATCACAAGATACTCATTTGATAACCAGCTAGTTAAAACAAGATTCAATGAGTTCAAACTTTTTCTATGCAATTTCATTTGGCCTCGTCGTATCATTACATTCATTTACTTCAATTAAGAGCACTATTCAAATCACCGGTACTGGACAAAAAATTTGCACATGAACAACCACAATCACAAATAATAGAGGTGGCACAAGTTTATAAATAGGTCAAAAACATTTTCAATAAAAACAAGGATCCACAAGCTCAAACATCCACAAGATGATAACATAAACACAATTAAAATACAAATGTAGATCACAAACTACCATCGGAGATGATTTAGATTTGTGTTTTAGATCATGAGGAACCTCTTGTAGCTCAAACGATGATGTGGAAAATATGGGCTTCAGATGGTCCATGTTCTTTCTCTAAATTGGAAACTTCAGCTGTAAAATTCGTAACCTTTTTGGTAACCCCATGTCCTCTCTAAAAAATCTTTACTCTTGACGTGACGACATCAATGGAAGTCAAGGGAGGTTTCAAAGCATCTGAAATGTCTCACTTAATCATCTAAGGCACCTCGACCTCTAGCTTTGAAGCCCACACATCACTATAATGGTCTAGGTGCCCTATCGTTAGAAATATGGTATGAGTGATCAAAGTCCTCGAGGCAGTGGTACCTGAAGTATCTCATGGAGGGCTGGAGGCAATAAAAAAATTGCGTCTTGGAAGGAGTGGAAGTAGATATAACTGAATGCCCGGTGTCTTAAGTAGGGAAAGCTTCCTCTACAGGTCTAGAACTAACATCAACCTCTGGGGATAGGCCCACCGAAGCTACTCTCCCCCTATCCTCCTCGTCGTATGTGTTCTAACCCTCTATGCTCCAAATGTCGGTGGATGATGTATGTGTAACCTCAACATCCCTATTACATTCAAGAGGAACCCCAACTCGCCGATCAACTATGTAATAAGCAATAAGAATGGAAGGGATGTGCAGCAGTATTTGGCTCTTTTGTCCATCTCCTGCCCTATAATCAGCCCCAAGTTCAAATTCTTCTTGTCCATGATGATCCAAGGCAAGCTGCCTTTTGTTGGAGAGGGATGGACTTATTCTATGATGGAAAGATAGAACTGCAAATTAATTCAAACCAATACCGAGCTTCTATATTTAATTAATTCTTCTCAATGGGGGCTCCGACTTGAATCCACCCTGGGGTAGTCTCATATGTGAGGGAAGCTAGACATCCCTTGAGGTCATACAGAGTTTGTTCCTTGATCATGCGTTGGTATTCATGCTCAAGACTTGTAGCCCTGTCAAGTGAAACATTGATATAATAACTGCTACATATTATTGTCCTCCCATGTACCATTAAGGACTCCATCAGTCTGAAGACAATGGACTTCTTCTTCCTTTGAGGTACCAAGTCACGATACCTATGGTTGAACTCCAAGTGTAACGACCCGCAAGTACACTTTAGAAGAAGGGTGCACTCTTGAGTTATCACAAGGTGTACTTGACCCTTCAGAGGTCTTGTACTAAACTCTTAGCTGTCATTCATTACATAAGACCTAAAAAATAGTGCGGAATTAAAACTTTTCACAAAATTGATAACAATAAGGAACTTTTATAAAATACTAAACATTAAGTTACATCGTCACAATCCATCTTAAAGACACAAAAAAATTATCTTACGAATACGACCCTTTACATTGAAAGAAAATGCTTAATAAGTCTTATACAAGTCTTAATAGAAGAAAATAAAGAAACATAGACTATGTCCTCGAAAATATGAGGATATACCAAGTCTCGAGAGAGTCGATTACCAAGCTTTGCCTTCTAGACTTCTACTTGCTTCCAACCTATACTTATAGATTATAGAAAAGTATGGGATTAGTACAAAGATTGTATTAATTATGGCATTAAGCAAAAACATGCAAAAGAAGACATGTTGTAGAAATAAAGCTTTTATGCAAATTAAGTAAAACCTTCACGAATATAGAAGTAAAATAACATATGAATCGTCATTTAACACATCGAATATACTTTTCATTATGCTAACACCAAAATGCACATCACTAAAATCAAGCAAAACTATAGTGTACTCATTTCATGCCAACTCACAGTGAACTCATTTACTCTGATGTTTCCCTAACAAAGGTTATCCTAACACTCACAAAGGTAATATATGAAGGAACCGCCCATACAATCCCTTCAATACAAACCTAAGTGGTCCTCAAGACCACCCATTATAGGCTTACTTCACACAGGTAACAAGTCCACACTTTATAATTAGATGCTAGAGAAACATACTTACATTTAAGGACTTCACATAATTGCCTATCTCCAAGGAAACCCCTAAGTTACACAAGGTGCAATGTGAAAGTAGCATACCATAATACTACTCGTAAGTGCTCCTTGAGAATTCCTTTCGATTAAGCACATCACATTCATCATTAATAAACTTCATAATTCAATACATAACCTTAACATGCTTTATTAAAATTAGACAATAACTCAAATAACTTCATTTTCATTACATAATGACCCATTCATACATTGCATATAAAGACACATACAGACTCCCCTTACAAGTGTCGACTCGTGCAATAGATAGATAGAGTCCAATGCCATCACCTATCTAAGTAGTACACTCTTTAGGAGACTTAGTTAATTACATTCTTTTGTGGGGGATATCTTTAGCCTACATAGACCATGAGAGCTAGATATGGAATCCCGACATTAGCCGTTATCGGATGTGAGATCCCTACTTTATTAGGGTAGGGTCATTCTCTTAGATTTTACACATATTCTATAATAGTTACACTTATGTGGGCGCATATTTAAGTGATAAGTAGATTGTTTCTAAGTTATTCATTATCTACTAACGAGGAGTAGTCATCTCAAAAGGTACATTGGATACAACGTCTGAATTCACGAAGTGTAACCACCCCATCTTCAAATCCTCTAGGTTCTAATAATAATTCCCCCATGGAGTATTTAAAATTCATTGCTAAAGGTTAAGGGTTAACTATTGGATACCACATCTCAACTCACGAAGGTATCCAATCTGTTACACCCTGGAAATGAACTAGATTGAAATACAACTTCGCATGTGTTTTATGAGTTAATAATGTACTAAAATAGTTTATTTTAGAATTAGAAGTCATTTCCTAAAGTTTGGGAGTGTTTGGAAGTCAAACGCCCAAGACGTCCGAAAACTAGTCGAAGTTGAACTAGTGTGTCGTAGTGTTTTGTTGTGAAGTTTTGGGGGATGGTTTGAGGGTGAATTTGGGTTTCAATGGTTCCAATTCATAGACTAACATTTACAGCGTCGAATCTTCCGAGAACGACGCCCCGGGACCAGCTTAGTGGTCCCTGAGGAGGACCCAAACATGGGCCATTGAAGCTTCCAGGCAGACTAGAATCGGAAGCTGCAGTGCCATGTGCATCCAGAACTTGGTGTGGAATTTTTTCTTTGCAACACGGGGACAACACGCACCCTACTGCACCAAATAAATTTCTACAACCAAGATCAGGAAATGACCCCGCGATGCGCAGCCAAGTCTTAGATTAGGCCGCGTCGTTTTTAAGTCAAATTTGAAGTTTGAAAAGGGTCCAAATAGTGTAGTGGTCTTTTGGAAAATTTTTGGATCATTTGTGGACTGATTTAGGTAATTTTAAACCTCATTTAACCCATCAATTCAAGTCCTAAAGATCAAATCAAAATTCTTTCCAAAACTCTTTCTCCAAAAACCTCCATTTTGAAGAAGCTTGAAGCTCCAAGAAAGAGGACCAAGTTCTTCACATTTTATTCACCAAATTCGTCGGTTTCTTCATACTAAGGTATTGTATTTCTTCCTTGACTCTTATTTCCTTCAAGGAGCCATTTTAAAGAGATTTCCAAAAGGATTTCAAACTTTAGTCTTCTTTATTCCTTTACTTTAAGTATCGGTCTTTGCATCAAAATGTTTTATTAATTAAAATCAGTTGTTCTTAGTGTTAAATGATTATTTTAATGTCAAAACATCAATGAAATCATGTCTATACTTTTTATCAACTTTTGGCTTATGAAATGAGTTTAATGAGCATGATTAGGAAACTTTATGGTTTTCTTGATGGTTTCACTTTATTTTAGCTACTGCCCAAAGGGCTATATGATGAATTGTGAATAGGTGGTAAAAGCTTGGATGGATGGTAAGTTGGTTATGTTGTTTAGTTCTTGTTGTGAAATGCTCTTGGGTGGTATGGTCCACTTGTTTTGGCGGTGTTTACTTGAAGTTCATGATTATATTGTATAAATGTGTGGTTGAGAATGTATCCTTGAAGGCATAGTATGAAGTAAAGTAAATATGATGATGACGTTCATGTTTATATGCTTATTGAAACTTGAATTGTATGTATTGTTAAAAATAATAAAACTACTTGGTTTTATGCAAAATAAAGAGGGGAAAAAGTTCCAACCTCAAAGGGTTGGTATTTTTCACGGAAAAAATGAATTATAATAAAAATCGACCTCTTGATGTCGGTATTAAATAAAATAAATTAATAACCATATTTCATTTTTTCCAAATTAAGTATAAAAAACAAAATTGAGATGTATTTCGATTTAATATTGCTTAAATCGACCTCCGTAGGACTGTTTTATGTAAGCTAAAATCAAAAAAAAATATAATACCGACATCCGGACGTCGGTAAAATTAAATATTATTTAATTATATTAATTTTTATTAAAATATTTATATAATTATTTCCGTAAAATTAATAAAATAAAATACTTTTAATAAACTTTAAATAAAAAGTCATCCGGATGACGGTTTTATAAAAATTAAATAATAAATTAATATAAAATACCGACATCATGAGATCGATATTTATATTAACTCCAAATATCCTAATGGGGTCGGTATTTTTATTTCATCCATATCCAAATACCGACATCAATAGGTCGGTATTTTTATTTCATCCAAATACCGACCTCATGAGGTCGGGGTATTTTTTCTCCATCCAAATATCGACCTCATGAGGTCGGTATTTTTACTTCATTAAAATACCGACTTCATGAGATCGGTATTTATCTTTTATCCAAATACTAACCGCATGAGGTTGATATTTTTATTTCATCTAAATCCAAATATCGACATCATGCGGTCAAAATTTTTACTTCATCCAAATACTGACATCATGAAGTCGCTATTTTATTTCATTCAAATACCAACCTCATGAGGCCGGTATTTTTTTGTCATTCAAATATCGACCTAATGAGGGCGGTGATGTTATTTCAGTTCAATACCGACCTCATGAGGATGGTTTTGTGTAAATTAAAAAACAAAAAAAATATTATAATATCGACTTTTGAAAATCCGTAAAATTAAATATCATGCGATTTAATTATTTTAAATTTAAATATTTATATTGTGGCTTTCAAAAAATAAATATTTTCAATTAACTTTAAATAAACCGTCCTCCGGATGACGGTTTTTTATAATCTAAAAAATAAACTAATATAAAATACCGACTTCATGATGTTAATATTATTTATTTAATATGATTAATTTTTTTTCTTAAAATTCAATGTGATATTGACCTTAGGAGATCGGTGTTATTTTATTATATCTAATTCATTTTAAAAGCGACATCCGGAGGTCGGTTTGCTTAAAATATTTCTAATAATCATAATTTTTGTTTTTTACCATAATACTAAAATTTTATTTGAAACTTATAATTAATTGTTCAAAAAGTTTAATAATTTTGTATACTTTTATCAATAAAAAGTTAGACTGCGTGGAAAAATAAAAAAATATCTATAATCCATATTTAGAGTATAAAACTATGTTGATATGAATTTAGTTATAGTTATACTTATATTTATAGAGTAATTTACAAAAATATAAGTCCGTCATCTAGTCATGAACTTAATATCTCATGTTATGATGTAGAGGTGAAGAGCTAAGTTATAATCTATTTCAGTATGAAATACGAGATAGTATTATTATATAGTTACTTTCGATCTTGAATGTATGTCAAGTGTAGTGGCCATTACCTCCTAATTATGATGACAGGTAAAGGATACTTCATCTGAATGTGAAATACGTTTATTAATTACATATGAAATACATTATCAATTGAAGAAATATCGATGATCAATTCAAGGAGATTTATCTATTAAATTTGATATTGATAAACTTTTGTTGATCGATAAAATATAATTAGGAGATATATAATTTAAATTTATAAAATTAACTTGATCGACAAATTAAATAAATTAAATTAAACTTATGTTGATTTACATATATATATATATATATATATATATATATATGTATATATATATGTATATATATATGTATATATATATGTATATATATATGTATATATATAATTTGAGAAATGTATTTTGACCTCACGAAGACGGTTGCACCGCCTCTGTATTATAATATTTGTAATTTTTTAATTGGATGTAATTTTTTTAAATTCCTTCTAAATCATTTAAATTTAATCTTTTTCATTTCTTTCAAGTCTAGCCTATTTGATTACAATTCTATTTAAATTTTAGCATATTTTATTTCAAACTATTTCAACTCTAGCGCTATTTTTACTCAATTTTTATTTGGATTTTAGCCTGTAATCTCAATTAGTTATTTGGATTTCAATTTAACTCAATCCTTTTAATCTTGACCACCCATGTCTCTCCAAATTAATCTCAACCTTATATCTATTTTAAATTAACAGTCAAGTTCAATTTTCCTATTCTAACCTACCAAAAGGAATAAACCCATTCACTTTTCTCTCTTCCTTCTTTCTACCTCTTTAACCAGTGCCGCTTTCGCTTCTTGTCCTTTTCTCCCTAAATGCCGGTGAGGCAGTGAGAAGCACCGATGAAATCAACCAGAGAGAGCGTTCCTCTCCTCTCGGCCTCTCTTCTTTCTCTTTCCCTCCACCTCGTTCTCTTCTCTCTTTCTCCAGCAAACGAGAACAGCGAGAGCTCGCATCTCTACTCCGCTTGTCTCTTCTCTCAAACCATCTGCGATCAGGGCGATTGTTGACACCCAATTTTGACCCTCCCCGATAATTTAATTGACAAGTTTCTTAATTCAAAACGATTTAAAATAATTAGATTTCATAAAGCTTAAAATAATTTTCGAATGACTTTTAATAGACCTCTTCGCTTTTTCATAATATATTTGGTTCACATAATTGTGTATATAGTTATGATATCGTGATTATTCAAAATCGTCTCAAATATGTTTTTTACTAATTAATTTAATTATTTCATAACTACATTGATCATTTAATATCGTTAAAATTAAGAAGCTTATTTAATTAATTTATATTAATTTCATCTAGCTACCAAGTATTCTAATTCACTTGGACAAACCAAAAAATCCAGCCCAATTCGTCCAATTTTATTAGGGAAACTTACATAAATGTGCTATAATAATAAAATATTTACCATTTATAGCAACAATATTTTTTTTTCACTTGATCGCTTTTAATTCATTTATAATACAATTTTAATACATATTACAAAAAACAATTTATTATTCACATATAATACAAGTTTTAATGATGGATAATACATTTATCACACATTTTAATACACTTATAATACAATGTGACCATTTTTTACCAAACAAACACAATATATTTCAAAAACAATTATAATTCAAATATATTGCATAAATAATTCACTTTTAATACATGTTACAGATTTATCACAGTATTGCTATAAATGGTAATAAACAAAAAGTATCGCTAAAATCAGTAATTATTTTTTAAAATGTATTAATTTATGTAATTTTTCCATTTTATTTGTAGAAGTGGCCCATGCACTTCAAAATCCAGCAGACCCATTATCTTTCCGTATTAACCAATGTCAGATCACCCCCAATTACTAAAGGACTAGCCCATTTTCACGAGCCCGTTCCTTTCCGTAATTCCCAGAAAGATCCACCCCATCCCAAATTCTTCTTTCCAACCTTTTTTTTTTATTTATCAATCGGCCCAACTTTACTCTAATTCCCTACCCAACATAAACCCATCAAACATAAAATAATCCAGCCCATTACCACCTACCATAGCAACCGATAACAATAACAAAACCCGACCCGCCAATTTCTCCATCAGCTAAAGAAGCACGTCACCCCTTCTCCCTCCTTCTTTTTCCCCTTCTTTTTTCCCATCACGGAAGGACAAAGGTCAAAATGCGTCCAGTGCATGAGAAACGAGCTCGACGAAGAGTTTGCGAGCAACAACGGTCGATTTTGTAAATGACGCGTTCTAATCGTCTGGGCGTCCAAGCAAGCTGCAGATACCCTGTCGAGTGGTACGATTTTTCAATAGGGTGCCAGACGTATTTTTGTTCTTGCGAATATCAGATCGCGCCACGTCCAGGCTCAAGGACGATGGGTTTAATCCTATTCGTCCATGTTTTTATCCTCGTCCGGATTTCAAGCAACTTTAGGTGAAATCAGGTACAAAAACCAGTTGTTCTCGTCCTGGCAGCGGAATTTTCAATTTCGAAATGAGGCTCTTACCCAGTTTTGCCCCTAGATTCTTCAGAAATCCCTCCGCCCTTCCCTTATCCGAAAACCCTAGAATTTTCCTATAAATATCCCTCTTTCCTCGTTTTGAAGGGGGTGGAGATTAGAGGGAAAGAAATTTTGAGAGGGATTTGGAAATTTTCTCCATATCTGAAATTTCTTTGAGAAATTAGTCAAGGAATAAAAAATATTTTAAGTAGAAGAGAGCTAACAATATTCTCATTGAGATGTCGTGGCGATATATTTTGTTAGAGGTCCGAGCTTTCGATAGATTTTCGTTATATTCCTCTGCTGTTGTTGTTGGTGTGGAAGGATCGTTGCTCTCCTCCCAGTTTCGCTACCCAAGAAGAGGTAAAATCGTTGTAACTTGCTTTACTTAATTTGTGTTTGAGATAAGGATTTCATGATTGTTTTGGTCGTAATTTTGATTGTGCTAATCACACGGCTTTACTTTCTTTATTGTCTATTGGCTGATTTTATTGTCTGGTCTGATTTCGCGATTCATATGTGGGGTGGAAGAGTGTAAAGAGAGAGAAGAGAGTAGTGGAAGAGGTGTGTTTTATTTATAAAGGCAAATGCCCCTTATATAAACATACATAATGACCTTTCATCTTTATTAAAAGACAATTGGCCTTTACTATTTACATAGTAACTTGACTCTTACTATTTACACAGTTACTTGACTCTTACTATTTACGATAAAGACATACTGACACTATTAACTTTACGACTTTTTACAAGAAAACAAAATAAACTTTGGCCAAATGGCCGACAATGACTATGACCTAATTTGTACATATATCTTTATGTCTCTTTCTTCTTTCTTTCTTTCCAATATCTTGTTCTTCACATCTTTTATTCTAGTTGGACGTCTGGCACATAATTGTCTTCTCCTTCACATTTTGAACATAGGTGATCTGGATATTTTTGTCCAATCAATTTACAGTATCTTGTCATTAGATTGGAAGAAATGAAATTTTTTCGTATAGCTCTTGTTGTAGGCAAAGTTTCTGGTCTGAGTAGACTTAGTATCCACTGCCTTAAATCTTCCATATCTGCTTCTCGTATATCTCTGCAGTTCGAATAAATAATTGTCTGATCTCTGTTGTAATATATCCATATTGCATTTTCGTTCAAATAATTATTTGTTAGCTCGTTTAATATGGTAGCTATTCCGATAGTCCTTTTGTTTGCATAGAATTCTGGAATGTCTACTTTTTGTATTTCTTCCTGGATATCTATCTTTTCAGGGATTATCATTTCCCTTGTTAATCCAATCTTTATAACTTGGATTGTAGTTTTGACTTCGTCATATAATATTTCTGCCGTAGCTGCATAAAATTTTATATAGAAAAGAGTACCTTTGGTTACTCTCTTATATTGTAAAAAGGCTTTATATAATTCCGGTATCTTTGATATCTCGTCTCCCGTTATTGTATATACAGTACTTAATAATCCGTAGTTGTAGCAGGTTGCTACTAGATTTGGGTTGGTTCCTGGTTGTGCAATTAGCTTATTGTATCCTTGTAAATATTGGGTTATATAGTCTTCAGTTGGGTTTTTTGTTTCTTTGGCTCTGGGGTTTAGGTTTAGAAATGTTTGTACTCTGTGTATATTTTCTATGTATGTTCTTGTGATGTAATTATATGTCTGTTTTTGAGAGTCTAGGCTGGCTTTATAAGTATTTGTTTGCGGGGTAACAGATATATCTTTTTGGGTATTTTGAGGAGTGTATGGTTTTGAGAATAGTTTATT